>NC_091317.1:24693278-24745778 GCF_038502225.1 Cherax quadricarinatus
GCGGCTAGCATCAACAGCCTGGTTGATCAAGCCATCCACCGCGAGGGCTTCGACCCCTTGCAACACCGTCCAGGTAGACTGCAGATACTGTCCTGCTGTACGCTGGCAGCAACAGCCTGCCTGATCAGGCGGCCAACAGGGAGTTTGAACCTCATCCGGTGAGCGGGCGGAGGGAAGAAAACCCTCGACGCCGTTCACAGGTAAGTTACAGGTGCTGCAGACCAACATTTGACACTATATATAGAAGTGGAGGCAGCGATGTGTCAACAAATTCAGCAGAAAATAGAATTTTTTTTTTAGTTAACTCTATTTATAAACTCAACGGACATGACGTCAGGCTTAAGACGCACTCATGTTCACGGACATGACGTCAGGCTCGAGGTGCACTCATGTTCACGGACCTGACGTCAGGCTCAAGGTGCACTCATATTCACGGACATGACGTCAGGCTCAAGGTGCACTCATGTTCACGGACATGACGTCAGGCTCAAGGTGCACTCATATTTATGTTGGACAGGACAATAACCATGCCACATATAAACTAAATAATGTAGATCTTAATATTACGGATTGCGAAAAAGATTTAGGAGTTCTGGTTAGCAGTAATCTGAAACCAAGACAACAGTGCATAAGTGTTCGCAATAAAGCTAATAGAATCCTTGGCTTCATATCAAGAAGCATAAATAATAGGAGTCCTCAGGTTGTTCTTCAACTCTATACATCCTTGGTTAGGCCTCATTTAGATTATGCTGCACAGTTTTGGTCACCGTATTACAGAATGGATATAAATTCTCTGGAAAATGTACAAAGGAGGATGACAAAGTTGATCCCATGTATCAGAAACCTTCCCTATGAGGATAGACTGAGGGCCCTGAAACTGCACTCTCTAGAAAGACGTAGAATTAGGGGGGATATGATTGAGGTGTATAAATGGAAGACAGGAATAAATAAAGGGGATGTAAATAGTGTGCTGAAAATATCTAGCCTAGACAGGACTCGCAGCAATGGTTTTAAGTTGGAAAAATTCAGATTCAGGAAGGATATAGGAAAGTACTGGTTTGGTAATAGAGTTGTGGATGAGTGGAACAAACTCCCAAGTACCGTTATAGAGGCCAGAACGTTGTGTAGCTTTAAAAATAGGTTGGATAAATACATGAGTAGATGTGGGTGGGTGTGAGTTAGACCTGATAGCTTGTGCTACCAGGTCGGTTGCCGTGTTCCTCCCTTAAGTCAATGTGACCTGACCTGACTAGGTTGGGTGCATTGGCTTAAGCCGGTAGGAGACTTGGACCTGCCTCGCATGGGCCAGTAGGCCTTCTGCAGTGTTCCTTCGTTCTTATGTTCTTATGTTCTTATATTCACGGACATGACGTCAGGCTCAAGGTGCACTCATGTTCACGGACATGACGTCAGGCTTAAGGTGCACTCATATTCACGGACATGACGTCAGGCTCAAGGTGCACTCATGTTCACGGACATGACGTCAGGCTCAAGGTGCACTCATGTTCACGGACATGACGTCAGGCTTAAGGTGCACTCATATTCACGGACATGACGTCAGGCTTAAGACACACTCATGTTCACAGAAATGACGGTTAAAAGTTCACTTATGTGAATAACAAAATATATGCGAGATATACACTCAGTGGCCACTTTATTGGGTACACCTGTTCACCTGGTTGTTAATGCAAATATCTAATCAACCAGTCACGTAGCAGCGCTTCAATGTCTAAAAGCATGCAGACATAGTCAAGAGGTTCAGACGCCTTTCAGATCATACATCAGAATGGGGAAGAAATATGATCAAAGTGACTTTGACAGTGGAATGATTGTTGGTGACAGATGGCATGGTTTCAGTATCTCAGACACTGATCTCCTGAGGATTTACACGCACAACAATCTCCAGAGTTTACAGTGAATGGTGTAAAAGCATAACACATCCAGTGAGCGGCAGTTCTGTGGGTGAAAACGCCTTGATAATGAGGGAGGTCAGAGGAGAATAGGCAGACTGGTTCAAGCTGACAAGAAGTCGACGGTAACTCAAATAACTACGCGTTACAATAGTGGCATGCAGAAGAGCATCTCTGAACACACAATACGTCCAGCCTTGAAGTGTATGGGCTACAGCAGCAGCAGATCACACCGGGTTCCACTTCGGTTAGGTAATAAGACCTAACACTACAGTGTGGACAGGCTCACCAAAATTGGACAGGTGAAGATTGGAAAAACGTCGCCTGGTAAGACGAATTGCGATTTTTACTGCCACATACAGATGATAGGGTCAGAATTTGGCATAAACCTTTAGGATGTGGTGGAACGAGAGATTCACAACATTAATGTGCAGCCGATAATTCCGCAGCAACTGCGTGATGCTCTCTTGTCAACATGGACCAGAATCTCTGAAGAATGTTTCCAGCACCTTGTTGAATCCATGCCACGAAGAATTCAGCAGTCCTGTACTAGAACGGTGTACCTAATAAGATGGCCACTGAGTTGTATTTATAAATGAAGTCAAGAGGTTGAAAATATTACTACTATTACTGCCAATTTAATAATATACATAGTTTTTCAAGTGTAGTCAATACTACTACTATTTCTGATACTGATTCTGCTACTATTAGTACTACTAATATTTATAATATATAAATTATTATTATAATCTGTAATATTTCTGTTCTATTTAATATTGGTTAAAATGAAATTCCTAGCCGACTGCCGCAGGACACTTGAACTTCAATAGTATCAAGATGATACATGACCTTCCTTAGTATCACCTGGACACATGACCTTCCTAGTGTGTATCACAGCTGCAGGACACATGACCTTCCTAGTGTGTATCACAGCTGCAGGACACATGACCTTCCTAGTGTGTATCACAGCTGCAGGACACATAACCTTCCTAGTGTGTATCAACACTTGTATAACACATGTAACAGAGGCAACACAGCCATGAATAACAGAGGCAACACAATAATAAATAACAGAAGTAACAGTCATAAATAATAAAGGCATCACAGTCATAAATAACAGAGGCAGCAGTCATAAATAACAGAGGCAACACAGTCATAAATAACAGAAGCAACACAATAAATAGCAGAGGCAACACAGTCATAAATAACAGAGGCAACACAGTCATAAATAACAGAGGCAACACAGTCATAAATAACAGAAGCAACACAAATAGCAGAGGCAACACAGTCATAAATAACAGAGGCAACACAGTCATAAATAACAGAGGCAACACAGTCATAAATAACATAGGCAACACAGTCATAAATAACAGAAGCAACACAATAAATAGCAGAGGCAACACAGTCATAAATAACAGAGGCAACACAGTCATAAATAACAGAGGCAACACAGTCATAAATAACAGAAGCAACACAAATAGCAGAGGCAACACAGTCATAAATAACAGAGGCAACACAGTCATAAATAACAGAAGCAACACAATAAATAGCAGAGGCAACACAGTCATAAATAACAGAGGCAACACAGTCATAAATAACAGAAGCAACACAATAAATAGCAGAGGCAACACAGTCATAAATAACAGAGGCAACACAGTCATAAATAACAGAAGCAACACAATAAATAGCAGAGGCAACACAGTCATAAATAACAGAGGCAACACAGTCATAAATAACAGAAGCAACACAATAAATACCAGAAGTAACACAATAATAAATAACAGATGCAACACAGTCATAAATAACAGAAGCAACACAATAAATACCAGAAGTAACACAATAATAAATAACAGATGCAACACAGTCATAAATAACAGAAGCAACACAGTCATAACACAGGTAACTATAGCATCAACACTCTCTCAACCAGCTGCTGATGTGTTCATCTCTCCCTCCTCTATGTAATCCTCAATAACATCTTAAAAAACTAATAGTATACCTCAACAATGACTTACGAGTTTATAATTTAAATTTAAGAGACATTTAAATGATTTACAAAATCTTCATTCTCTTTTAAAGCTAAATATTAATATAAAGTAAGAAAAATTATAGTGAAAAAATGAACGTAAAGGTATGTTAATTTATACACTTGTTTAGACTTAAGTAAAAGAACTTGTGCTTATAATTAGTGAGAAACTCTTAATTCACACGGGAGGGAAAAATAAAAGACAAACGGGTCGTGGAAAGGTTGAGACCCGTGTCAGGACTCTGTTCTGACCAATATTATGACACACGGGAGAACATACTGTATATACCCTAAGAGGTGTATGTCTCTCAGTGTATATATGCTGAGAGTTTACTCTCATTCCTTCTTTTAGGGATTAAAATATTCTTGTCTGGTGGGGAAAAGTTACGTGAAGCCCTAATGACCTTAAGCGTAGTCGACGGGGGTTTAAACTCCATTAACTAACCATCATTTAACACGATATCACACGACGGGAACTGTAATTATGAACAGGGTTCACCGGTAAGCCCAAGGAAGGTCTCGCTGCTATGATCAGAAAGTGCATAGTTAGCGGGTCATCGCCTGACACGTGTCATGAAGCACTTGTCCTCTCTCCTGACTAATGAACGACCACCATCATTTCTCTTGCGTTGATAAAACTGTGGTACTCACGCGTTGTTTAAAGCAGCTCTTATCATGCTCAGTCAGTCCTTACCTGCAACACAAAATTAATTATTAAATAAGCAAGTTGAAAATGGCTGTATTACACACACACACACACACACACACACACACACACACACACACACACACACACATGCATAGGAACACAGACCTAAAAATGCATATAACACTATAATACAAATATTACAAGGCAAAGACCACAACAATAGCACTACAAGGGAAGATAATCTATTTAACAGCACAAGATAAAATAAGAAAGAGTTGAAAACAAAACGATTTAAAAGAAATAACTTAAAGGACAGATGAAAACGACCTTGAAATCTGTCCCAGGAAACACGAGCAGTACGTAAATATTCTTACGCCGTGTGAAACGTCAATTTCGCAACGCTTCTTCTCAGACTTACAAACATCATCTTCTGGGTTTCAACTAAGGTTTGCCTGGGTTGGGTTGCGTTGGGTTACTTTAGGTTGGTTTTGGTTGAGTTGTTTTGTATCAAGTATAGTTTGCTTACAAAAGATCAGGTTGGGATGGTTTGGGTTAGGTGACGTAAACACACACTTACACAAAGATGCAAACAAAAACGACACGTCTGGCAACCAGGTGGCCCAGAATATCTAAGAAGCGTCGAAATTACGTGCGAGACAAATGAAAAGTTAAGACAGGAAAAAATATTCATAAATAAATATACGGATCATTAGATACACACACAAAAAAGAAAAATTATTTTATTATTATTTTTTTTATTATCACACCGGCCGATTCCCACCAAGGCAGGGTGGCCCGAAAAAGAAAAACTTTCACCATCATTCACTCCATCACTGTCTTGCCAGAAGGGTGCTTTACACTACAGTTTTTAAACTGCAACATTAACACCCCTCCTTCAGAGTGCAGGCACTGTACTTCCCATCTCCAGGACTCAAGTCCGGCCTGCCGGTTTCCCTGAATCCCTTCATAAATGTTACTTTGCTCACACTCCAACAGCACGTCAAGTATTAAAAACCATTTGTCTCCATTCACTCCTATCAAACACGCTCACGCATGCCTGCTGGAAGTCCAAGCCCCTCGCACACAAAACCTCCTTTACCCCCTCCCTCCAACCCTTCCTAGGCCGACCCCTACCCCGCCTTCCTTCCACTACAGACTGATACACTCTTGAAGTCATTCTGTTTCGCTCCATTCTCTCTACATGTCCGAACCACCTCAACAACCCTTCCTCAGCCCTCTGGACAACAGTTTTGGTAATCCCGCACCTCCTCCTAACTTCCAAACTACGAATTCTCTGCATTATATTCACACCACACATTGCCCTCAGACATGACATCTCCACTGCCTCCAGCCTTCTCCTCGCTGCAACATTCATCACCCACGCTTCACACCCATATAAGAGCGTTGGTAAAACTATACTCTCATACATTCCCCTCTTTGCCTCCAAGGACAAAGTTCTTTGTCTCCACAGACTCCTAAGTGCACCACTCACTCTTTTTCCCTCATCAATTCTATGATTCACCTCATCTTTCATAGACCCATCCGCTGACACGTCCACTCCCAAATATCTGAATACGTTCACCTCCTCCATACTCTCTCCCTCCAATCTGATATTCAATCTTTCATCACCTAATCTTTTTGTTATCCTCATAACCTTACTCTTTCCTGTATTCACCTTTAATTTTCTTCTTTTGCACACCCTACCAAATTCATCCACCAATCTCTGCAACTTCTCTTCAGAATCTCCCAAGAGCACAGTGTCATCAGCAAAGAGCAGCTGTGACAACTCCCACTTTGTGTGTGATTCTTTATCTTTTAACTCCACGCCTCTTGCCAAGACCCTCGCATTTACTTCTCTTACAACCCCATCTATAAATATATTAAACAACCACGGTGACATCACACATCCTTGTCTAAGGCCTACTTTTACTGGGAAAAAATTCCCCTCTTTCCTACATACTCTAACTTGAGCCTCACTATCCTCGTAAAAACTCTTTACTGCTTTCAGTAACCTACCTCCTACACCATACACTTGCAACATCTGCCACATTGCCCCCCTATCCACCCTGTCATACGCCTTTTCCAAATCCATAAATGCCACAAAGACCTCTTTAGCCTTATCTAAATACTGTTCACTTATATGTTTCACTGTAAACACCTGGTCCACACACCCCCTACCTTTCCTAAAGCCTCCTTGTTCATCTGCTATCCTATTCTCCGTCTTACTCTTAATTCTTTCAATTATAACTCTACCATACACTTTACCAGGTACACTCAACAGACTTATCCCCCTATAATTTTTGCACTCTCTTTTATCCCCTTTGCCTTTATACAAAGGAACTATGCATGCTCTCTGCCAATCCCTAGGTACCTTACCCTCTTCCATACATTTATTAAATAATTGCACCAACCACTCCAAAACTATATCCCCACCTGCTTTTAACATTTCTATCTTTATCCCATCAATCCCGGCTGCCTTACCCCCTTTCATTTTACCTACTGCCTCACGAACTTCCCCCACACTCACAACTGGCTCTTCCTCACTCCTACAAGATGTTATTCCTCCTTGCCCTATACACGAAATCACAGCTTCCCTATCTTCATCAACATTTAACAATTCCTCAAAATATTCCTTCCATCTTCCCAATACCTCTAACTCTCCATTTAATAACTCTCCTCTCCTATTTTTAACTGACAAATCCATTTGTTCTCTAGGCTTTCTTAACTTGTTAATCTCACTCCAAAACTTTTTCTTATTTTCAACAAAATTTGTTGATAACATCTCACCCACTCTCTCATTTGCTCTCTTTTTACATTGCTTCACCACTCTCTTAACTTCTCTCTTTTTCTCCATATACTCTTCCCTCCTTGCATCACTTCTACTTTGTAAAAACTTCTCATATGCTAACTTTTTCTCCCTTACTACTCTCTTTACATCATCATTCCACCAATCGCTCCTCTTCCCTCCTGCACCCACTTTCCTGTAACCACAAACTTCTGCTGAACACTCTAACACTACATTTTTAAACCTACCCCATACCTCTTCGACCCCATTGCCTATGCTCTCATTAGCCCATCTATCCTCCAATAGCTGTTTATATCTTACCCTAACTGCCTCCTCTTTTAGTTTATAAACCTTTACCTCTCTCTTCCCTGATGCTTCTATTCTCCTTGTATCCCATCTACCTTTTACTCTCAGTGTAGCTACAACTAGAAAGTGATCTGATATATCTGTGGCCCCTCTATAAACATGTACATCCTGAAGTCTACTCAACAGTCTTTTATCTACCAATACATAATCCAACAAACTACTGTCATTTCGCCCTACATCATATCGTGTATACTTATTTATCCTCTTTTTCTTAAAATATGTATTACCTATAACTAAACCCCTTTCTATACAAAGTTCAATCAAAGGGCTCCCATTATCATTTACACCTGGCACCCCAAACTTACCTACCACACCCTCTCTAAAAGTTTCTCCTACTTTAGCATTCAAGTCCCCTACCACAATTACTCTCTCACTTGGTTCAAAGGCTCCTATACATTCACTTAACATCTCCCAAAATCTCTCTCTCTCCTCTGCATTCCTCTCTTCTCCAGGTGCATACACGCTTATTATGACCCACTTCTCGCATCCAACCTTTACTTTAATCCACATAATTCTTGAATTTACACATTCATATTCTCTTTTCTCCTTCCATAACTGATCATTTAACATTACTGCTACCCCTTCCTTTGCTCTAACTCTCTCAGATACTCCAGATTTAATCCCATTTATTTCCCCCCACTGAAACTCTCCTACCCCCTTCAGCTTTGTTTCGCTTAGGGCCAGGACATCCAACTTCTTTTCATTCATAACATCAGCAATCATCTGTTTCTTGTCATCCGCACTACATCCACGCACATTTAAGCAACCCAGTTTTATAAAGTTTTTCTTCTTCTCTTTTTTAGTAATTGTATACAGGAGAAGGGGTTACTAGCCCATTGCTCCCGGCATTTTAGTCGCCTCATACGACACGCATGGCTTACGGAGGAAAGATTCTTTTCCACTTCCCCATGGACAATAGAAGAAATAAAAAGAACAAGAGCTATTTAGAAAAAGGAGAAAAACCTAGATGTATGTATATATATATATGCATGTGCGTGTCTATGAAGTGTGACCAAAGTGTAAGTAGGAGTAGCAAGATATCCCTGTTATCTTAGCGTGTTTATGAGACAGAAAAAGAAACCAGCAATCCTACCATCATGCAAAACAGTTACAGGTTTTTGTTTCACAGTCATCTGGCAGGACGGTAGTACTTCCCTGGGTGGTTGCTGTCTACCAACCTACTACCTAAAACTTATATATATATAAGATATATATATATATATATATATATATATATATATATATATATATATATATATATATATATATATATATATATATATATAAATAAAAAAAATATGAGATATATACAAGATAAGAAATAAGAAAAATAAACGTATACAAGAAATAAGACATATAAATACATATAATAAAAAAAATGTGAGGCATAAGCAAGAAGAGATTTATTTAAGATATATAAAAAAAATATAAGATAAATAAAAAAATAAGAAAAATAAAATTTTCCACGATGAGAAATACGAGAAATCTCCTCATCTTTAAATGTGAAAGATTTAAACCAGCAGAATTCTGAGGCCAACACTAAAGAAACGAACACTTGTCCACGTCAATGACACACGGAAGAGTTGGTCTATGCATTTTTAGTACAGGAGAGCACAACACTAGAGAGAAGGTTGTCAGTCCCTCAATTTTTTTCTTTTCCTCTGACCACTTATGGCTTCTACTATCCCCAGTGTTGTATTCTCCTATATTCGACTGAAAAAGCCTATCATGCAGACGAAACGTTTAGGCTATAATTATGCCTGAATATTGCACATGTGTCTTATTCTAGACACCTTTACCTTTGAAGAGTTTCGAGAGTTTCACTAATCTAGGAGCCCGGCCATGGGCCAGGCTCGTCTGGTTATTAACAGTCAGGTCAGGAATGCAGGTGAGTCCTGAGCTTCAGGTCACAAATGCAGATGAACTTAATTAGGTGAGTAATAACAGACAAATACATTTACGTGAATACAACGAGACTAATATGGTCAGTTGAGTACAATGTGAGTACAACCGATGAGTACAATAGGTGAGTACATTCAATAAACACACAAACTCTCTCTCTCTCTCACTCTCACTCTCTCTCTCTCTCTCTCTCTCTCTCTCTCTCTCTCTCTCTCTCTCTCACACACACACACACACACACACACACACACACATATACAATCAATAAAGCTGCCACAACACCATAAAGGTGAATGTTGCTGCTGCAGCCATGTTGATCAGCTCAAATTCCCGTAACACAAAGTAACACTAATGTTGAATGTTGATTAATAACCTACTAAAACTATACAAGAGCTACAACCACTACAACAACACCTACAAAACTACAACCACTACAACAACACCTACAAAACTACAACCACTACAGCAACACCTACAACAACACAGCCACTACAACAACACCTACAAAACTACAACCACTACAACAACACCTACAAAACTACAACCACTACAGCAACACCTACAACAACACAACCACTACAACAACACTTACAAAACTACAACCACTACAACACCTACAAAACTACAACCACTACAACAACACCTACAACAACACAACCACTACAACAACACTTACAAAACTACAACCACTACAACACCTACAAAACTACAACCACAACCACAATAACAACTAATACAATACCTATTATTACTACCATTTCCACCATCATTAGTACTATGACTACTATGGCAACTATCATTACTGCTACTACAACTAATATGTATATTAATATACAACTACTAATATTTCATCAACTATTGCTACCACTACTACTCCTAGTACCACTAATTCATCTACTCTTACTATTATCATTACTGCTACTACTACTACTACTACTACTACTGCTGCTACTGCCACTACTACTACTGCTGCTACTGCCACTACTACTACTGCTGCTACTGCCACTACTACTACTGCTGCTACTGCCACTACTACTACTGCTGCTACTGCCACTACTACTACTGCTGCTACTGCCACTACTACTACTGCTGCTACTGCCACTACTACTACTGCTGCTACTGCCACTACTACTTCTACTGCCACTACTACTACTACTACATTAACCAAAAAAAAGCATCTATTACCAGTACTACTAACACCTCTACTACCACAACTACTATTCTTAATATCGGTCCTTCAGTTACCAATATCATCACTATTATTATTGGTACTACTACTACTAGCACCACTGCTACTACTACTACTAGCACCACTACTAGCACTACTACTACTAGCACCATTATTACAAGTACCACTACTACTAGCACCACTACTACTAACATCACTATTACTAGCATCACTACCACTAGCAACACTATTACTAGCACCACTACTAGCACCACTACTACTAGTGGTGCTACGATAATGACAACGATGAAAACACTGCTAACAAAATTATTTAGTTTACTGTTTGAATTAAGTTGCAAAAATACGGGAAAATATTGAATTTGCCTGAAAATTAAATGAATAATATATATATATATATATATATATATATATATATATATATATATATATAGATATATATACATATATATATATAAATATATATAAATATATATATATATACATATATATATATATATATATATATATATATATATATATATATATTACATATATATACATATATACATATATATATATATAATATATATATGCTCCTCCCATTACCCAGGCGTTATATGATGCTAACGGGTTTAGCGTTTTCCAATAAATTGTAATAATCTACCTCTTTCCCCCTCACTCCTACCCTATCCACCCCTCCACTATCCCCCCATCTCTCCTACCCTATCCACCCCTCCTCCATAAACCCCAACCCCCATCAAATACGCCTTCAAAACCATGTATTCAAATCAGCTCTACAGAACCGAATAAATACCACTTGCCCCTGGGAGTTAAGGGGAGTTAAGGGGAGGTCTCCCCTTACCTCGCCGACAAAAGAACAAATCCCATTATGTGTTTATTATCTTCAAAGTCAGCGGCAGCAGGTTCCTACTGGCCACTTAGTGGCGTCTGAGGGGAAACATTGCGGGAGCTGGGAGAGAGGGAGGAGACAGGCTGGAGGGATGGAGGGAAGAAAGGAGGAGGCAGGCAGGAGAGGGCAGGGAAGGTTTAGAAGGGGCAGGCAGGAGGGGAAGAGGTAGAGGACATGAAGGGAAGGAGAGGACACTTGAAGGGAGGGAGGGAGGCAGGAAGAAGACACTGGATGGAAGGACAGGACATTGGAGAGAAGGGAGGGAGGCAGAAGATAGAAAGAGGGCATTGGAGGGAAGGGAGGGAGGCAGGAGGGAGAGATAAATACAAGACAGGGGGAGGACGAGGAAGAAATAAGAGACAAAAGGAAAACAAAAATGGATAGGGTGGGAGAGGAGAATAATTGAAGGGGAGTAGAGGAAAAAAACGAGAGGAAGGGAAAAAATAAGAGAGTAAAGTTAGAGAGTACGGATGAGAGGGAAGAAGAAAAGAGAGGGGAAGGGAAGATGGAAGAGACGGGAGGAAAGAAGGAAAGAAAAGTGGAGGGAAGAGGAAGAGGGGATGACAGCAAAAGTGAGACGTGGAAGAAAGAAAGATGAAAAGTGGAAGAGAGGGAGAGAGAGGTGAGAGAGGGAAGAAGCGAGAAGAGGGTGAGTGAGATGCGGAAGAGAAGGAGAGGGGAAGTGAGAGGTAAAGAGAGTAAGGAGACGGGAGCTGAGAAGGGAAACGAGAAGTGAAAAAAAGGGACCAGAGACGAAGTGAGTGGTGGAAGATAGCGGGAAAGGAGAGGTGCGAGGGAGAAGGAGCGAGGGAGAGAGGGAGAGAGAGAAGGGAGAACATCAAGGTGGGGATGATCAACATCACTGGTTGATGAAATAAAAAAAAATGAAATTTAAAGAAAAATCACGAGCCTATATAATTTTTTTACACAGGCATTTTACAAGGTTACATTTAGGGTTCCTAACTTTATTTACTAGTTAAGATTTAGGGTTCCTATCTTTATTTACTAGTTAAGATTTAGGGTTCCTATCTTTATTTACTAGTTAAGATTTAGGGTTCCTATCTTTATTTACAAGGTTAGATTTAGGGTTCCTATCTTTATTTAGAAAGTTAGATTTAGAATTCCTAACTTTATTTACTAGTTAAGATTTAGGGTTCCTAACTTTATTTACAAGGTTAGATTTAAGGTTTCTAACTTTATTTACAAGGTTAGATTTAGAGTTCCTAACTTTACTTACTAGGTTAAATTTAGTGTTCCTAACTTTATTTACTAGGTTAGATTTAGGGTTCCTAACTTTATTTACTAGGTTAGATTTAGGGTTCCTAACTTTATTTACTAGGTTAGATTTAGGGTTCCTAACTTTATTTACTAGGTTAGATTTAGGGTTCCTAACTTTATTTACTAGGTTAGATTTAGGGTTCCTAACTTTATTTACTAGGTTAGATTTAGGGTTCCTAACTTTATTTACTAGGTTAGATTTAGGGTTCCTAACTTTATTTACTAGGTTAGATTTAGGGTTCCTAACTTTATTTGCAAGGTTACATTTTGGGTTCTTAGCTAGGAATCCTAACTCTAACCTTTTAAATAAAGTTAGGAACCATAAATGTAACCTTGTAAATAAAGTTAGGAACTCTAAATGTAACCTTGTAAATAAAGTTAGGAACCCTAAATGTAACCTTGTAAATAAAGTTAGGAACTCTAAATGTAACCTTGTAAATAAAGTTAGGAACTCTAAATGTAACCTTGTAAATAAAGTTAGGAACCCTAAATGTAACCTTGTAAATAAAGTTAGGAATCCTAAACTTAACCTTGTAAAGTCAGGAACACTAAATTTAACCTTGTAAAACCCTGTGTAAAAAAAATATATGAAGGTTTATGATGTTATTTTTTCCCCTCTCTCTCTCTCTCTCTCTCTCTCTCTCTCTCTCTCACTCTCTTTAGCTCACTTTCTGTCTATCTCTGTACCTTTAAACAAATTCCCAGAATACGCAACAAAAGTGTGTTGCTAGTGTTTATAACATCTGAAACTAAGAAACATTACAAGTCACATAAAATTCATTAAAAACACTGAAAGTTCTCCTTACGAAAGCCCGAGTGTGACGCTGACAGCAACACTCGGGTAATTTTTCCACTAATGTAACTCACACTATAATGTAATTTTCCCACTAATGTAACACACAATGAGACCGGATAACGTAATTAAAGAGTTACTACCAGTCGTCATAAGGACAATGATGATTTGACATCATTACCCTGTTACTGTCTCCATAATTACTGAAGAAACTCTCATCTGAGATAGCCAATGGTGTGTGTGTGTGTGTGTGTGTGTGTGTGTGTGTGTGTGTGTGTGTGTGTGTGTGTGTGTGTGTGTGTGTGTGTGTGTGTGTGTGTGTAATTCATTAATTTGCACTAAAAATAATATTAATAAAATAATTATATAATAATAATAATAATAATAATAATAATAATAATAATAATAATAATAATAATAACGGAAAAAACACCTTTCACTACTGAGAGAGAGAGATAGAGAGAGAGAGAGAGAGAGAGATAGATAGATAGATAGATAGATAGATAGATAGAGAGAGAGAGAGAGAGAGAGAGACAGACAGACAGAAAGAGAGAGAGAGAGAATGGTCGACACTTCTTTAAATGGCCAAAATTCAACCCATTACAAAGTCGTAAGCTAATTTTTTAGACAAAAAAGGTTGATCATGAAACCCGGTAATATCAACCTAAATGCAGCTTGGGGAATGTTAAACACAGCTTGGGGAATGCTAAACACAGCTTGGGAAATGCTAAACACAGCTTGGGGAATGCTAAACACAGCTTTGGGAATGTTAAACACAGCTTGGGGAATGTTAAATACAGCTTGGGGAATGCTAAACACAGCTTTGGGAATGTTAAACACAGCTTGGGGATTGGGGAATGGTAAACACAGCTTGGGGAATGGTAAACACAGTTTGAGGAATGTTAAACACAGCTTGGGGAATGGTAAACACAGTTTGGGGAATGTTAAACACAGCTTGGGTAATGTTAAACACAGCTTGGGGAATGGTAAACACAGCTTGGGGAATGTTAAACACAACTTGGGGAATGTTAAACACAGCTTGGGGAATGGTAAACACAGCTTGGGGAATGGTAAACACAGCTTGGGGAATGTTAAACACAGCTTGGGGAATGTTAAACACAGCTTGGGGAATGGTAAACACAGCTTGAGGAATGGTAAACACAGCTTGGGGAATGTTAAACACAGCTTGGGGAATGTTAAACACAGCTTGGGGAATGTTAAACACAGCTTGGGGAATGTTAAACACAGCTTGGGGAATGTTAAACACAGCTTGGGGAATGGTAACCACAGCTTGGGGAATGGTAAACACAGCTTGGAGAATGGTAAACACAGCTTGGAGAATAGTAAACACAGCTTGGGGAATGGTAAACACAACTTGTAAATGGTAAACACAGCTTGGGGAATGGTAAACACAACTCGTAAATGGTAAACACAGCTTGGTGAATGGTAACCACAGCTTGGGGAATGGTAAACACAGCTTGGGGAATGGTAAACACAACTCGTAAATGGTAAACACAGCTTGGTGAATGGTAACCACAGCTTGGGGAATGGTAAACACAGCTTGCGGAATGGTAACCACAGCTTGGGGAATGGTAAACACAGCTTGGGGAATGGTAAACACAACTTGTAAATGGTAAACACATCTTGGGAATGGTAAGAAATATTCAGCTGTATTAGTAAATATCAAACAACTTTTTTCATACGTTCATATGGAACAAATGGCGGTGGTGAGGCGCAAGTCTAAAATTTCTGTGGCTAATAATTTCTTATTTAAGACTTTGTGGCTAATAATTTCTTATTTAAGACTTTGTGGCTAATAATTTCTTATTTAAGACTTTGTGGCTAATAATTTCTTATTTAAGACTTTGTGGCTAATAATTTCTTATTTAAGACTTTGTGGCTAATAATTTCTTATTTAAGACTTTGTGGCTAATAATTTCTTATTTAAGACTTTCTTTAGTTAACAATTTCTGACTGGCTACATTTGCAACGATCAATTTTCAATTTGAATTTTTCGTGACGCATAGTGAGTTAAAACGTTATGAGATTATTCCTTTGAAGAATAATTAGAAATTATTCCTTGGGGGAATAATTAGAAATTATTAGAAATTATTCCTTGGGGGAATAATTAGAAATTATTAGAAATTATTCCTTGGAGGAGTAATTAGAAATTATTCCCTGGAGGAATAATTAGAAACTATTCCTTTGGGGAATAATTAGAAATCATTCCTTTGGGGAATAATTAGGAATTATTCATTTGGGGAATAATTAGGAATTATTCCTTTTGGGGAATAATTGGAAATTATTCCTTTGGGGAATAATTAGAAATCATTCCTTTGGGGAATAATTAGAAATCAATCCTTTGGGGAATAATTAGAAATTATTAGTTCGAGGAAATATTTGTAACTTGAGATTTTTAGAGACGACTCTTTTTTGACTTAAAATTTTCCGCGACCAATACTTTCTTTAATGAGTTTCCGTAACTAGATATATATATATATATATATATATATATATATATATATATATATATATATATATATATATATATATATATATATATATATATATATATATATATATATGCAAAACAACCACTCTGAAAGAATAGAGAAATTCCAAGCGCTTTCGTGACTACTCACATTATCAAGGAACTATGAAAGTGAAGCATCCAAGGAAGCTATATAAGGGGTCCGGCCAGCACCTCACTATCAGATCCCACAACGGTTAAACACGTGACGCGCGGCGAGCCAACTTGGATAGGTCCTTTGCACAACTCACCCCCAAGCTATTCTACCCAAGAAAATTTAAAAATTATTTGTCCAGTGTATTATTAAATTCTTCCCAAATTCTATTAATTATAAATGGATCTAATTTATATAAACCAAAGGAAATATTCATATTATTGTCAAAACTGCTTTTTATGAAACAAGATTCAATTATATTCCTGTCGACCATGGACTTGCTTGATACTACTTTCTCAACTTTTTGAAAATCAATTGGATGGTTAAAATCTCTTACATGAATAAATAGAGCATTGGAATCTTGTCCAGTTATAATGCTATATTTATGTTGTTTTAATCTTAGTTCGAGATTTTTACCAGTTTGACCGTAATAAACTTTATCGCAAATTTTACAAGGAATCTTATAGACACATCCATCAGCATTTTGGGGGGAATTCTTTATCAAAAGTTTTTTTACTGTATCAAGATTTTTGAATACAACTTTAATATTAAAAGTCTTAAGAAGAGAAGGCATATCAACCAAGTTTTCATGGTAAGGGAGAACCAACATATTTTTAGTTGAATAAGGCTGGTTGCCCCTTTTTGGATTATAAAAAGTGTTTCTAGCAACTTTAAAAGATTTATCAATTACATTTCTTGGGTATTTTAAATCATTACCTATTTCATGAATTTTGGATATTTCCTCATCTATGAACTCAGGACTACAAATTCGTAAAGCTCTCAAAAACATTGATGAGAAAACAGACAGTTTGACTCTATCTTGATGCGAGGAATAATAGTGGACATAGGAACAGTTATTTGTAGGTTTTCTGTAAATTTTAAATTTGAATTCATTAATACCCTTAATAATTAAAACATCTAGAAAAGGCAATGAGTTATTTTCTTCCTTGGATGCTTCACTTTCATAGTTCCTTGATATATTTTGAAATCACCTGTTTACTGTGATCTTATTGTAAATATATATATATATATATATATATATATATATATATATATATATATATATATATATATATATATATATATATAGGTAAAAACTGGTCAATTAGCAAGAACTCATTTAAAATTAAGTCCTTTCTAAAATTTTCTCTTATACGTTTAAAGATACGTTTTTTTCATTGATGTTAGTGTAAAAATTTTGTACCAACGGAACCTTAGAAAACTTACCTAACCTTATTATAACTAGTGCAATTTAATTTAGCCTAATCCAACTAAATATATTTTAGGTAAGTTTACAGTAATTTAATAAAAAACAAACACAATGAAATATATTTTTTACGTTAGGTTCAGAATGATTTTTTCGAAATTGTTGCATACACAAATTTTCGCTTCCCTTATTCAGCAAGAAGAGCGTTGCTATTTAAGTCAAAATCGCAAATTTTACCTATTCGGCACGACATATATATATATATATATATATATATATATATATATATATATATATATATATATATATATATATATATATATATATATATATATATAGTCAAAGGCACTTGTCGATAGTGTGTGTGCTTGTGTATGTGCTGTGTGTGTGTGTGTATGTTTGTGTGTTTGTGTATGTATGTGTGTGAGTGTATAAGTAACTCTCACAATCGTTACGTAGTGTGTTAATGTCGATATTTTTCAGCACACATTAGAAAGTATCGGCTGTTTTTTAACCGATGCCATAAAATTGGACGACCTTCACCGATACCGATAATAAATATATAAGGATACCTTCTACGATCACCTATCTGGCGTTATCTTAGACGAACTATCTTCCGACTAACGCAAAACTTAACGCCGTCAGGCGCAAACAGCGCCCGACGCACGATGCGCTCTGGTCACTAAAATATTTCGAGTTCACATCTGTTATCCACACATATCCTGCGCTCATGGCCAGGTTATCCAACACATCTGCGCTCATGGCCAGGTTATCCAACACATCTGCGCTCATGGCCAGGTTATCCAACACACCTGCGCTCATGGCCAGGTTATCCAACACACCTGCGCTCATGGCCAGGTTATCCAACACATCTGCGCTCATGGCCAAGTTATCCAACACATCTGCGCTCATGGCCAGGTTATCCGACACATCTGCGCTCATGACCAGGTTATCCGACACACCTGCGCTCATGACCAGGTTATCCAACACATCTGCGCTCATGACCAGGTTATCCAACACATCTGCGCTCATGGCCAGGTTATCCGACACATCTGCGCTCATGAGCAGGTTATCCAACACATCTGCGCTCATGACCAGGTTATCCAACACATCTGCGCTCATGGCCAGGTTATCCGACACATCTGCGCTCATGACCAGGTTATCCGACACACCTGCGCTCATGACCAGGTTATCCAACACATCTGCGCTCATGAGCAGGTTATCCAACACATCTGCGCTCATGACCAGGTTATCCAACACATCTGCGCTCATGGCCAGGTTATCCGACACATCTGCGCTCATGACCAGGTTATCCGACACACCTGCGCTCATGACCAGGTTATCCAACACATCTGCGCTCATGAGCAGGTTATCCAACACATCTGCGCTCATGACCAGGTTATCCAACACATCTGCGCTCATGGCCAGGTTATCCGACACATCTGCGCTCATGACCAGGTTATCCGACACACCTGCGCTCATGACCAGGTTATCCAACACATCTGCGCTCATGACCAGGTTATCCGACACACCTATGCTTTATCAAGCCATCCTTCACATTCGTAGAGCTTTATCAAGCCATCCTTCACATTCGTAGAGCTTTATCAAGCCATCCTTCACATTCGTAGAGCTTTATCAAGCCATCCTTCACATTCGTAGAGCTTTATCAAGCCATCCTTCACATTCGTAGAGCTTTATCAAGCCATCCTTCACATTCGTAGAGCTTTATCAAGCCATCCTTCACATTCGTAGAGCTTTATCAAGCCATCCTTCACATTCGTAGAGCTTTATCAAGCCATCCTTCACATTCGTAGAGCTTTATCAAGCCATCCTTCACATTCGTAGAGCTTTATCAAGCCATCCTTCACATTCGTAGAGCTTTATCAAGCCATCCTTCACATGCGTAGAGGTTTATCAAGCCATCCTTCACATGCGTAGAGCTTCTCGCGATTTAATTACGCGACAACACGAAAATAACGGGGGCAACGGAAGAACAACTTGGCAACGGAGGAGCGGCGGTCGGCAGCAGGTGAACAAAAGGATAGCAACGGAGGGAATACCGTTGGCAACGGGTTAAAAACTGTAGGCAACGGAGGAATAACAATAATGAACCAGAGAATAACGGCAAGCAACAGAGGCCGACAACGAAGGAACAACGACAAACAACGGAGACACAACGGCCGGCAATGAAGCCACTCTGGCAAGCAACATAAGTACAACAGCTGACAACAGAGGAACAACAGTGGGAGTTGGCTGTACAACGGTCGGTAATGGAGAAGCAACGGTCAACAACGGCCGGTAACAGAGGACAAAAGTCAGCAAGTGAACACAGTAGGTAACGGTAGAACAACGGCCAACAACGGATGAACAACGGTCGTCTCTCAGCTAGATGAACAACACAGAGGAGAAAGAAAAGAGAAAGGGGGTTCGAAAGAAGTTTTAAAGAAGGGTATGAAAGAAGGGCATGAAAGAAGGGTATGAAAGAAGGAAGGTCATGAAAGAAGGGCATGAAAGAAGGAAGGGTATAAAAGAAGGAAGGGTATAAAAGAAGGAAGGGCATGAAAGAAGGGTATGAAAGAAGGGCATGAACGGAAGGGTATGGAAGAAGGAAGGGCATGAAAGAAGGGTATGAAAGAAGGAAGGGCATGAAAGGAAGGGTATGAAAGAAGGAAGGGCATGAACGGAAATGTATGAAAGAAGGAAGGGCATGAACGGAAGGGTATGAAAAAATGAAGGGCATGAACGGAAGGGTATGAAAGAAGGAAGGGCATGAACGGAAGGGTATGAGAGAAGGAAGGGCATGAAAGGAAGGCTATTACGTGGAGTTTACTTATAGAGTTCCGGGAGTCAACACCCCCGCGGCCCGGTCTGTGACCAGGTCTCCTGGTGGATCAGAGCCTGATCAACCAGGCTGTTACTGCTGGCTGCACGAAATCCAACGTACGAGCCACAGCCCGGCTGGTCAGGTACCGACTTTAGGTGCTTGTCCAGTGCCAGCTTGAAGACTGCCAGGGGTCTATTGGTAATCCCCCTTATGTATGCTGGGAGGCAGTTGAACAGTCTTGGGCCCCTGACACTTATTGTATTGTCTCTTAACGTGCTAGTGACACCCCTGCTTTTCATTGGGGGGATGTTGCATCGTTTGCCAAGTCTTTTGCTTTCGTTGTGAGTGATTTTCGTGTGCAAGTTCAGTACTATTCCCTCTAGGATTTTCCAGGTGTATATAATCATGCATCTCTCCCGCCTGCGTTTCAGGGAGTACAGGTTCAGGAACCTCAAGCGCTCCCAGTAATTGAGGTGTTTTATCTCCGTTATGCGCGCCGTGAAGGTTCTCTGTACATTTTCTAGGTCAGCAATTTCACCTGCCTTGAAAGGTGCTGTTAGTGTGCAGCAATATTCCAGCCTAGATAGAACAAGCGACCTGAAGAGTGTCATCATGGGCTTGGCATCCCTAGTTTTGAAGGTTCTCATTATCCATCCTGTCATTTTTCTAGCAGCTGCGATTGATACAATGTTATGGTCCTTGAAGGTGAGATCCTCCGACATGATCACTCCCAGGTCTTTGACGTTGGTTTTTCGCTCTATTTTGTGGCCGGAATTTATTTTGTACTCTGATGAAGTTTTAATTTCCTCGTGTTTACCATATCTGAGTAATTGAAATTTCTCATCGTTGAACTTCATATTGTTTTCTGCAGCCCATTGAAAGATTTGGTTGATGTCCGCCTGGAGCCTTGCAGCGTCTGCAATGGAAGACACTGTCATGCAGATTCGGGTGTCATCTGCAAAGGAAGACACGGTGCTGTGGCTGACATCCTTGTCTATGTCAGATATGAGGATGAGAAACAAGATGGGAGCGAGTACTGTGCCTTGTGGAACAGAGCTTTTCACCGTAGCCGCCTCGGACTTTACTCTGTTGACTACTACTCTTTGTGTTCTGTTTGTGAGGAAATTATAGATCCATCTACCAACTTTTCCTGTTATTCCTTTAGCGCGCATTTTGTGCGTTATTACGCCATGGTCACACTTGTCGAAGGCTTCTGCAAAGTCTGCATATATTACATCTGCATTCTTTTTGTCTTCAAGTGCATTTAGGACCTTGTCGTAGTGGTCCAGTAGTTGAGACAGACAGGAGCGACCTGCTCTAAACCCATGTTGCCCTGGGTTGTGTAACTGATGGGTTTCTAGATGGGTGGTGATCTTGCTTCTTAGGACCCTTTCAAAGATTTTTATGATATGGGATGTTAGTTGTTAGGGCATGAACGGAAGGGTATGAAAGAAGGAAGGGCATGAACGGAAGGGTATGAAAGAAGGAAGGGCATGAACGGAAGGGTATGGAAGAAGGAAGGGCATGAAAGGAAGGGTATGCAAGAAGGAAGGGCATGAAAGGAAGGGTATGAAAGGAAGAGCATGAACGGAAGGGTATGAAAGAAGGAAGGGCATGAACGGAAGGGTATTAAAGAAAGGGCATGAATGGAAGGGTAAGAAAAGGATGGGGTATGAAAAGGAAGGGTATAAGAAAAAATGATATAAACAGGGGCAGTGCGAAAGGGCCGATGATGTTTAGAAGAGGACTTAGGTTTGGAGGGAATAAAATGGGAAGGGGGTCTGAAAGGGGAGGGGGAGGAATGAAGCCTGGAGAAGGGATTTGAAAAGGGAAAGGGGGGTATGAAAAGGGAAAGGGGATACGAAAGGGGAAGGGTCGTGGAAGGGAGAAGGGTTGTGAAAGGGGGAAGGGTTGTGAAAGGGGGAAGGGTTGTGAAAGGGGGAAGGGTTGTGAAAGGGGGAAGGGTTGTGAAAGGGGGAAGGGTTGTGAAAGGGGGAGAAGGTTGTGAAAGTGGTAAAGATCGTGAAAGGAGGAGGGCTGTGAAGGGTGGTTGTGAAAAGGGGGGGAGGGTTGTGAAAGGGGGAGAAGGTTGTGAAAGTGGTAAAGATCGTGAAAGGAGGAGGGCTGTGAAGGGTGGTTGTGAAAAGGAGGGGAGGGTTGTGAAAGGAGTAAGAGTTGTGAAATGGGAATTGGGGAACAGAGAGGGTACATTCGACTGTAACAGATATCTTGCGTTTTTCCTTATTCACCCCTTATAAACCTACCCTTAGTAAACATACCCAAAGGGAAAATTGGAGGAGGCTGTGTGTATATATATATATGTGTGTGTGTGTGTGTGTGTGTGTGCGTGTGTGTGTGTGTGTGTGTGTGTATGTGTGTGTGTGTGTGTGTGTGTGTGTGAGAGAGAGAGAGAGTATGGAACACATTCGTACAGCATTATGATGTCAACGAGATATAGTCAGTTGATCAAATGAAAATGCTGGCCCACAGATGGCTCCAACTTCATCCTGTTCCTTACTTGTATGCTTCATAACAATAAAAATGCTTTCAAATGAGCTGATGTAGGTAACAGCTCTTAGCTTGTCAATAAAGCTAGGGATCCTTAACCTAACCTTGTCAAACCCTGTGTAAAAAAAAGAAAGAGAGGGAGGGAGGGAGAGAGAGAGAGAGAGAGAGAGAGAGAGAGAGAGAGAGAGAGAGAGAGAGAGAGAGAGAGAGAGAGAGAGAGAGAGAGAGAGAGAGAGAGAGACTGCTTGACAGAGTAGAGAACAGAGCAAGACGTCTCATCTCTCGCCTGGACCCATCCTGGATAGATCTGTCATTTCAGCAGAGCTTCAACATAGGAGGGATGTGGGTGGCCTTACTGTTATGTACAAGGCCAATATTGTCAAAATACCACACTTGGATCCACTTCGAGGACAGCGTGAAACAAGCTTTTATGCCACAAGACGGGCAGAAAGCAGCAACTTCACTCTGGCTGTACCCTTCTCCAGAACATCACTCCATCTGAGATCATACATACCCAGGATGACTCGAGTATGGAACACATTCGTACAGCATAATGATGTCAACGAGATAAAGTCAGTTGATCAAATGAAAATGATGGCCCACAGATGGCTCCAACTTCATCCTGTTCCCTACTTGTATGTCTCATAACAATAAAAATGCTTTCAAATGAGCTGATGTAGGTAACAGCTCTTAGCTTGCCAATAAAGTTAGGAATCCTTAACCTGTAATATAGCTGTCAATAAAGCTAGGGATCCTTAACCTTGTCAAACCCTGTGTAAAAAAAAAAAAAAAAAAAAAAAAAAAAGAATGAAATCACGTATTACGGCCACAGGGACATTACGCCCATGGGGACATTATTACGCCCACCTGGACATTACGTTTACAAGGATATTATTGCGTCCATAAGGACATTACGCCCACGGGGACATTATTGCACCCACAGGGACATTATTGCCCACGAGAGCATTACGCCCAGGGGAACATTACGCCCACGAGGGCATTATTACGCAAATGAGGGAATTATTACGCCCACGAATACATTATTACGCCCACGGGGACATCCTTCTACGCCACAGGAGTATCTATTACGCCCACAGGAATATCTATTTCGCCCACAGCGGTATCTATTACGCCCACAGGCGTATCAATTTCGACCACAGGACTATATATTACCCCCATAGCGGTACATATTATGCCCAAAAGGGTATCATGCGCTAAAGGGTATCAATTATACCCATAGGGGTATCTATTACACCCATAGGGGTATCTATTACACCCATATGGGTGTCTATTACGCCTATAGGGGTATCTATTATACCCACAGGGGTATCTATTATTCCCACAGGAGTATTAGTATGCTCACAGGGGTATCTATTACACCCACAGGGGTATATATTATTCCAACAGGGCTATCTATTACGCCTATGTGGGTATGTATTACACCCACAGGTGTATCTATTATTCTCACAGGGGTATCTATTGCGCCCACAGGGATATTAGCCCCACAGGAGTATCTATTACGCCTACAGGAATGTTTGTTATTCCCACAGGGGTATCTATTACCCCCACAGAGGTATCTATTACCCCCACAGGAGTATCTATTACGCCTACAGGAGTATCTATTATTCCCACCGGGGTATCTATTACCCACACGAGTTTCTATTTACGCACTTCTTACTATTATCAATTACATTACAAAAGTAATTACCGTTGTTTATATTCTTCTTCAATTCCTTCTCGTTCTTCTTCTTATTCTAATATGTAATTATGGTCAATGTAATTACTGTTATCATAAGAATATAACCTGTAATTATTTCCTAATTTCTTAATGACTGTTAACGGCACACATTCACCACTCACTGTTAACAGGCGGAGCCTTCAGTCAGACTTACGTGATGTGTACAGTTACGTGATGTGTGTAGTTACGTGATGTGTATAGTTACGTGATGTGTATAGTTACGTGATATGTATAATTACGTGATGTGTGTAGTTACGTGATGTGTATAGTTACGTGATATATATAATTACGTGATGTGTATAGTTACGTGATGTGTATAGTTACGTGATATATATAATTACGTGATGTGTGTAGTTACGCGATGTGTATAGTTACGTGATGTGTATAGTTACGTGATATGTATAGTTACGTGATGTGTATAGTTACGTGATGTATATAATTACGTGATGTGTGTAGTTACGTGATACATGTAGTTACGTGATGCATGTAGTTACGTGATGTTTGTAGTTACGTGATGTTTGTAGTTATGTGATGCATGTAGTTACGTGATGCATGTAGTTACGTGATGCATGTAGTTACGTGATGTATGTAGTTACGTGATGAACATCGTTACGTGACTTATATAAATTATTTGGTGTTTGTATACTAGGAGAGAGAGAGAGAGAGAGAGAGAGAGAGAGAGAGAGAGAGAGAGAGAGAGAGAGATTGAAGTGTTGGAGTGTTGGTCTCCTGGTCCACTCGTGTATCGGAAAATGATCGACATTGTACGTATATCTTTGAGGGGGAAGGAGGAGGAGGTATACCCTATGTACGTATATCTTTGAGGGGGAAGGAGGAGGAGGTATACCCTATGTACGTATATCTTTGAGGGTGAAGGAGGAGGAGGAGGTATACCCTATGTACGTATATCTTTGAGGGTGAAGGAGGAGGAGGTATACCCTATGTACGTATATCTTTGAGGGGGAAGGAGGAGGAGGTATACCCTATGTACGTATATCTTTGAGGGTGAAGGAGGAGGAGGAGGTATACCCTATGTACGTATATCTTTGAGGGTGAAGGAGGAGGAGGTATACCCTATGTACGTATATCTTTGAGGGGGAAGGAGGAGGAGGTATACCCTATGTACGTATATCTTTGAGGGGGAAGGAGGAGGAGGTATACCCTATGTACGTATATCTTTGAGGGGGAAGGAGGAGGAGGTATACCCTATCATTTTATTTCAAATAACGCTGAAGCACCGGGGATACACCTACTTGCTACCTCCAGGCACCTACTTCCTTCTTCACCATGTTCAGTTCCTTAAAACACCTGCTTCGTGCCTCATTACACTTGTTTGCTTCGAGGCACCTGCTTGTTTCATAATACCTGCTTGTTTCAAGACACTCGCTTCAAGACACCTACTGGCTTCAAGACACCTACTGTCTTCAAGACACCTACTGTCTTCAAGACATCTACTGTCTTCAAGACACCTACTGTCTTCAAGACACCTACTGTCTTCAAGACACCTACTGGCTTCAAGACACCTACTGTCTTCAAGACACCTACTGTCTTCAAGACACCTACTGTCTTCAAGACACCTACTGTCTTCAAGACATCTACTGTCTTCAAGACACCTACTGGCTTCAAGACACCTACTGGCTTCAAGACACTTACTGGCTTCAAGACACCTACTGGCTTCAAGACACCTACTGGCTTCAAGACACCTACTGGCTTCAAGACACCTACTGTCTTCAAGACACCTACGGGCTTCAAGACACCTACTGTCTTCAAGACACCTACTGGCTTCAAGACACCTACTGTCTTCAAGACACCTACTGTCTTCAAGACACCTACCGGCTTCAAGACACCTACTGGCTTCAAGACACCTACTGTCTTCAAGACACCTACCGGCTTCAAGACACCTACTGGCTTCAAGACACCTACTGTCTTCAAGACACCTACTGGCTTCAAGACACCTACTGTCTTCAAGACACCTACCGGCTTCAAGACACCTACTGGCTTCAAGACACCTACTGTCTTCAAGACACCTACTGGCTTCAAGACACCTACTGGCTTCAAGACACCTACTGTCTTCAAGACACCTACTGGCTTAAAGACACCTACTGGCTTCAAGACACCTACTGTCTTCAAGGCTCCTACCGTCTTCAAGACACCTGCTGTCTTCAAGACACCTACTGGCTTCAAGACACCTACCGGCTTCAAGACACCTACTGGCTTCAAGACACCTACTGTCTTCAAGACACCTACCGGCTTCAAGACACCTACTGGCTTCAAGACACCTACTGTCTTCAAGACACCTACTGGCTTCAAGACACCTACTGTCTTCAAGACACCTACCGGCTTCAAGACACCTACTGGCTTCAAGACACCTACTGTCTTCAAGACACCTACTGGCTTCAAGACACCTACTGGCTTCAAGACACCTACTGTCTTCAAGACACCTACTGGCTTCAAGACACCTACTGGCTTCAAGACACCTACTGTCTTCAAGGCTCCTACCGTCTTCAAGACACCTGCTGTCTTCAAGACACCTACTGGCTTCAAGACACCTACTGGCTTCAAGACACCTACTGGCTTCAAGACACCTACTGTCTTCAAGACACTTACTGTCTTCAAGACACCTATAGTCTTCAAGACACCTACAGTTTCAATCGATATATATCCAGCCAGACTAGCCTTCCAGCTCTCTTTATCCAGCACACTGATGCCTATCCATCCCCACCTTCCCACATCCATCAAAACTTTTTTTGCATATCACATCCGTTCTCTATCTACCACATCATTCCCCGATCCACCACTATCCCTATCCACTACAACATTCATTTACGCACTACAACGTTCATCTATCCTCTACAACATTCATTTTTCCAGCGCAACATTCATCTATCCACTGCAACATCCATCTCTCCACAGCAATATTCCCATAATCATCCCCTTATATCATCAATTATTTCGATTACCAAGCACAAGTTAGGTTAGTTAACCGGTTTTAACAGAATTTTATACAAATGGCTAAACATTACATTTCTCGTATTTTTCTATGCTCCGTTTGGGACAATAAACACCAGGAGTATGTAAGCTCGATACCCCGTCCGCTAATCTTAAGATAAAAAGCACTACTGTTGCAGACTTCGCCCAGTACCACCAGTCCAAAGGCTTTGATCTTGAAGTAACCTGGAATTTACCAGGACAGGGGTTCGGGGGGTCAATGCCCCCGCGGCCTCGTCTGAGACCAAGGTCTGTAACACAGACGACGCTGAAGCTTTTATCAGGACTAAATTGTCCTGGTGAAAGTTTGTTAATGGGACAACGTATTTTTTTAGACCAAAACGTTGTCTCTATAAAAAAAAAAAGTCTTAACGGTTGTCAGGATCACGATGTTTAAATTCCAACGACAGAGAACGTCGGAAAATTAAGGCTTTCTTGTTTGGCGAACGTGGTTTTTAGCACGTTCTGTAAATCGTTTATCAACGCACTCTCTTTTACAAGGGTGCGTTGGTGTTTACCCGTTGGCTGTTACCTCGAATAAACATACTCCCTGATCAGCCATTTCTCGAGGGGAAGGAATGCCAAACTTCCGTTAGATTGGGATAATACGGGTAAATTTTCGCTATCCTTATCTAACCAAACATAACAGAGAAGTCACTTGTAAACCAGAGCGTCGAAAAATCAACGCACGTTTATCGAGGGAGGCACTCTGAGTTGATGGTGCCAGGAAAAACCTTGCGTCCAGCACGGTCTGTGACCTTGTCTGTGACCTGGTTGACGGGTTGGTCATTCAAACAGTTGACAATTACGGCAAGTAGTGCAACGTAGGCGCTCACAGCCTGGTTGATTCGAAATATCTTATAAGAACTTCAACGCTTTCTTTCTCAACACGGGAGGTAATTATAATTATAGGGAAGCAGTAAATCCGTAAGGGAACAATAAATAATTAAGAACTATTAAGAGAGACAGGAAAATGGCAGTAAATGTATTCTGAATGTAGTTACAAATCTATAAGACTAGCACATATCTGCCATATGATATACAACTCGGTATATATTTTTTAAGACTATATTAATGGACTGCCTTACTGTCACCTGTGTAGAGTGGGACAATATAATGGACTGCGTTTATAACATAGCGTCTGTTTATGCACTCTGACTTCCCAGATATTTAAAACACATAATTTTTTTTAATATTTTGTTGAATATAATTTTTTACGAGTGTGAGCCTGAGGTTAGAGGGATGTTCACGCTATTAATGACTTTCTCAAAATCTAGGGAAATCAGGGTATACCAGGAACATTGTTAGATTTTATCACAGTCAAGGAATTGGAGTTGTCCTTCACATCCTTGGATCGAAATTGATTTTGTCACTCATTCCCCAAGAGTTTTATGGCGCTATGGGTTTAACACTTCCGCCATAAATATATTAACAACACTTGGTATTGAGTGAAGTCTTAACAGACTAAAGACTGAAAACTCAAGGTGATATTTCATGGACCAAATATCCTTCACCAGCATCAAGGACCCTCCCTTGATGCTGAAGTGAAGAACACTCATAAAATGGATTTTGTTATTGTTGTTTGGTTTAAGATCTCTTACATCTGAAAAAATAACATTTGTTTGTGCTCGGAATTTTTGTTGTCTTAAGCATCTGTAGGGAATATATATTGTATGATGTTATCTTAAAACTGTCACGAAATGGGTCGGCAACCCAGCGGAAAATCTGGAGAACTTATTTTTCCATTTCTTCAGTACCATTGATTCCCTGGTGGCAGGCACTAGGCAGATGAAGGGTATACATACCCCAAGAGGTATTACATCTCTCGGTATGTATACAATGAGAGTTTCATTTCTCTTTCTGTTGGGATTAAAGTATTATTGAGTAGGGATGAGCAGGAAACATGCAGTTATAATGATCCTCGTGTGTTCTATAGGCTTTAAACATCATTAATTTATCAGTCACCGAGTGTGTCCTGGCCAACATGGGTCATAGGTGGTCGTACATAAGCTTGAGGGTCTTAATGGTAAACCTTTGATGAATTTCGAGAGTCTTTCTACTCCCGGAGACCGGTCATGGGTCAGGCTTGTCTGGTGCTAGCCTGGTCAATTTGGGTGTTGCTGCTGGAGGATCGCAGTCCCACATATCCATCACAACCTGATTGATCTGGCACCTGGTGAAGATACTTGTCCAATAACCTCTTGGAGACTTCTACATTTGTTTCAGCAGTGTTTATGATATCTTCTGGTAAGATGTTGAATTATCTAGGGCCACGGATGTTGATACAGTGGTCCCTTATTGTGCCCATCGCGCCCCTGCTTATCACTTGGTTTATTTTCTCTTCCTCCCATATTTTTTGCTTCACTGTGTTGTTACGGCATTGTGCAGATTTGGAACCAGGCCCTCAGGTACTTTCCAGGTAAATATTATCATGTATCCCTCTCTCCTCCGCTCCATGTTTAAGACTTTAAGGCGTTTCCAGTAATTTAAATGCTTTACTGGCTCTATGCGGGACGTAAACGATCTCTGTATTTGTTCCAGCTCAGATATTACTCCTGCCCTGAACGGGGCCGTCAACATTGAACAATATTCCAAATGAGGGAGCACTAGCTATTTGAAAAGTGTCATCATTGGCATTATTTCCCTTGTTTTGAAGGTTCTCATTACCCACCCCGTCATCTTTCTTTGTCATATTGTTGTTCTTTGTTATATTGTTCTTTGTTATATTGTTCTTTGTTATATTGTTCTTTGTTATATTGTTGTTCTTTGAAAGAAAGGTCAGCTGAATTATTTGTGTGGGGCACGGATGCTCAAGTAGATGGGATCATCTGGTTAAGTTCCTGTGTATGACAAGACAGTGATCTGAAGCAGTAATGTTTCTCGGAGACTAATTATACATTTTAAAAGTGAGGAAAGTTTGCAAATGCTGAAACGACATTTGTCGTTGGTAAGATCTAGTTAGGGGTTAGGATTCCACCGAGTTTTCTCGAGTGGCTACCTCTCCATTATCAATATATATGATCTGACTGTCATATCTTGTAGCCACTCCAGCACTACCATCTTGCAGTCACTCCAGCACTACCATCTTGCAGTCACTCCAGCACTACCATCTTGCAGTCACTCCAGCACTACCATCATCTTGTCACTCATATCTTGTAGCCACTCCAGCACTACCATCTTGCAGTCACTCCAGCACTACCATCTTGCAGTCACTCCAGCACTACCATCTTGCAGTCACTCCAGCACTACCATCTTGCAGTCACTCCAGCACTACCATCTTGCAGTCACTCCAGCACTACCATCTTGCAGTCACTCCAGCACTACCATCTTGCAGTCACTCCAGCACTACCATCTTGCAGTCACTCCAGCACTACCATCTACAATATGCGAGTTTCGTCTTGATTAATTTACGGGATGTGTACGGTCTTTTGTTTCATGTCATTTTTTGTTGCTAGAGGAAGCGGTTGTTTCACCAGAACATATGTATCATTATAGCAACTTGTCCTACAAATATCTATCATCGTTGGAACCTGCCCTACAAATATCCTTCAGCATTGCAACCTATCCTTCAAATATCTATCAGCATTGTAACCTATCCTTCAATTATCTATCAGCATGGTGGCAATTTGTCCTATGGATAGAACGTGCATTTTCACACGCAATAAAGTGTGTTGATTTCAGCTTGATCTCTATCTCAACGACAAAAAAAAAAAATATTTGTCAGTCTGGGTTAGGTTACGCTAACCTACATTTACGCAATGTTGACTATCATTAACGAAGGAAAAAAACGAACGATGGTCACCCATCACTCGAGCGCTTGATGGTCCTTAGGGGTTTAGAGCTTCCCCACCAATACAATACTGCTAATCTCTTCGAGTTCGTCTTTCCCAAGGCATTTTAATGAATGGAAATTGTGTCAGTCTGGTGAGTATTTTGTTTTCGTGTCTGAGATAGGACAGTCATATGGAGTAAGAAAAAATTATATGCTGCTGGCGTTACGGTATTTTTTTTACCGAACCGGCAGTATCCCAACGAGGCAAAGTGACCTAAAACAGAAAAACATAAGTTTTTCTTTTTAAATTTAGTAATTTATACAGATGGGGTTTCTAGCTCCTTGCTCCCGGCATTTTAGTTGCCTCCTACGACACGCATGTCTTATGGAGAAAGAATTATTATTAATTATTATTACTGTTAATAATAATAATAATAATAATAATTATTATTATTATGAATTTTATGCGCTATACCCTTATGAATCATACTGCAGAGTGCAAAGTTTTTAGGAACAACAACGAGTGTTTTCTGACCTTGGTCTTGGTCATATGATGACCTCGTAATTGGTTAAGTGTTCCCTGGTTTGCTCCTTCCAGCACCTCCACTCACGGACAACAAGTTTTTCCGCAGAAATTTGCTCTTCGTGCACCGAGGTGTTCAAAGAAATTTACTCTACAGTGCAGTTTTGGCCAGCACTAGAGGTGTCTTGGCCAGCAGTGGAGGTGTCTTGGTCAGCAGTGGAGGTGTCTTGGTCAGCAGTGGTGGTGTCTTGGTCAGCAGTGGAGGTGTCTTGGTCAGCAGTGGAGGTGTCTTGGTCAGCAGTGGAGGTGTCTTGGTCAGCAGTGGTGGTGTCTTGGTCAGCAGTGGAGGTGTCTTGGTCAGCAGTGGTGGTGTCTTGGTCAGCAGTGGAGGTGTCTTTTTCAGCAGTGGAGGTGTCTTGGTCAGCAGTGGTGGTGTCTTGGTCAGCAGTGGAGGTGTCTTGGTCAGCAGTGGAGGTGTCTTGGTCAGCAGTGGAGGTGTCTTGGTCAGCAGTGGTGGTGTCTTGGCCAGCAGTGGTGTCGTCTTGGCCAGCAGTGGAGGTGTCTTGGTCAGCAGTGGAGGTGTCTTGGCCAGCAGTGGTGGTGTCTTGGTCAGCAGTGGAGGTGTCTTGGTCAGCAGTGGTGGTGTCTTGGTCAGCAGTGGAGGTGTCTTTTTCAGCAGTGGAGATGTCTTGGTCAGCAGTGGTGGTGTCTTGGTCAGCAGTGGTGGTGTCTTGGTCAGCAGTGGAGGTGTCTTGGTCAGCAGTGGAGGTGTCTTGGTCAGCAGTGGAGGTGTCTTGGTCAGCAGTGGTGGTGTCTTGGCCAGCAGTGGTGTCGTCTTGGCCAGCAGTGGAGGTGTCTTGGTCAGCAATCGAGGTGTTTTGGCCAGCAGCGAAGGTGTCTTGGCCAGCAGTGGAGGTGTCTTGGCCAGCAGTGGAGGTGCCTTGGACAGCAGTGGAGGTGTATTGGACAGCACTGGAGGTGTCTTGGCCAACAGTGGAGGTGTTTTGACCAGCAGTGGAGGTGTTTTGACCAGCAGTGGAGGTGTCTTCGTCAGCAGTGGAGGTGTCTTCGTCAGCAGTGGAGGTGTCTTAGTCAGCACTGGAGGTGTCTTGGCCAACAGTGGAGGTGTCTTGGTCAGCAGTGGAGATGTCTTGGCCAACAGTGGAGATGTATTGGCCAACAGTGGAGATGTCTTGGCCAATAGTGGAGACGTCTTGGCCAACAGTGGAGACGTCTTGGCCAACAGTGGAGACGTCTTGGCCAACAGTGAAGATATCTTGGCCAACAGGGAAGATACCTTGGCCAAAAATGTTGATATCTTGACCAACAGTGGAGAAATCTTAGTCAACAGTCAAAATATCTCGGCCAACAGTCAAGATATCTCTCACAATCTTCGGGAATTTGAAGAAATGCGTTACTTACGATTACCCGAGTAGCAAGCAACACTCCCTGGCACTAGGTGAGATATAATGTACACAATCACATTACAGATGGACACAATCACACTACAGGTAGACACAATCACACTACAGGTGGACACAATCACACTACAGGTGGACACAATCACACTACAGGTGGACACAATCACACTACAGGTGGACACAATCACACTACAGGTGGACACTACAAGTTCACCTTCGCTAAATATTCGTAGGTGGACACTTCCTGTTCGCTACACGTACTTGTACGCAAGAGGTAAATGTACACATCGCCATGTTTACAGAGGTATAACAAATTTATACATTCCACGCAAAACTTTTCTCGTGAGACGTTTATGCTCACGATCTTTGTAGCTTAAAAATTTGAGATACGTCAGGAATTGCTTCAAACAGCACTGAACCGTTAAAATACCCAAAGGGAGAGAGAGAGAGAGAGAGAGAGAGAGAGAGAGAGAGAGAGAGAGAGAGAGAGAGAGAGAGAGAGAGAGACAGACAGAGAGACAGAGAGACAGAGAGAGAGCAATTAGGGGACAGAGGATGCAGCCTCCGCCATCATTCTTTCTGCTGACTGACCCACACGGGTTTAGAGTGCTTCACAAATATATAATTAGAACGAATTTCAATTGTTACAGTAATAACTAACAAAGAGAAATAACGCGATTACTCTTTAATGCTGAAATTAACGAGGTTTTCCCTCTAACTCTTCGCTCAAGATAATGGAATTAAATAAAATTTATGACAAATTTTAGGTAATTCCTAAAATTTGTGATTTTGCCACATCGGTCATTAACCCCCTCCCCCCCCCCCACACACAAAAAAAATAACACAGAATTATACAAACAAATACATTCATAATCATTTATTCAGTAGCTTAGAGAATAAAAAAGGACCAAAAAAAAAAAAAGGACCCGCACATAACCCGCACATAGGAGAGAGGAGCTTATAACGACGTTTCGGTCTGACTGTGTGACTTTGTAATTGGTCCATGTCTGACCGAAACGTCGTCGTAAGCTTCTCTTTCCTACATGCCAGTTGTTTGTGTATTATTCAGTAGATTTTTGTCTAAAAAAAATGCTTGAAATTTAATATTTTCTTCGTCTCTGGCTCTATATGGGAAGACGAGTGTTATTGGTGGGCGGGGAACTGCAGGAGGCGACAACGGAGCTCCTACCTGTTAAGGTGATGTTCTCGCTGTCCCAGCACCTACTGACGGCAACCTCAGAGTCGTCTGTGGAACTGCTGTGACGGGAGCCACGACCTCAATAATGATGATGTCGTCTGTGTCGACCTCCGGAGAGAAAGAAGGAAACCTGGAGACGGCACTCTCTTACTGCGTCCAGGAGGAAAGGAAACCGAGGTTGGCGCACTCTGATAGCGTCCAGGAGGCATAGGATCCGGGTGTGGCACACACTGATAGCGTCCAGGAGGCATAGGACCCGGGGTTGGCGCACTCTGATAGCGTCCAGGAGGCATAGGATCCGGGTGTGGCACACACTGATAGCGTCCAGGAGGCACAGGACCCGGGGTTGGCGCACTCTGATAGCGTCCAGGAGGCATACGGGTGGGGCATGAACTTGCCGCAAGTTCATGCCCCACCCGTACCATGGTCTATTTGCAATCGTGTATATGATGTATGTTAGACCTATGAAAGATTATGCAGCAACAGCACCAGGCCTTCGCCTGAGCAAAACATGTCTGGATATTAAGGAAAGTCAAGAGATTCGTTAAGAGACTAGTCCAGGAGTTAAGAGACTAGTCCAGGGGTTAAGAGACTAGTCCAGGAGTTAAGAGACTAGTCCAGAAGCTAAACGTGTAGTCTATGAGCTATGAGACTAGCCTAGGAGCTAAGCGACTAGCCTAGGAGCTAAGAAACTAGTCTAGGAGCTAAGAGACTAGCCTAGGAGCTAAGGGACTAGTCTAGGAGCTAAGAGACTAGTCTAGCAGCTAAGAGACTAGTCCAGAAGCTAAGAGACTAGTCCAGAAGCTAAGAGACTAGTCCAGAAGCTAAGAGAATAGTCTAAGAGCTAAGAGACTAGTCCAGGAGCTAAGAAAATAGTCCAGAAGCTAAGAAACTATTTCTGGAGCTAAGAAAATAGTCCAGAAGCTAAGATACTATTTCTGGAGCTAAGAAAATAGTCCAGAAGCTAAGATACTATTTCTGGAGCTAAGAAAATAGTCCAGAAACTAAGAGACTATTTCTGGAGCTAAGAAAATAGTCCAGGAGCTAAGAGACTAGTTTAGTCTAAGAGCTAAGAACATAGTCCAAGACTAATAGAGACAAATGCTACAACAGGGAAACAAAAGGGAACTAAAGTGTGATTATTATGCCCTAGTAAAAAATTAGACGACTCGACTGGGAGGCAGTGTTTGTAAACATTGAACAAAGAGATAGAGATGGAAGAACAAGACGTAAATCACGCGACAGCAAAAATTTGAGAAGTTCTTCTAATGTCTTAAGTTGATTAAAATTTCAACGCTCTGGATGAAGACGTTGTGGAAGTCCATACACAGTTTAAAGAATAGGTATTACTGGGTTCACGTCAGGGACACAGTGGTACCGTCTGAAGGTAAATTGACAGGCAGGCCAGGAACCGAGATCTGACCCTTGCAACCTCACTACAGACTTCGCAAAAAAAAAAATCGTTCGTGTGTAACACTAAAATTTGCTGCCGATTGTATATCGAACAGAAAAAAAAATTAAAAACGAGATGAAAGCTAAAGATCAATTTACTAGATCTTGATGCTTTTCATTTCCTATATTACCTTTAATAATGACCCTTAAACTCTTTGTGTATTTATGCATGTATTTCCAAACATTTTTTTTTTTGCCTAGACTGTAGGTGAGTGTACGATAAAGCAGTCATGGCTACGTGCAAGGCATTTTAATAGATTAACGAATACACTGAAGAAGTATCAGGATAGGCAACTGTAACAAGTGTGGTTCTTCTAGAACCGATACTTGGACCGCTGCTGTTTCTGGCATATGTAAATGACATGTTAAAAGAGAGTTTGGAGTATTTATCCTGCTTCATAATGTGAAATTTATCAAGAGAATTTAAACTGAAGATGACAAAGAAAGGCTACAATGTGATCCAGACAATTTGCTGGGCTAATCAGACAAGTGACTAATGGAATTCAATCCCAACAAGAGAAAGGTTATGAAATTTGGAGATTGGGGAGTCAAGACTTGAAATGGATTACTGACTGGAGGACGTGCAGAAGCTGCAAAACTCACCCAACGAGAGGGATCCAGGGGAGAGCACAGCATCAAGCATATATTGCCAGAGGCGCACGTTCATCGAATTACTTGGTAAGCAATAACGCAAGTAACGATCTTCAACGTAAGTTGTTTTTGGTCTGGGACTATATTAAGAGTCTGCAGCACCAATGTAGAGATCACGCTGCATCAGATATGTTAAGAAACTAGAGAAAGTCCAGCAATTTGCAGCGAGACTTGTCCCGTAGCAGAGGAATGAACTATGAAGACAGACTTAGAAACAAGACAATATATTCTTAGAAGACAGGACAATGGAAAACAAGATTACAACTAACAGAATACTAATAAGAACTGATAACGTAAACAAAAGCACACATGGAAATTAAAATGAGCCACAGAATATTTTTCTTTGGTTACAGGCTGCTTAAAAAAAAGCTGAGTTATCTGATTTAAAAGCGATGGAGACCATACGCGGTTTCAAATTTAGGCATGATAGGGCTCACAAGGTTCGGAACGAATAAACCTGTTTCTGGTCATTTAAGAAGAGCCAATACCCGAGACTCAATCCTAGCAGCCACAACTAGACAGTTACAATTATGCGAATACAATCCCTGCAGGAAAACTGGCATCACAGACAGGGCCACTAGTGGGTGCCACAGGCATCACAGACAGGGTCACAAATAGGATGCCAAGGGATCCCCTCACACTCGAGTAATAATTTAAATTTACAGATATGCCAGAATTAGATGACTCTGCTGATAGTAAATTCGAAATAGAATCCCCCAAAAAAGGGCACAACACTCGCAGGAATGTCTAGATAGACTGAGCAGATGGACTCGAAAATGGATGAAGGATTTCGGTGTGGAAAACTGTCATGCGATGGAAATGGTGGTAAAATTATGAACACTTGTGGAGAGAAAGTTCATGTGGCAACTATAATATATCATCAGCAGATCAAAAACAGACAGACACACACACACACACACACACACACACACACACACACACACACACACACACACACACACACATACACACACACACACACACACACCTGTGAGTCATACACAATACTGGCATATTTTACAACAGTTTATACAATGTTGGCATATATTACGATACCTTATACAAGAGTGATGTATTTTACGATACCTTATACAAGAGTGATGCATTTTACGATACCTTATACAAGAGTGATGTATTTTACGATACCTTATACAAGAGTGATGTATTTTACGATACCTTATACAAGAGTGATGTATTTTACGATACCTTATACAAGAGTGATGCATTTTACGATACCTTATACAAGAGTGATGTATTTTACGATACCTTATACAAGAGTGATGTATTTTACGAGCCCTATAATTAGTGGCATATTTTACGATAGCTTATGCAAGACTGGCATATACTAGCATTACGATAGCTTACAGATTCAAGATCCTTCAAGAAGGGTACCTTGATGATAGTAAAGGGTTCTTGATATAATAAATTTAAAGCACGATTCTTTTCCAAGAATCAAACATGTTTATTGCCGTAATGACCTCCACGGGTTTAGTGCTTCTCAATGAATAATAATAATGTAATAATAATAATTTTAGATATATTGATGTTACGTTAAAGAAACTCCAAACTGGAGTATGTTAGTGCCAAACTGGAGTATGTTAGTGCCAAACTGGAGAGTGTTAGTGCCAAACTGGAGTATTTTTGTGCCAAACTGGAGTATGTTAGTGCCAAACTGGAGTGTGTTAGTGCCAAACTGGAGTATGTTAGTGCCAAACTGGAGTATGTTAGTGCCAAACTGGAGTATGTTAGTGCCAAACTGGAGTATGTTAGTGCCAAACTGGAGTATGTTAGTCCCAAGCTGGAGTATGTTAGTCCCAAGCTGTATATCAGTATATTATTATTATTATTATTATTATTATTATTATTATTATACTGGTTGGAAAGAACTGAACTCACAGGGGTCACATAGCGCTTGGCGAATGGAGGTAACCAGGTTCAATCCAAGGAAGGGGGGCGCAATTCCCATTTTTTGGGAATCAATATCCTCTCACCTTGAAGGAGAGAGAGAGAGAGAGAGAGAGAGAGAGAGAGAGAGATAAGAGATGCGAGACGAGGCTCATATGACACGATCACTGAGAAAATACCCATCACTGCATGGAGTGATGCTACTAAAGAGTTCTGGATCCTAGGAAATGGAGCTGTCCTTTCTTCCCATGAAGGGATCAAGGAAAAGTATGAAGGAGGAAAGGAGGAGGATGACAGAGAACAGGAAGCAAAAGAACTCGCAGTGGATTTACAAGAAAAGAAGCAGAGCAAAGGATATCTGAAGGATACCTGAAGGACGTTTCGGGGGGACCAACGCCCCCGTGGCTCGTTGGCAGATCAGGACTCCCGGTGGACCAAAACCTGATCATCCAGGCTGGTACTGCTGGCCTCACGAAACACAACGCACGAACCATCTCCCAGCTGGTCAGAAACTAATTTGAGGAACCAAGTTCGATAATAAAATAACAGAGATGGGAAAATCAGTAAGAAAACTGCAACGCAGCTACGACAGAAGAAAGATGACCGTTAAATATTAAGTAATAAGGCTGAAAGCGAAGGGAGGATCACTGACAGAAGAGGAGAGAGAGAGACATGCCAGGAACTGAATAGGAGATTCAAGGAGGTATTCACCATGGAGACAGGGACGGTAGCAGAAAGCAGGGGGCGAAGGGGCTAACCAACAGAAACTGGACACCATCCACACATCAAAAGATGAAGCTACTGAGAGAGCTGGACACAACAAAAGCCGCGGAGCCTGACAACATATCACCATGAGTACTGAAAGGAAGAGTGGAGGCATTGTGTGAACGTACAGCCAAGATCTACAAGTCACCAGAGACGGGACAACTGCCAGAAGGACGAAAAACTGTAAATGTTATCCCAATATGGAAGGACAGACAAAAGGCGCTGAATTGGAGGAAAATATCACTGATCATCATACTGTCCCAGGTACTGCATCAGATAATCAGAAAAAGAATTAAGAATAAGTCACAATACAACGGCTGCAATCATTCACAAATGAAGTTTTATCGTATACTATACCGTACATTCCCTAGAGAAAATCAACACAAGTATAGTGAAGACAATTCTTAGATGTCTATCACTCAATGTACAGTATATACGGTGAGATTTCACTTATATCGCCATATTAGGGATTTAAGTACCAATGACTAATGGTTTATTGGTCACCTCCAGCAGCTTCAGTGACCCTCGTGTAGTAGCCTACCTATTACAAGAAGGTCAATAAAAACAAACCAGATGTGCACTGGTAGAGACAAACTTTATACACAGGTTTAAGAGGAGGTATGGCGAGACTGGGCAGATAAGGAACCACACCATGTTAAGAAGGTGGGACCAGGAGCCATTGCTCGACGTCCTACGAAGACAAATCAACACGTCAGGTCGACTTCGAGAGGAAAACTCTATTACTACTAATAATAATGATAATAATCATATAAATTATTAATTATTATTATTATTTCTAACCGCCATCACCATCATCTTATTATAATTACGACTGCGATGAGCACAAACAGTTATCAATTATTTAATTTTTATGAAGACTTTTAAGAAAAGTAACACTGTGTCTTCAGCCACCACCCCAGCAAGCACCACCCCAGCAAGCACCACCCCAGCAAGCACCACCCCAGCAAGCACCACCCCAGCAACCACCACCCCAGCAACCACCACCCCAGCAAGCACCACCCCAGCAAGCACCACCCGAGCAAGCACCACCCCAGCAAGCACCACCCCAGCAAGCACCACCCCAGCAAGCACCACCCCAGCAACCACCACCCCAGCAAGCACCACCCCAGCAAGCACCACCCCAGCAAGCACCACCCCAGCACCCACCACCCCAGCAAGCACCACCCCAGCACCCACCACCCCAGCAAGCATCACCCTAGCAAGCACCACCCTAGCAAGCACCACCCCAGCAAGCACCACCCTAGCAAGCACCACCCTAGCAAGCACCACCCCAGCAAGCACCACCCTAGCAAGCACCACCCCAGCAAGCACCACCCTAGCAAGCACCACCCTAGCAAGCACCACTCAAGCAAGCACCACCCCAGCAAGCACCACCCCAGCAAACACCACCCTAGCAACCACCACCCCAGCAAGCACCACCCTAGCAAGCACCACCCCAGCAAGCACCACCCCAGCAAGCACCACCCCAGCAAGCACCACCCCAGCAAGCACCACCCCAGCAAGCACAACGCCAGCAAGCACCACCCCAGCACCCACCACCCCAGCAACCACCACCCCAGCAAGCACGACCCCAGCAAGCACCACCCCAGCACCCACCACCCCAGCAACCACCACCCCAGCAAGCACCACCCCAGCACCCACCACCCCAGCACCCACCACCCCAGCAAGCACCACCCCAGCACCCACCACCCCAGCACCCACCACCCCAGCAAGCACCACCCCAGCAACCACCACCCCAGCAACCACCACCCCAGCAACCACCACCCCAGCAAGCACCACCCCAGCAAGCACCACCCCAGCACCCACCACTCCAGCAAGCACCACCCCAGCAAGCACCACCCCAGCAAGCACCACCCCAGCAAGCACCACCCCAGCAAGCACCACCCCAGCAAGCACCACCCCAGCAAGCACCACCCCCGCAAGCACCACCCCAGCAAGCACCACCCGAGCAAGCACCACCCCAGCAAGCACCACCCTAGCAAGCACCACCCCAGCAAGCACCACCCTAGCAAGCACCACCCCAGCAAGCACCACCCTAGCAAGCACCACCCCAGCAAGCACCACCCTAGCAAGCACGACCCTAGCAAGCACCACCCCAGCAAGCACCACCCCAGCAAACACCACCCTAGCAACCACCACCCCAGCAAGCACCACCCTAGCAAGCACCACCCCAGCAAGCACCACCCCAGCAAGCACCACCCCAGCAAGCACCACCCCAGCAAGCACAACCCCAGCAAGCACCACCCCAGCACCCACCACCCCAGCAACCACAACCCCAGCAAGCACTACCCCAGCAAGCACCACCCCAGCAAGCACCACCCCAGCAACCACCCCCCCAGCAACCACCACCCCAGCAAGCACCACCCCAGCACCCACCACCCCAGCACCCACCACCCCAGCAAGCACAACCCCAGCACCCACCACCCCAGCAACCACTACCCCAGCAAGCACCACCCCAGCAAGCACCACCCCAGCAAGCACCACCCCAGCACCCACCACTCCAGCAAGCACCACCCCAGCAAGCACCACCCCAGCAAGCACCACCCCAGCAAGCACCACCCCAGCACCCACCACCCCAGCAAGCACCACCCCAGCAAGCACCACCCCAGCAAGCACCACCCCAGCAAGCACCACCCCAGCACCCACCACCCCAGCAAGCACCACCCCAGCAAGCACCACCCCAGCAAGCACCACCCCAGCAAGCACCACCCCAGCACCCACCACCCCAGCAATCACCACCCCAGCAAGCACCACCCCAGCAAGCACCACCCCAGCAAGCACCACCCCAGCAAGCACCACCCAAGCACCCACCACCCCAGTAAGCACCACCCCAGCAAGCACCACCCCAGCAAGCACCACCCCAGCACCCACCACCCCAGCAAGCACCACCCCAGCAAACACCACCCCAGCAAACACCACCCCAGCACCCACCACCCCAGCAAGCACCTCCCCAGCAAGCACCACCCCAGCAAGCACCACCCCAGCACCCCAGCAAGCACCACCCCAGCAAGCACCACCCCAGCAACCACAACCCCAGCAAGCACCACCCCAGCAACCACAACCCCAGCAACCACCACCCCAGCAACCACAACCCCAGCAACCACCACCCCAACAACCACCACTCCAGCAACCACCACCCCAACAACCACCACCCCAGCAACCACCATCCCAGCACCCACCACCCCAGCACCCACAACCCCAGCACCCACGACCCCAGCAACCACCACCCCAGCACCCAGCACCCCAGCAACCACCACCCCAGCAACCACAACCCCAGCAACCACCACCCCAGCAACCACCACTCCAGCACCCACTACCCCAGCAACCACCACCCCAGCAACCACCACTCCAGCACCCACTACCCCAGCAACCACCACCCCAGCAACCACCACCCCAGCACCCACCACCCCAGCAACCACAACTCCAGCAACCTCAACCCCAGAAACCACCACCAGAGCAACCACCACCACCCCAGAAACCACCACCCCAGCAACCACCACCCCAGCAACCACAACCCCAGCAACCACCACCCCAGTAACCACAACCCCAGCACCCACCACCCCAGCAACCACAACTCCAGCAACCACAACCCCAGAAACCACCACCCCAGCAACCACAACCCCAGCAACCACTACCACCCCAGCAACCACCAACCCAGCAACCACAACCCCAGCACCCACCACCCCAGCAACCACAACTCCAACAACCACAACCCCAGAAACCACCACCCCAGCAACCACCACCCCAGCAACCACCACCTCAGCACCCACCACCCCAGCACCCACCACCCCAGCAACCACCACCCCAGCAACCGCCACCCCAGCACCCACCCCCCCAGCAACCACCACCCCAGCAACCACCACCCCAGCAACCACCCCAGCAACCACCGCAGCAATCACCACCCCAGCACCCACCACCCCAGCAACCACCATCCCAGCACCCACCACCCCAGCAACCACCACCCCAGCAACCACCACCCCAGCACCCACCACCCCAACAACCACCACCCCAGCAACCACCACCCCAGCACCCTACATCCCAGCACCCACCACCCCAGCAACCACCACCCCAGCAACCACCGCCCCAGCAACCACCACCCCAGCACTCACCACCCCAGCACCCACCACCCCAGCAACCACCACCCCAGCAACCACAACCCCAGCAACCACCACCCCAGTAACCACAACCCCAGCACCCACCACCCCAGCAACCACAACTCCAGCAACCACAACCCCAGAAACCATCACCCCAGCAACCACAAGCCCAGCAACCACCACCCCAGCAACCACCACCCCAGCAACCACCACCCCAGCAACCACAACCCCAGCACCCACCCCCCCAGCACCCACCACCCCAGCAACCACCACCCCAGCAACCACCACCCCAGCAACCACCACCCCAGCAACCACCACCCCAGCAACCACCACCCCAGCAACCACCACCCCAGCAACCACCACCCCAGCAACCACCGCCCCAGCACTCACTACCCCAGCACCCACCACCCCAGCAACCACCACCCCAGCAGCCACCACCTCAGCAACCACAACCCCAGCAACCACCACCCCAGTAACCACAACCCCAGCACCCACCACCCCAGCAACCACAACTCCAGCAACCACAACCCCAGAAACCACCACCCCAGCAACCACAACCCCAGCAACCACCACCTCAGCAACCACCATTCCAGCAACCACCACCCCAGTAACCACAACCCCAGCACCCACCACCCCAGCACTCACCACCCCAGCAACCACCACCCCAGCACCCACCACCCCAGCACCCACAACCCCAGCAACCACCACCCCAGCAACCACCACCCCAGCAAACACCACCCCAGCAACCACTACCACAGCACCCACCACCCCAGCAACCACCACCCCAGCAACCATCACCCTAGCAACCACCACCCCAGCAACCACCACCCCAGCAACCACCACCCCAGAAACCACCACCCCAGCAAACACCACCGCAGCAAACACCACCCCAACAACCATCACTCCAGCAACCACTACCCCAGAAACCACCACCCCAGCAACCACCACCCCAGCAACCACCACCCCAACAACCACCACCCCAACAACCACCACCCCAGAAACCACCACCCCAACAACCACCACCCCAACAACCACCACCCCAGCAACCACCACCCCAGCAACCACCACCCCAGCAACCACCACCCCAACAACCATCACCCCAGAAACCACCACCCAAGCAACCACCACCCCAGCAACCACCACCCCAGCACCCACCACCCCAGCAACCACCACCCCAACAACCACCACCCCAACAACCACCACCCCAGCAACCACCACCCCAGCAACCACCACCCCAGAAACCACCACCCCAACAACCACTTCCCCAGAAACCACCACCCCAGCAACCACCACCCCAGCAACCACCACCCCAACAACCTCCACCCCAACAACCACCACCCCAGAAACCACCACCCAAGCAACCACCACCCCAATAACCACCACCCCAGAAACCACCACCCCAGCAAACACTACCCCAACAACCACCACTCCAGCAACCACCACCCCAGCAACCACCACCCCAGAAACCACCACCCAAGCAAACAACCATCCTAGCAACAACAATAACCACCACCTCCGGAACGTCACCAAAAAAAAAAAATACTGTTGTTGCTGCGGCTGCGGCTGCGGCTGTGGCGGCTCAGACGCAGCCGCCGTCTGGGGAAAATTGGCCGAAATCAGACTTCATCCGAATAAGTGGAGGGTAACTGCATTTCCTTGGATCAAGAGCTATTTACCAGTCTCATAGAACCTCCGTGAAGGTTTTTGATCTATCCATTTACCAACCTGTCTATCAGAGTAAGGATTTACTGTACGGAGGATCGAGGTTCCACCGTGCGGGTAGCGGCCGAGGGGGGGGCGGGGGGGGAGGTTAAGTGGTAAGAGCTTCTGCCTCGTCCTTCATGCAGCACCAGATACCATTTGCTTAATTTTTTCCTTTAAAATGCACTTAGGAAGCAAATTTCTTCTAAAATTATGGAAATTTACGAGTTCCTGCACAATATATATATATATATATATATATATATATATATATATATATATATATATATATATATATATATATATATATATATATATATATATATATATATATATATAATATATATATTAATTAAAATGTTAGATTAGAAAATGTCTCCACGAAAAAAATGTATAAGAGAAATTATACCGAGGAAAATAATATTCAAATATAAAAATGTAAAACAATTAGTACAGTAATAAAGAAAAACGCCGGGAACAGACAAGCGCTGGAAATTATCCACTTAAAACACTTAAATTTAAGGTGGTGGGGAGGGAGCAATGCAGTATAATACTTGTGGGGTTTATCACGATGGGCTGGTTGTAAATATTATTGCGATACTGACAAACACATTACGATAGACTGGTTCACACCTTTGGACAAATTTAGAAACAGATTGAGAATGGCGAGTGAAACTCAGTGTATCAGATAATCCACTGTAGTTTTGGTCTTATATTCTCTGCCGTCTCTCACTCAGGTCCTGACCCCTTCTATTTGGCCGGTTCTCGCACAAACACACAGACCTGAAGGATATTTGAAGGATGTTCATGGCAGGTCGATGTCCCAGCGGCTCAGTCCCAAACCAGGCCTCTTGGTGGATTAGACCTGTTCAACTAGGCTGTTATTTCTGAACGCATGCAGCCCAACATGCGAACCACAGCCCGGCTAGTCAGAAACTAACCTGAACTTACCAAGTGCCTTTTTAAAGACAGCCGGTGGGGGGGGGGATTGCTGGTAATCTCTATTACGTATGTAGGGAGGCTGTTGCAAAGTTTAAGGCCACTTATACTTATTGTGTTATCTTAATCTACTCATGGCACCTCTGTATTTCTGTTTGCCGAGCTCTAACACCTAGGTCCTGGCCACTTCTGGCTATATTTCAGACTTGTTTCTTTCCCATGCCGAAGAAACAGGGCACCGCCTTGGCCTAGTAATTCTTAATGGCTAAAGTGATAAGACTAATACTGGACTTAGTAGTGCAACATACCAACGTTGATCAGATACTGAAAAAACTGATAAACGTCAATTATCCTGTTAAGTATTACCGTCTTGTCATACGAGTGTGAGACGAAAGCTTGTTTTGCACTTGCCAGGATTCCTGATATTTTCTTTACGTCTCATAAAAATATAAGATGAGAGGGAAATCCTACGAGCTTCTACGTATATGCTTATCTTTACTTCATTAACGTTTGTATAGTCAATATTCATATTATACTCGATTACTTATGTAGAATATCCGGTCTGAGGCCGGGCCGCCGGCCAATGATTCTTGGAATCGTCAACAGATTTATTCTGAAACAGTGCAAGTTGTTGCATGATAATCGTTTTATTAATATGTTGCACAGATTTTGCTCCCACATTCGCTAAAGAAAAAAAAGTCACAACACCGAGGTTGAAACACCAACTTACCAAAAACCAGCATTTAAGAAACAAACCACGGAACGGGTGAGGTTTAAACCCATGGCGATTGAGTCGCCATGGGTTTATTTGCAGTCGTGTTTTGTGAGTTAGGAGAGGACCCCTAGAACGACGTTTCCGCCCGTCCTGAACTGTAGCCAAGTCAAAGTCGCTTTAGACAAATCACTCGCGTAAAAACCACTAAATAACCATCTACAAGTCACCACTGTCTTGAGAGTATCTAAAAAAACTGAGAATGTCTGCAAGACTTTTTTTTTTTTTTTTAGAAATTTTGAAGCTTATTGTTGAGGACATTGAAAGGTGTTTCTTAGGAACATTTGAACAACCGAAGCTCTCTCGTGAGTGCCTTTGAAACACTTGTTTGAGATATTTGAAACACTTTCGCTACAACTGAAGCACTTGGAGAGCATTTGAAACATTTTCACCAGAACATATGAAGCATTTTTGAAACATCTGAAGCACTTTCACGATGGCATTCAAAAAAACCACGTTAGTTTCCAGCGAGTTAGAGGAATATTACCGCTTGTGTTGAACTCTGTTAACTCCTGGGCTCTCACAGGGGGCGCTCACACGCACAATGCCACCTCACCACCCCTTGTGTTGAACAAGTGCTCAAACTCTTGGGGGCTCAGAGGAACGCTCACACACACAATACACGAAATCGTCATTTGGTCATCCTCCCAAACACCGCTGCAAGTCGTCAAAGGTAAATATCTACCAGACGGTTATAGAATGTTAAGATTATCTTAATGGCATAAACTCAACGAGATGAGCACCAACATCACTGCTCAGCCAGTCGTTGCAGGTTCCTACGGGTTTGGAACCTGCACCATCAACCACCATCACCTACTGGGGCTACCATCAACCACTATCACCTACTGGGGCTATCAACCACTATCACCTACTGGCGCCACTATCAACCACTAAAACAGAAGCGGCCATTCTGCACCTGGGAAATGGGAGGCAGTCAGGTTTGACTAAAGGATAAAGTGGTTAGCTCCTACTCCTCGGATCAACCCTTCCTCAGCGTCAACAATATCCAGGTTATATTTTCACAACTACAATCTGCTACTTGTGGTGGTCGCTGAATTTCTTTACTGGTTGTGTGGTTGACGGTGTTCCCAGCAGGTAATGGTGGTTGATGGTGGTCCCAGTAGGTAATGGTGGTTGACGGTGGTCCCAGTAGGTGATGGTGGTCCCAGCAGGTGATGGTGGTCGGTGGTGGTCCCAGTAGGTGATGGTGGTTGATAGTGACCCCAGTAGGTGATGGTGGTTAATGGTGGTCCCAGTAGGTGATAGTGGTTGATGGTGGTCCCAGTAGGTGATAGTGGTTGATGGTGGTCCCAGTAGGTGGTTGATAGTGACTCCAGTAGGTCATAGTGGTTGATAGTGACTCAATAGCTAATGGTGGTCCCAATAGGTGATGGTAGTTAATAGTGACCATTTCCAGAGAAACAGAAACAGACTAGAGAGTTGGCTTGGTCCTGGACCATTATCACGTAGGACTTGTCACTGGTCCAGGACCACAACCAAACCTCGTCCAGTTTCCAGTTTCAATTTGAAAGGTAACTGTCCCAACAGTGGTATAGTGAAAATGTTCCAGCCACGGTACTTTGAACAGTGTTTCAGCAACAGTACTGAAAATCGAGTTCCGGTAATGTTACTTAGAATTGAGTTCCGTTCGGGATACTGTGAACCGTGTTCCCGGTAATATTAGTAGGTGAAGAGTAGAATAATGCTGGTCGTATAGCAGAACTGGTGGTCGTAGAGAGGAACAGTGCTGGTCGCAGACAGGAACAGTATTAGTTGTAGAGAGGAACAGTGCTGGTCGTAGAGAGAAACAGTGCTGGTCGTAGAGAGAAACAGTACTGGTCGTAGAGAGGAACAGTGCTGGCCGTAGAGAGAAACAGTGCTGGTCGTAGAAACAGTACTGGTCATAGAGAGGAACAGTGCTGGTCGTAGAGAGGAACAGTACTGGTCGTAGAGAGGAACAGTGCTGGATGTAGAAACAGTGCTGGTCGTAGATAGAAACAGTGCTGGTCGTAGAGAGAAACAGTGCTGGTTGTAGAAAGTGCTGGTCGTAGAGAGAAACAGTGCTGGTCGTAGAGAGAAACAGTGCTGGTCGTAGAGAGAAACAGTGCTGGTCGTAGAGAGAAACAGTGCTGGTCGTAGAGAGAAACAGTGCTGGTCGTAGAGAGAAACAGTGCTGGTCGTAGAGAGTAAAACTTACTAATAACAGGTTAAAAAAATAATTAGTAAGGTAATCACAATTTTTGCAACTCCACCTGATTACAGTTACAGATAAAAACTATAATTTTGGAAAGTTAAAAAAAAAAAAGGTATATTAATATTTTTCCCCTTGCTGACCAAATTGGTAAGCCGATATCCCGTGAAAAATATTTAACTTGCCGATGGGCGGCCAATAGATTTCACCGGGACACTAAAACAGTACGAAAATGTAATTAATTCTGCATTTAGCAATTAAATTTATTAATTAAAAACGCATCTTTCCATACTGTAATGTAAAGCCATTACTGTTTATATCTTAAGTGGTGTATTTTACACACACACACACACACACACACACACACACACACACACACACACACACACACACAGACGTTCGTATCTTCACTTACTTTCTAAAGATTGCATAAGAAAAAATGCAAGCATGAAGGAATGAAAAAAAGTCGAATAAGGCTTGAACCTCCTCAAAAGTAGACGAATGGTGGTGGTGGTGGATGGTGGTGGTAGTGGATGGTGTTAGTGCATTGTGGTGGTGGTGGTGGTGGATGGTGTTAGTCTGTGGTTGTTGTTGTTGTGATAGTGGTAGAGGTGGTGGTGGTGGATGGTGTTAGTCTGTGGTTGTTGTTGTTGTGATAGTGGTAGAGGTGGTGGTGGTGATGATGATGGAGGTGGTGGTGGTGGTAGAGGTGGTGGTGGTGGTAGTGGTAGAGGTGGTGGTAGTGATGGTAGTGGTAGGTGGTAGTGATGGTAGTGGTAGGTGGTAGTGATGGTAGTGGTAGGTGGTGGTGGTGGTAGTGGTGGTGGTAGTGGTAGTAGAGGTGGTGGTAGTGATGGTAGTGGTAGGTGGTGGTAGTGGTGGTAGTGATGGTAGTGGTAGAGGTGGTGGTAGTGATGATAGTGGTAGAGATGGTGGTAGTGTTGATAGTGGTAGAGATGGTGGTAGTTATGGTAGTGGTAGGTGGTGGTGGTAATGATGGTAGTGGTAGAGGTGGTGGTAGTGATTTTAGTGACAGAGGTGGTGGTAGTGATGGTAGTGACAGAGGTGGTGGTAGTGATAGTAGTGGTAGAGGTGGTGGTAGTGATAGTAGTGGTAGGTGGTGGTGGTAGTGATGGTAGCGGTAGAGGTGGTGGTAGTGATAGTAGTGGTAGGTGGTGGTGGTAGTGATGGTAGCGGTAGAGGTGGTGGTGGTGATAGTAGTGGTAGAGGTGGTGGTAGTGATAGTAGTGGTAAAGGTATTGGTAGTGATAGTAGTGGTAGAGGTATTGGTAGTGATAGTAGTGGTAAAGGTATTGGTAGTGATAGTAGTGGTAGAGGTATTGGTAGTGATAGTAGTGGTAGGTGGTGGTGGTAGTGATGGTAGTGGTAGAGGTGGTGGTAGTGATTTTAGTGACAGAGGTGGTGGTAGTGATTTTAGTGACAGAGGTGGTGGTAGTGATTTTAGTGACAGAGGTGGTGGTAGTGATGGTAGTGACAGAGGTGGTGGTAGTGATAGTAGTGGTAGGTGGTGGTGGTAGTGATGGTAGCGGTAGAGGTGGTGGTAGTGGTGACAGTGGCAGTGGTGACAGTGGCAGTGGTGACAGTGGTAGTGGTACATTAACATCAATTGTTAAATCTTCAAAAAAAAAACAAAAAAAATCTGACGTGGAATCCAAATTTATTTTATGGCTGTGGACTCATTATAGTCGAGCTATAGTGTATTAATTTATAGTTTAAAATTATTAAAGTCAAGCTATACTGTATTATTAAATATACAAAAAGAATACTGACCCATCAGTTAAAATTTACCTGAAGAGAGTGATGGCCGGTGTGTTGCTTGAACCTACCCAGTACTGTGTCGTCACCCAGTACTGTGTCGTCACCCAGTACTGTGTCGTCACCCAGTACTGTGTCGTCACCCAGTACTGTGTCGTTACCCAGTACTGTGTCGTCATCCAGTACTGTGTCGTCATCCAGTACTGTGTCGTCACCCAGTACTGTGTCGTCACCCAGTACTGTGTCGTCACCCAGTACTGTGTCGTCACCCAGTACTGTGTCGTCACCCAGTACTGTGTCGTCACCCAGTTCTGTGTCGTCACCCAGTTCTGTGTCGTCACCCAGTACTGTGTCGTCACCCAGTACTGTGTCGTCACCCAGTACTGTGTCGTCATCCAGTACTGTGTCGTCATCCAGAACTGTGTCGTCACCCAGCACTGTGTTGCCACCCAGCACTGTGTTGCCACCCAGCACTGTGTTGCCACCCAGCACTGTGTTGCCACCCAGCACTGTGCTGCCACCCAGCACTGTGCTGCCACCCAGCACTGTGTTGCCGCCCAGCACTGTGTTGCCGCCCAGCGCTGTGTTGCCGCCCAGTAAGCCGAAGAATCGTTTTTAAGACTGTGTTGAACTTGAGCCTTGAAATTCACTTTTCAAAACCAGTCCTCAGAAGACAGTCCTCAGAAGACAGTCCTCAGAAGACAGTCCTCAGAAGACAATCCTCAGAAGACAATCCTCAGAAGACAATCCTCAGAAGACAATTCTCAGAAGACAATCCTCAGAAGACAATTCTCAGAAGACAATCCTCAGAAGACAATCCTCAGAAGACAATCCTCAGAAGACAATCCTCAGAAGACAATCCTCAGAAGACAATCCTCAGAAGACAATCCTCAGAAGACAATCCTCAGAAGACAATCCTCAGAAGACAATCCTCAGAAGACAATCCTCAGAAGACAATCCTCAGAAGACAATCCTCAGAAGACAATCCTCAGAAGACAATCCTCAGAAGACAATCCTCAGAAGACAATCCTCAGAAGACAATCCTCAGAAGACAATTCTCAGAAGACAATTCTCAGAAGACAATCCTCAGAAGACAATCCTCAGAAGACAATCCTCAGAAGACAATTCTCAGAAGATAATCCTCAGAAGACAATTCTCAGAAGACAATCCTCAGAAGACAATCATAAGAAGACAATCCTCAGAAGACAATCTTCAGAAGACAATTCTCAGAAGATAATCCTCAGAAGATAATCCTCAGAAGATAATCCTCTGAAGACAATCCTCAGAAGACAATCCTCAGAAGACAATCCACAGAAGACAATCCACAGAAGACAATCCACAGAAGACAATCCTCAGAAGACAATCCTCAGAAGACAATTCTCAGAAGATAATCCTCAGAAGACAATCCTCAGAAGACAATCTTCAGAAGACAATCTTCAGAAGACAATCCTCAGAAGACAATCCTCAGAAGACAATCCTCAGAAGACAATCCACAAAAGACAATCCACAGAAGACAATCCTTTAGGAAATCCCTCAAGACAAGGTCTCAAGATGGAGGATGAGGGGGAGTAGTAGCAGTAGTA
>NC_091317.1:24758278-24765778 GCF_038502225.1 Cherax quadricarinatus
CTTTCGTGACTACTCACATTATCAAGGAACTATGATAATGATAGTTCCTTGATAATGTGAGTAGTCACGAAAGTTCTTGGAATTTCTCTATTCTTTCAGAGTGGTTGTTTTGCATATTCTGAAATCACCTGTTTACTGTGATCTTATTGCATACATATATATATATATATATATATATATATATATATATATATATATATATATATATATATATATATATATATTTTTTTTTTTTTTTTATCACACCGGCCGATTCCCACCAAGGCAGGGTGGCCCGAAAAAGAAAAACTTTCACCATCATTCACTCCATCACTGTCTTGCCAGAAGGGTGCTTTACACTACAGTTTTTAAACTGCAACATTAACACCCCTCCTTCAGAGTGCAGGCACTGTACTTCCCATCTCCAGGACTCAAGTCCGGCCTGCCGGTTTCCCTGAATCCCTTCATAAATGTTACTTTGCTCACACTCCAACAGCACGTCAAGTATTAAAAACCATTTGTCTCCATTCACTCCTATCAAACACGCTCACGCATGCCTGCTGGAAGTCCAAGCCCCTCGCACACAAAACCTCTTTTACCCCCTCCCTCCAACCCTTCCTAGGCCGACCCCTACCCCGCCTTCCTTCAACTACAGACTGATACACTCTTGAAGTCATTCTGTTTCGCTCCATTCTCTCTACATGTCCGAACCACCTCAACAACCCTTCCTCAGCCCTCTGGACAACAGTTTTGGTAATCCCGCACCTCCTCCTAACTTCCAAACTACGAATTCTCTGCATTATATTCACACCACACATTGCCCTCAGACATGACATCTCCACTGCCTCCAGCCTTCTCCTCGCTGCAACATTCATCACCCACGCTTCACACCCATATAAGAGCGTTGGTAAAACTATACTCTCATACATTCCCCTCTTTGCCTCCAAGGACAAAGTTCTTTGTCTCCACAGACTCCTAAGTGCACCACTCACTCTTTTTCCCTCATCAATTCTATGATTCACCTCATCTTTCATAGACCCATCCGCTGACACGTCCACTCCCAAATATCTGAATACGTTCACCTCCTCCATACTCTCTCCCTCCAATCTGATATTCAATCTTTCATCACCTAATCTTTTTGTTATCCTCATAACCTTACTCTTTCCTGTATTCACCTTTAATTTTCTTCTTTTGCACACCCTACCAAATTCATCCACCAATCTCTGCAACTTCTCTTCAGAATCTCCCAAGAGCACAGTGTCATCAGCAAAGAGCAGCTGTGACAACTCCCACTTTGTGTGTGATTCTTTATCTTTTAACTCCACGCCTCTTGCCAAGACCCTCGCATTTACTTCTCTTACAACCCCATCTATAAATATATTAAACAACCACGGTGACATCACACATCCTTGTCTAAGGCCTACTTTTACTGGGAAAAAATTTCCCTCTTTCCTACATACTCTAACTTGAGCCTCACTATCCTCGTAAAAACTCTTCACTGCTTTCAGTAACCTACCTCCTACACCATACACTTGCAACATCTGCCACATTGCCCCCCTATCCACCCTGTCATACGCCTTTTCCAAATCCATAAATGCCACAAAGACCTCTTTAGCCTTATCTAAATACTGTTCACTTATATGTTTCACTGTAAACACCTGGTCCACACACCCCCTACCTTTCCTAAAGCCTCCTTGTTCATCTGCTATCCTATTCTCCGTCTTTCTCTTAATTCTTTCAATTATAACTCTACCATACACTTTACCAGGTACACTCAACAGACTTATCCCCCTATAATTTTTGCACTCTCTTTTATCCCCTTTGCCTTTATACAAAGGAACTATGCATGCTCTCTGCCAATCCCTAGGTACCTTACCCTCTTCCATACATTTATTAAATAATTGCACCAACCACTCCAAAACTATATCCCCACCTGCTTTTAACATTTCTATCTTTATCCCATCAATCCCGGCTGCCTTACCCCCTTTCATTTTACCTACTGCCTCACGAACTTCCCCCACACTCACAACTGGCTCTTCCTCACTCCTACAAGATGTTATTCCTCCTTGCCCTATACACGAAATCACAGCTTCCCTATCTTCATCAACATTTAACAATTCCTCAAAATATTCCTTCCATCTTCCCAATACCTCTAACTCTCCATGAGAGAGAGAGAGCGAGCGGTACCACCTCTGGAACTGACTAGAAAGAGAGAGTGAGTGTGTTAGAGTACAGGAACATTTGGGGTTACTCACGGAGTATTAGCTACTTCAGTTGCTATAGTGGTGGACCCAGGTATGTTTACCTCCGGGTCTGTTCCCACTACTAACACAATTGTTTACCTTTAAAATACGGTGAAATTCTCATTCCTATTATTTTAACACATCGGCGGTTTCCAGCCTCTGTAGGGTGACCCAAGGAAGGAATCACATTCACCACTGTTCACTTAACAGCTGTCTTCTCAGAAACAACGTACCATAAGGCGATTATAATTTACGGCATTATTTTCTGAGATCAGACGTTGTATATTTCCAGCCAACACGAAATATTTAATGTCAAATCAGTAATTATTATTCAGTAACTTTACCTACCACTGATTTATTATATACACTCATAAGTTTGAAATGTTTTCTGTACTAGTGTATGATCGAACATGTAATTTGCATTCAATTTAGAACAATTTGCATTTCATCTTCTATAATTTGTATTCCCTACTGCATAAATTGTATTTCGTATTGTATAAGCTGTATTACATTAACAACATATTTTGTATTGCTTTTACATAATTTGTATTCTCATCTCTACTGCATAATATTGTATACCTTATTATATAATTTACACAATTTGTATTCCCTATATTTCTTTTTCTTCTCGAATAATTCTGAATAATTTGTGAAAGAGTCGAATTTTTACACTATATATTTTAGATGTTCCTAAATTTCAATGACTTCCGGTGGTGAGAGATGCTCACAGTTAAGACGCTTGTATATTTTTATTGCCACAACGTGTGGCATGCCTGACAGACTTCACTGGAACACAGGCTGATGCGACACTGGAGACAGTAGGAGCACCTTGGACGTGGTCAGTCCATCAGCCTTAGTAGGTGGTGGTTAGTCCCTGAAACTGACAGGAGAGGCACGTGGCCAAACCTAGTATACTAGAGCAGAAGCGAAGTGATGCAACTGCAATGAAGTCACGATTACGTTCTCAGAGCAAATTTGAAGGACTGATTTCTTAAATTCACCTTCATCATCCCACAAGGGCTCACGAGGAGAGGAATTTTTTTAAAAGGTAAACGAGAAAAACGAAATAATAATAATAATAATAATAATAATAATAATAATAATAATAATAATAATAATAATAATAATGTTATAATTATCATCTTATTTGAACCATAAATCTTGAAGAACAGGTTAGAGGGAGTCGAGACAACAGAATATCTAGGACGCGACTTAAAAAAAATTTAAGCAGGTTTGAGTTATATACTAACAGTGTGTAAAGAGGAAGTACATGTTAATGTTTAAGTGTGTAGGTGGAATACATTGAAGTATGCAGTAATGTATAATGCAATAATGTATAATGTTGTATAATCAGTGCAGATTTAGATTTGATATTAATACACACTATATAACATTTTCATTTCATTACTTCTTATACATGTTCCAATTTGAGTTTGGGATACATTGTGCCAGTTTTCAAGTGTATATTAGTGCCACTTTCCTGAGTGTAGATTGGTGCCACTTTTCTGAATGCATATTCGTGTCACTTTACTGAGTGTATATTGGTTCCACTTCTCTGAGTGTATATTAGTGAAAATTTCCTGAGTATACACTGGTGCCATTAAAAAAAAAGTTAACTGAATCACAACCAAAACTGAACAGAAAACCATTTTACACATGAAACGGAAATTAAAATAGACGATATTCAATTACTTTGCAAATTTGTCATAATCAGAACCTTCACTTGAAAACACTTCTAGATATAATACAACAAGGTTATATCAGCCAAGTTGTGATAACTAAGGTGCCCAAAATTCTACTGTAAAAAAAGCACAAAAAAAAAGTTATGTATCAGGAAAACGAGCGCATAGTAAACATTAAAAAATTTTTTCGTTAGAGAGTGAAACGATCTAAAGGGAGAAAAATTGCAAACAATGAAAGATAACAGAGCGTACAAATGCACAAGGCAATGGAACACAACCAATCAGTACAACTAGTATTGCAGAAAATAGGCATATGTACGCCCAGAGTCATATTACATAACACCGAAGTTACTAACAATGCCCAAGAAACCAAATATCTCAAATGAAAAACATTCCTTTCTTTTCTTATCTCTCAGGGTTTAAAACAGACAAAAGCAACGAAGCTTTCTACTGTAAATAAGTGGGCTCCTCACGGCAGCTAATGCAGTCGTTTGTAGTACCCACGAAAAAGTACACGGGATGTTTTGGGCAGTGAGATATGGGTGCAAAATGATGAAGTACACAGATGTGAGAATAAATCAGGCACAGGGAGGAAGAGGACTTTGTAAGAGGTTCATTCTGTTGTGCAGAACTATTGAAATCATGAAATGATACAGAAGTACTATGTATTAAAGCGAAAAACAAGAACCTTGTATCATTTATTTAATCGATCAGAAAATAGTAGAGGAACCCGATACTGTCGTCTTATTTCTAGTTTCCCATCTGCAATCGTGGATTATTTGAGTCAGTTTCTTCAGTATTGTTCATAGTCACCAGGATGTACACAACCCTCGGCGAAGGCAGAGGAATTCAAGGAAAATATAAGGTAAATAGCTGCCTTAAAAACCTTGAAAATTCAACACTATTATCCTAATTGGAGATATAAACCTTCCTAATGCTAAATTTAAGAGGGAAGACAACATATTTGTACTAGAAAGATTACCTAAAAACACACTGTTCCGATAAACACACGAGAGAGTTATTGGGGGTCTGCTGAGAACCAACAGATAAGAGAACCTAATAGAAATGAATATACACTAAACTTGATATTTACGAACAATTAAGAACTAATCAGAGACAGTCTCAAATACAATATACTGCGATGACAACCTCATTCATGTACAGACAAGCATGTATTTATGTACAGACTGTATAAGGAATAGAGAAAGTAAATGAACGTTCAGAAAATATAAATTTAACGATCAGAGAACTGACTGCGACAATCCAGATCAAGCAGGCTGTGATGAATATGTAGGACAGCGGGCCTCCAGCAGCAACAGCCTGGTTGACCAGGCAAGCACCAAACGAGCCTGGCCCATGGCCGAGCTCCAAGAGTAGTCAAACTCTTGAAGCTCTTCAAAGGTATATCAGAGGTATGTATATGCAGAAAGTATGATACATTCTCTAAGAAACGATACTGAGCATCCTTAACTCACACCAGCGCATGATACAGCTGACTACAGAAGTATGCGAAGTCTGTTTATAATATGTTCCAGCGAGAAAGCCCACAACATCAACTGAATGAGAGTGTAAATGTACAGAAAAAAAGGGCTACAGAGTTAATTAAAAAATCCTGTCACAACACAGGAAAAAAATCTACACCGAAAGATACCCGATATAGAGTAGAAACTAAACCTTCCATGGCTGACAGAAAAAGCAGAAAGAAACTAAGAAGCCGTTCAGGAAAATACAGAAAATCCGATTTTTTCTACACATACCCAGAACTCACGTAAGAAAAGCCTTTGCAGTCGACTTCATATGCCGATGATGAAAAAGAAATTAGTGAAAATGTGAAAGACCAGCATGAATCAATGCTCATCAGTCCACTAAATTGGACTGATGAGCATTTTATCACCTCTGCCCACCCTATAGACTATATGTCTGATATTAAGCACAAAATCACCAGAATTCGAAATGGACATTTAAAAAAAAAAATCTTGTCCACTCATGCAACATTTTAGGCTTAATTCATGGAACTCGTTGATAATAAACAAATGAAAATGTCACTTGCATGGGCACTCAATAATTTTTTTGGAAAGTAATGCTTAATCCCGGAGGCCTTAGAAATTCATACTGTCTCTGCCGCTGCTCTACTGTCTCCTTTGCACAGAGCAGCGGAGGCAAAAAAAAAAAAAAATACAGACCAGTAGCACTAACATCAAACATCATTAAAGTCTCTGAGAGGATGGTGAGAAGCCAAATTAAACATTTAATGGGAAAACGTGACAGATACAACCCAAATCAAAACGGATTTATAGCGAGAAGTCATTTTATGCCATTCTGACAACATTACAGAGGCTTTGGAAGAAAACCAAAATGCAGATACAATCTACATCAGTAATTCTCAACCAGGGGTAAATTTACCCCTGGGGGGTAAAAAAATTACATGGTAATTGGTAAATATTTGATGCACCTGATAAACTTTATTTTGTAAAATGTGTGTGTGTGTGTGTGTGTGTGTGTGTGTGTGAATAATAGTCACATAACTAATTCATAATTATTTCTTTTTGTATGGAAGGGGGGAGTAAATGGAGAACTACATCAAGCCGAAGGGGTTAATGATAGAGGAAAAGTTGAGAATCACTGGTCTATACGGACATCGCCCATAAGATCAACAGGTATAAGAGAGTAAGCAGGAATAAAAAAAACTGAGGTAGTAAACAAAACTAACGAATAAATCACTGTGGTAGTAAATCAACCTAACGAATAAAACACTGTGGTAATAAGTCAAACTAACGAATAAAACACTGTGGTAGTAAATCAACCTAACGAATAAAACACTGTGGTAATAAGTCAAACTAACGAATAAAACACTGTGGTAGTAAATCAAACTAACGAATAAAACACTGTGGTAATAAGTCAAACTAACGAATAAAACACTGTGGTAGTAAATCAAACTAACGAATAAAACACTGTGGTAATAAGTCAAACTAACGAATAAAACACTGTGGTAGTAAATCAAACGAACGAATGAAACACTGATTGTAAACAAAACAAAATTTAGCCTTCAGAAAGTAAAAATTTCAGTATCCCAAGGCACGGTCCTGGCGCCTTTACTGTTTCTCATCATAGCAGAGAAATAAAAACACTACCACCACTGCTTCGTATCATCCAGTGCGGACGATATCAAAACAAGTAGAAAGTCGCCTAGGTATAGGACGTAAAAAACTTGCCAGCAGATAACAAGGTTATCTATTGAGCAATGATACACAAACATAATGTGCAATGGTGACAAATTTCGGCTTTCAGATATGGAAAGAACTCATAAGGAGCACTGGATATAAAACTCAGGGGCGACCATCTTAGAGAACGAATGGAACCTGTAAAAACAGTGGGTATAATGTCACTTAAAGAACACAGTAAGGCAAAAAGTGAGGCTATAAGAATGATGGGATGGATAATGACAACTTTCAAAACAAGAGACAATGTCATATGCAATACTATTCACTGAACCTCTTCTTGGGTGTTGTTGGCTCCGTTCAAGACAGCAGAGATATCAAAGCTGGGCAAGATCCGAAGACCGTTTACTGCTCGCATAGAGCCAATGAAGAATTAAA
>NC_091317.1:24775778-24850778 GCF_038502225.1 Cherax quadricarinatus
ACTATTATAATTATTATAATAATTAAAAATATGACTAAAAATCATAAATAATAATCAATAAAAATTATAATTTCTATTTGGTATCAATTATAAAAAAAATATTAAAACTGATAAAATATTATATACAAATTATAATGAAGGAATAAATTATAGACAAAATAAGGCTAAAGCCAAGAATCAATTGACGAAAATGAGATAAAACACACTGAGGGAAAAATGTGTAAAAAAAATAAATAGACCATTTAGCATTTTCTTCATTGTCTTGTTGCCATGGTAACGCAAGTTTTTGGTACACTACAGACAAAAATTACGTTCTTCAACTTGGTCTGGTTGTAGTAATTATTTATTTATTATTATTATTATTATTATTATTATTATTATTATTATTATTATTATTATTAAACATGATGTTGGAATTTGCAGAGATCTTTCCCTATAAATTAGCTTGATCTGATTAATGACATTACAGTGTATAGATGTAGTAAGTTTTTCTCGTATGTCTCATCACTCCTGGGTATCGAATCTAGGTTTTCTGGGTGATGAGCTGAACGCGTTACTACCGAGCTACGGGTCTTTGTTGATGTAGCTGATTACTCCATGCATACTGTGTGTGAGCACACGCAGCTTCACAACAAACTTTGTGTTGTACAGACCTCTCGCATTATACTTTGATAAGGAACTTGGCTGACAAGTGCAGCAACGTCAGATAAAAAAAAAAAGAAGAGTAAATTACGATGACACAAGATGTGTAGTTGCTCTTGGGTTCATTCTGTAGTTTTCTTTCTTAGAAAAGCATGTTAATAACACAATACGCGGCTTATGGCATTTTATTGAGAACTGATATAGTTCCTGGTGGACGAAATGACTTAATAAAATGCCACGAACCGCATATTGTGTTTTACTAACATACTTGTCCCTATTATTAGAGCCAACCTAACTAGCAAGTGCAGCAGAGGTGGAGTCCACAGTGCTGTTTCTAGTCTCCAATGCAAATATTTTCTCCATGTCCTTTTCATGTAGTTACGAATAACGTTTCCAAAAAGTTTCAGAATAATTACATGGCTTGCTGCTTGTTGTGGTTTTAGGGGTGGGGGGGGGGGTAAGGGGAGGGGGGTAAGGGGAGGGAGACCATGTTATAAACCTTTTGTTTTTATGATTGCACAAAATCGAAGTTGGAATGACCATGAAGGACAATACCAGCTTGCTAAACGTTCGGTGAAAATAATAAACTCGTTTAAGTAGACGACAATTATTCTGCATAAAATTATAATTAGATTTTGTAGGGTGATAAATATCTCGTATATTAGTATTAAATAACTCTGAATGATACAGATGCAATATAAGGCCAAGACTAGACGTACAATACTGGGTTTCAGATGTACAATTGAAGTGTACGCCCAGGTGAACGAGATGATATTCTCTCATTGTGGTCATTACACACATATAAAGCATCGCCTGAGCATGAGCGAGAGTCATCTAGGAATAGCCACCTTAATACCAGCTGTTGTGTAGAAAAAAAAGACACTTATGTGCTGTCTAAAGCACTATCCGCAACATGAGTTCCGTTCTCAGCTGTAGAGATAAACCAATCATATAGAAAAAATAAGTCAAGATACTGTGGCTGGAAAAACTTTACAACTAAGTTTAGACGACAACTGAACGACAAATTGGCCCGTTCTGAAGCTTTCATTTTCAGTTTATTTCTGCCTTGGACAAAATGTTAATAACACAAATGTTAATAACACAAAATGACACAGCACATCCTTCCCTACACTAACACATTAATGTCCCTTGTCGCACTAAGACCCACAATACAGCACAAGGATGGCCTTAAAGGACCTTTAATTGCCGAACTACTCGACGAAGTCACCCCGAATGCCGTATCGCAAACACGGCAGGAATGCCGCACCATCGACCTGGCTCCGCGAGCGGGCAGGTGGGAAATACCACACCAAACAACATATTTTTTCCGCAAGACATCTTGCCCAGACTTACCTTTTTCATGGCTATCCGGCTTGAATCTGTCCGTGTCATTGGGCTTGGATTCCACCCCCAACATGGTGACGTAGTAGGGGTGGAGGGGGGTGGGAAACGTGACGGGTTGGTGTGTCACACCTCCTTGTCGTCACATTCCCGACGCTTGTTAGCACGTCACACCAGTTACGGTGGTTGAGGAGGCCATCTCACACTGCCTCTCAACACTGCTCGTCATTTGCTATTATGAATATGATTTTTATGGATATCTTACTATTGCAATATTTTGTATTTTGGTCACACACTAGAGGGTAAGAGTGATTAGCGTTAGGTATCCCCGGTAAGGATGGTTGGTGGCGCGGAGAGGGCTAGGTGGTGGTAGTGGTATGGGATGCGTCAAGCCACTCACTCAACTAGCCCGGAGCAGCAGTGTAACCCTCTGCCACCTGGCTAGTACTACTAAACGACGCCGCCCAAACTCCGCCTCTTGTCTCCAGAGTGTGCACGGAGGCTTCGACGTGTGCACGACTTGTCACAACACTATACTTCCCCCCAGAGCCACGTGCACAGCGTCCGACCGCCGCGTCCGTGGTGCACAGCGTCTAAGGTCACACTCCAGGACGGTGATGTTTAGGGTTGGTAGTCCGGGCCTGGTTCCGCCCCTCTCCCTAGGCTCCACCTTCGGAGGGGCGGGACCTCATACTCCACCCTCCACTGTCAACGCTACAAGTTTGTCATTCCTCAACTCGTAAATTCACACTGAATGTATGACACTCGTGTATAATATATATAAAAGGAGCGACAGGGAATGAATATGAAACCAGGAAACCTTCACTTAGCAGGATTTATCTGAAGAACGACAAGACGAGTAGATCTTGTCTTGGTAACACGCTCCTCCCACCGCACACTCAGACGTCGCTAGACACTCAGAGCCGCAGTCACCAGGCAGCCACGTTAGTGGGAGTACGTATATCACCTCCGCTCTCCCACTGAGGGACATTATCTCCTCGAGCTTTGTTTCTCCCGACGTGGTTGTTGCCCTGCTTTTTCTTTTTGGTTCTGAACTCTCACTTTTTGCCTGGCCAAGTTTATACTCAGTTCTGCTTTAGTTTCAACATATTAGTACAAATCTACTTACTTGAGCACATATGATCTGCGATGGCATCCGGTTGACCTATTTTTTTTAATATCTTAATATGATCCTCGTGTCTCTGGGTCAACACGAGTCTCATACACACTTCATACCTGTGTTAGAGACAGTTACACTTCTGTAACCAGGAACGACCAAGTACTTGGCATTTTACACAGTTAACTTACAAAAAAAAACTCCATGATAGCCTAAGGCGGCAGACAGCACTGAGATCTGGAAACGATAAATACATTTCAGCGAAGGGATTTGAGTTAGGGGGGGAAAATCTGCAGGTATTCACTCGCATGTAGTGTTGGATCCCAGTTTTACGACTTTTCTTAGTCGGGTCCCGACTGGCTTTGTAGCTATGAATAGGAAGATGCTTTTTTTTTTTAATTGGAAAAAAAAAAGATTATTCTGATGAAAGAAACACTATTAACGACTATTGTTTTTGGACGATCGTCTGGCGATCAAGGAAGCTTGGTCAGCGGCTGAGACTGTAGGTCACTTCCAGCTTCAGTGACCCGTCCAGCTTGGAGCCAGACCCAGTGGTGCTTAACTACTGGCAAATCACTGGTACACATCTCAATATCTTAAGTAACAGCAACACGCGCATGCACACAGATGAAAACTCAATAATAAACATATATACATAACACACACACACAGATGAGGATCAAACAGGACTTCAAAGAGGCCTGGACAGGCTGGACACCTGGTCCAGCAACTGGCTTCTCGAATTTAACCCTTCCAGATGCAAAGTCATGAAGATCGGGGAAGGGCAAAGACCGCAGAGTATAGGCTAGGTGGCCAAAGACTGCAAACCTCGCTCAAGGAGAAAGATATTGGGGTGAGTATAACACCGAGCACGTCTCCGGAAGCACACATCACCCAGATAACTGCTGCAGCATATGGGCGCCTGGCAAAACTGAGAATAGCGTTCCGATATCTCAGTAAGGAATCGTTCAAGACATTGTACGCTTTGTACGTCAGGTCCATACTGGAGTATGCATCACCAGTTTGGAACCCACACCAGGTCAAGCACGTCAAGAAATTAGAGAAAGTGCAAAGGATTGGGGCAAGGTCAGTTCCAGAGCTGTTGGGAATGTCCTACGAAGAAAGGTTAAGGGAAATCGGCCTGACCACACTGGAGGACAGGAGGGTTAGGGGAGACATGATAACGACATACAAAATACTGCGTGGAATAGACAAAGTGGACAGAGACAGGATGTTCCAGAGAGGGGACAAAGAAACAAGGGGTCGCAATTGGAAGTTGAAGATCCAGATGAGTCAAAGGGATGTTAGAAAGTATTTCTTCAGTCACAGAGTACTCAGAAAGTGGAATAATCTAGCAAGTGAGGTAGTGGAGGCAGGAACCATACACAGCTTTAAGACGAGATATGATAAAGCTCATGGAGTAAGGAGAGTGAGGACCTAGTAGCGTTCAACGAAGAGGTGGGGCCAGGAGCTGAGTCTCGACCCCTGCAACCACAATTAGGTGAGTATAGTTAGGTGGGTACACACACACACAGTAGTGAGGCACTCGCATAATGTACCGTCAAATTTCAAAATTTTAAGATACATCAAGAGAGTCCAAAGATATTGTTTATAACATTTCACCAACATAAGAATATACTGCTGTAATATAAAGAATAAAAAAGCCTGCAAGGTTGGGGGATTTCCTTGATGCCGGTGAAGGGCTGTTCATTCATGGACATAGAGTTCGTTTCCCTTTGCTTGGAAAGGATTGCTTCACGGGTTTAGTTGTGAATGCACATGACTCAGGTGATTTTCTCCTAACAAATCACACCCCTCAAGAGTGACACACGTCTTGACCCGCGGACCCTTCATATTGTAGTGGCTCTCCGCCTAGCTGTCTCTACTGTCAATGTTGTCGAGAAAGTGGTCGCTGACCAATACGGTCTACGTAGTCTAAATTTACTGCTCATATTCCAAATTATGGCATGTTTAGACACAATTGAGTCAACGAGATGATCAAGACAAGCCCAAGCCTTGTGCCCAGCAGAGAGAGAACCTCTACCTAAATTTACTACACAGCACTTCGGATACGCCTGCTGGCAGCCCTGACGGGATCACATTAGATCCCTGAACAACCGCATAATGCTGGTATAAGTGTGCATCTATCTACCTTAGCCGACACCTACATTCCAATTAGTGCTGGTCAGCAGGTGGTGCTGCTGATCATAGAAAAGACTACAACATGAATATGCACTATTATCGTTTCGTCCCAATAGGATCGGAGACCCTTTCCTCTTGGGATAAAAGTGCCACAGGTTTTGGACGAGCATGTAACCCTGGGTTCCAAGCTCGTCCAGATCAGTAGAGCTCTCATAGGTGCTACCGTTCTCCGGCAGGACAGCCGTGTGGCGATACAGGAGGGAAATGCCTGCTGCATCCTAGGTTCCCACCCAGCCTCTGAAGAGCTTCCAGAACTACACAGCTGAGCAGCTCAATGGAGGTCTTTCGTCAGCGAGGGCTCTCGATCCAAGGAATTGGACCTGTCCTTCAATTTCTCGTACCGAATATAACTGCCTTCCATTTTCAAGATGCTGTTTAACCCCTACGGTTTTAGCGCTTTCCTATGACCTTAATAATTCATAACCTTAAATTAAATTACATGTACGTGTGTGCGTGTGCGTGTGTGTGTGTGTGTGTCACAATATCATGGCAGGAACAAAAACAATTAAGCCATAATTAAGAGAGAAAACTTTGATCGACGTTTCGGCCAGACCTGGACCATCATCAAGTCATAAAAAACTTGTAGATCAATGGTTCAGAGAACCGACATGTTGATAAATTAGACACATGTGCAACTCTTGGGTATCTTTATTGAGGAAACGTTTCGCCACACAGTGGCTTCATCAGTCCATACAAAGGAGAAACTTGAAGAACAGGAGGAGAATGAGGTAATCAGTCCCTCAACCTTGAATCGATGTGATCAGTCCATCAATCTTGAATAGAATACGGCATATGTGCGGAAAAGCAGCTTATAAACCGTAGGCAGGAGAGGTGCAGCAGTCGACGGTGGTGTCACATTTGTCCACTGTGGAAGTAGGTCGTGCCCAAGGGTTAGGCAAGCGAAGAATTCCCATGAAAGATTGATGGACTGACCACATCGATTCAAGGTTGAGGGACTGATTACCTCATTCTCCTCCTGTTCTTCAAGTTTCTCCTTTGTATTGACTGATGAAGCCACCGTGTGGCGAAACGTTTCCTCAATAAAGATACCCAAAAGTTGCACATGTGTCTAATTTATCAACATAAAAAACTTAAATTGTCGTCTTAAACTCCGCCCCCAAATATTGGACTAGATATAAACACTTGTAAAATACATCTTTTAGTCAAACAAAATATACACAGACTTTTTTCAAAATATACACATAGACTATTTTTATGTTTCACATAAAAAATTGGAAAAAGTTCAAAGACTTGTTGCAATGTTTTTCCCCAAGTTATTATTCCTGTAATATTTGCTGTCTAAAATTGGGTCAGAAACCGGGGTACGGGGGGCGATGATCCCGTAACCATTAATAAATATAATTGTGTTCAGAAACATGATGGTGCTGGAAATTCTTACGTTGTTAGCCTGGAGATAGAGAGGAGACATAATATCTACATATTTCGTATATATGGGTACGAGAAAACATCTTTGGAAGGATACCTGAGCATAATGGCAAAACTACTGAAGAAGTGTGGCAGAAAGGACACCAAGAACCCGAAATTAAAGGATGAACCGTGTGGCGACGTGTCCTCTCCTTGCCGTATTATCTTACGGCTTTCTCTTTTCTGGCTCCATTTGTGACTTGAGAATGGTCTAGGACGGAGCGAAACATCATCACAAGGTTCAACACCCCCAAGTGCGGGTTTCTGGTAAAGTGATCCAGCCACGGTATAGCGACTTGTTTGTTCATATCGACTGGATACTTTAATAAGTGATATAACAACGTTTCTTCAACAGTTAATATATATATATATATATATATATATATATATATATATATATATATATATATATATATATATATATATATATATATATATATATATATATGTTCTCCTGTTTAACCTGACAGAGCCCTGGTTACTAAGTCATTTGTTTATCCATGTGATACTGCACTACCATTAACAGAATGGACATAGGGTGCACAATAAACTAGCCACTGCTGTCCACAGGATAGATATGGGTGCACAATAAACTAGCCGCTAGTAGCCACAGGATGGATATAGGGTGCACAATAAACTAACCACAACCGTCCACAGGATGGATATGGGGTGAGCAATAAACTAGCCACTACCGTCCATAGTATGGATGTCTGATGAACAAACTAGCTACTACCATCCATGGTATGGATGTCTGGTGCACAGATTAGCTAGTACGGTCCGCAGGATGAATATAGGGTGCACAGTAAACTAGCCACTACCTTCCACACGACGGTTGTGGCTTCTACATAATCAAGAGGCATTCACTAAACAGATATACGATGACTTAGCTACTACGCAACGGCCTTCCGTCGTTGCGTAGTTGGATATATAGGAGCCGACCAGTGTGACACGCGGTGAAGGATCGAATCCACGAGGTGAGCTGTTAACTGTAATTGAGAGCACTGTTAACTTCTATTTAACATAAATATTTCCCCAGTCTCCATCAGTGAATGGCATGAGTACTAATTGCACATGTATGGAAGCAATATGCGCTTTCTTTCTGTAGTTAACAATTTGCAAACAACGTAGCGTTAATGACGTACCTTTGACTCTTATAGTCCATAGGTAAGTATGGAGGAGAATGAATAGAGATAACGTAGTAGATAGGCAATGAAAACATGAGCAGTTCGCAGTCCTGAAAACAGCAGCCATCACTGCGAATTTGCGCAGACTCAATCATTTGTGAGCTGCCTCAGTCATTAGTTCATCGCCTCAATCATTAGTGACCTCCTCAATCATTAGTGCACCTCCTTAATCATTAGTGCACCGCCTCAATCATTAGTGCACCACCTCAATCATACGTGGACAAGTTCTTAAGTAAAATCTCTTGTCATACATGTTATCACACGTGGGTTATTACACATAGGTTATCACATAGAGGTTACCGCACTATGGGGGTCAAATACTTAACAGACACAGGTTATCACAGGCACAAGTTACAAACATTGGTTATCACATGGTTATCACAACTTATTACATTAAGGGTTAACATAAAGGCTACCACATAAGGGTTATCTTACACAACGACTGTGATAACTTGGTTATCTCACTAGTTATCACACATAAGTTACACCATATAGGTTATTACTCACATAAGTTACCGCACATACGTTATCACATAGATTTTCTCATAGTTAATCGATCGTCTTCCTAATGTAGTTCATATAGCAAGCAGCCTAGCGCGCGTTTTAGTTTTTTCTAACATGGAACATTTTCAGTCTCTCTCTCTCTCTCTCTCTCTCTCTCTCTCTCTCTCTCTCTCTCTCTCTCTCTCAAATGGAATTTACCACAACTGCTATTTACAAAGGCACAGTGATATTTGGAAATTAGAAATAGAAGCTGCGAATGTTGGTCGAGGAGCTGGAATTATGTGAAGAAATATAATGTGAATACAGGAAAATTGGAGGGAATGAAAATAAGTACAAGCATACACAATGGGAGTGTTTCAGGAAGGCAGAAAACTAGGGTAGTGCGTGATTTACTTACTGAGGAAGTTTTGTTTTTATTACTTCGATTGGGGACTGTCAGTACCGCGACTGTGACCTTGATATGTGAACGTCGGAATTCTGCTTCCACTCTTCCTTAGATCAGGATGGGTCCCAGTTTTTCTTCTTCCTTGGTCTTCTGGGTGGGTCCCATTATTCATTCTTAATTAGTCTTCTGAGAGGTTCCCAGTATCTATATTCCCTTAGTCTGCTGGGTGGGTCCCAGTATTCGTACTTAGGTTTTATTGTGGGTCCCAGTATTCAGTGTGTATTTCATGCCATTTTCTGACGTGTATGCATTTATTGTGTTTATTACTGTTACTATGTTGTTTGATGCTCACCTAATATAAACTTGAATGACCTAACCTCAACAGCGTAAATTATTAATATTTTCATGGGGAAATACATATAACGAAGAGAAATTAGTTTAAGGGCACACAAAGATTAAAACAAATGAATTTTGAAGTCAAGACAAACTGTACTTACATTAAGACACATGTGCAACAGTTGGGTCTCTCGACAATAAAGATACCGAACTGTTGAACATGTGTCTTAATCATCTTGTCGGTGTTTTAAACCATTTTCAACATGTACCTGGATGCTTCTCGGAGGATTTAATACATGGGTCAACCAAGAAGATATTTTGGAGTGGTTGTGTCGGTAGATGGATCAACCAAGGAGATATTTTGGAATGGTTGTGTCGGTAGATGGATCAACCAAGGAGATATTTTGGAGTGGTTGTGTCGGTAGATGGATCAACCAAGGAGATATTTTGGAATGGTTGTGTCGGTAGATGGATCAACCAAGGAGATATTTTGGAGTGGTTGTGTCGGTAGATGGATCAACCAAGGAGATAATTTATAGTGGTTGTGTCAGTATTTGAGTATATGAGAGAGATAACTCACGAAATAGATGGGAAAGAATAATACAGGAGCGTAAGAAGTCTGGTGAAAGAAGTAAGTTTGTCAATGGGTGGATGCAAAAGAAAAGTGTAATGTGAGTGTAGAAGCAGTGTTGAAGCTTTTGTTTGTGTGTGAAGGTTGCAGGGAGGAGGAGGAGGAGGAGGAGGAGGAGGAGGAGGAGGAGGAAGCTGGTGGTAGTGGAGATGACGAATATCTGATCATTGTGTTGTGTGTATGCTAGGAGCCTCGTACGGTGACTCCTAACTCGGTGGAAGCGCCATCGGCTCATTACCAAAGTGCCCGGGCTCAACCTTGTGACAGCTAGAGATGTATGGGTAACATTCCTTATTCATGTTTCCATCGTTCCTCTTTCAGTAGGTTGCTCGAGGAATGTGGGTGGCAAGCTGGTGAATGAACGGTATTATACAATAGATAGGATACATTAGATAGGATACATCAAGATAGGCTGTTAGAAAATATCTATAGATCGGGGATGAACAGAGGTGTAAAGTTTATCTGTGAAAGAGTTGGAAGGAGAGCGTGAAGGAAGTATCGATTATTATTATTATAATCAAAAAGAAGCGCTAAGCCAGAGGAAGTATCGAGAGGCTAAAACTTGCACACCCACGAAGTACGTGTGAGAGAGTTCAATTAGAGTGGAGGGGGAAAATATTTGGGACTTGACGGTAAGGTGGAGTGTAAATACCTTAATACCTGTTAAAGGATTCAAGGGGAAACAGGTTAGCCTTACAAGAAGCTTAATAGGAGGTTAGATCCCACACTTTGTAGGTCGAATGGGAGTGTTGCGGTTTGACAAGATAACACCACATCGTGTCTTTTTTTTTTGTTTTGTTTTGTTTTTCTTAGAATATAGTTAGAATGTGAGGGATAGTGAGTTTTTCTTTGAGTCTGCCTTGATTGGAAATGATGTAATATTTAACAAATATAGATTAACAATATAATAAAAGTTGTAAATAGTGTGTAAGGTGTGATGAGGGCAGAGGCAGTGATATAAATCATGACTTCGTAAATAAGTGATTACTAATGTGCAGTTATAAAAGCAGAACAGTGCTCATGGGTTCCCGTCTCTCCGTTCCTGCTCCTGCTGCCACTGCTGTTACCGCTGCCGCCATGGCTGCTGCTGTTACCGCTACCGCCGTGGCTGCTGCTGCCGCTCCTGCTGCTTCTGCTGCTGCTGCTGCTGCTGCTACTGCTGCTGCTGCTTCTGCTGCTGCTGCCGTTGCTGTTTCTTCTTTTACTGCTGCCATTGTCACTGCCGCCACTGACACTGCCGCTGCCGCCTTGCCATTGTTTTCCCTCTTGGTAGTAGTGCTGTTGTATATATTTATGCTTTATGGCCTATTTTTGTGTGAACCTTCCTCCCAGGATACGACCTATAACAGTCGAGCAACACCCGAGCCGGTACTTACTGTTAAGTGAACAGTGTCAGCAGTGGCAGAGACTCTCGTACAGTTAGTCGAGGACTGAGTCCACGACCTGTCGATGGTGTATTGACCACTCTGATGGCTGTATGTATGTGTGTGTGTGTGTGTAATTATTTATTTGAGCTCTGGACCGTCCTGCTATCTCGTGGTCGACTGACGTAATTTCACCTTATCCTACTTAAGCTTTTGTATATACGTTATTTTTCACAGGAAATATGTGTGACCGAGGGACGACACTTTGATTTTAATGTTTTATTTGACGATTAAGGATAAATGATCAAACTTTTCTTCCGAGTAATGATCTCATAAGTCTTTATACTGAAAAAAATGATCCACTTTCTTCGTGTTGAATACCGTGTGGTATTTACTTCGTCTGGAAAAATGTAACACTTGTGTCCGATCCAGTAAGCTGTCAGTACCAGTCCATGATCCAAGTAAGCTGTCAGTACCAGTCCATGATCCAGTAAGCTGTCAGTACCAGTCCATGATCCAAGTAAGCTGTCAGTACCAGTCCATGATCCAGTAAGCTATCAGTACCAGTCCATGATCCAGTAAGCTGTCAGTACCAGTCCATGATCCAGTAAGCTGTCAGTACCAGTCCATGATCCAGTAAGCTGTCAGTACCAGTCCATGATCCAGTAAGCTGTCAGTACCAGTCCATGATCCAGTAAGCTGTCAGTACCAGTCCATGATCCAGTAAGCTGTCAGTACCAGTCCATGATCCAGTAAGCTGTCAGTACCAGTCCATGATCCAGTAAACTGTCAGTACCAGTCCATGATCCAGTAAGCTGTCAGTACCAGTCCATGATCCAGTAAGCTGCCAGTACCAGTCCATGATCCAGTAAGCTGTCAGTACCAGTCCATGTTCCAGTAAGCTGCCAGTACCAGTCCATGATCCAGTAAGCTGTCAGTACCAGTCCATGATCCAGTAAGCTGTCAGTACCAGTCCATGATCCAGTAAGCTGTCAGTACCAGTCCATGATCCAGTAAGCTGCCAGTACCAGTCCATGATCCAGTAAGATGTCAGTACCAGTCCATGATCCAGTAAGATGTCAATACCAGTCCATGATCCAGTAAGCTGTCAGTACCAGTCCATGATCCAGTAAGCTGTCAGTACCAGTCCATGATCCAGTAAGCTGTCAGTACCAGTCCATGATCCAGTAAGCTGTCAGTACCAGTCCATGATCCAGTAAGCTGTCAGTACCAGTCCATGATCCAGTAAGATGTCAGTACCGGTCCATGATCCAGTAAGCTGTCAGTACCAGTCCCTGATCCAGTAAGCTGTCAACACTGGTTTCTGGATCCAGTAAGCTGCCAGTACCAGTCCATGATCCAGTAAGCTGCCAGTACCAGTCCATGATCCAGTAAGCTGCTAGTACCAGTCCATGATCCAGTAAGCTGTCAATACCAGTCCATGATCCAGTAAGCTGTCAGTACCAGTCCATGATCCAGTAAGCTGTCAGTACCAGTCCATGATCCAGTAAGCTGTCAGTACCAGTCCATGATCCAGTAAGATGTCAGTACCAGTCCATGATCCAGTAAGCTGTCAGTACCAGTCCCTGATCCAGTAAGCTGTCAGTACCAGTCCATGATCCAGTAAGCTGTCAACACTGGTTTCTGGATCCAGTAAGCTGTCAGTACCAGTCCCTGATCCAGTAAGCTATCAGCACTGGTTTCTGGATCAAGTAAGCTGTCAGTACCAGTCCCTGATCCAGTAAGCTGTCAGCACTGGCTTCTAGGTCAAGTAAGCTGTCAGTACCAGTCCCTGAGCCAGTAAGCTGTCAGCACCAGTCCCTGATCCAGCCAACTGATAGCATCACTCGCTGATCCGGCAAGCAGTCAGCACAACTCTCTGGAAGAGGAAAACTAATATCCAAATTTTTTCAATAAGAACGACAAATAATGACATACACAGCCCAAAACGAAGTCAAACCTTCCACTAAGAAACACCAGTTTGAAGCTAAACTGAAGAGGGACAAGTTTGAAGCCTCTCTGAGCTTGCATTATAAAAGTATCAGCGTTGAAGTGTTGAAGCCAATCCGATAAGTAATTAAATTTTCTCATTCTTGACATTAAAAGGCAAATTGGGGCCTACGCAGACTAAATTAATCTTCCTTAACTGATCAACGGTTAAGGTAGATTTATTATTATTTATTATAATAATCATTATAAGTTAAGGAAGAATCATGTAGGAAAGCAAGTGAGTATTTGTTATCCAGGCTTTTGGAAGACTTTTTTTTTTTTGCAGTGATCATTAGGGCACATGTTATGGACACAAAAATTACTTTACGTTGCTTTAACAGGAGATATATTCTCCTGCAAGAATGGTATATAATACCGACAAGATGAAATTAAGACACATGTGCAACATTTGGGTATCTTTATTGTAGACGTTTCGCCATCCAGTGGCTTTATCAATACAAATTCCAGGACATAGCTTGAAGAAAGGAGAACTATGTACAGAAGATGAGGTAATCAGTCCCTCAACCTAGGAGTAGGTGCGAAGAGCACCGTAGTCGTGGAGATTCTGAATCTCCACGACTACGGTGCTCCTCGCACCTACTCCAAGGTTGAGGGACTGATTTCCTCATCTTCTGTACATAGTTCTCCTTTCTTCTAGCTATGTCCTGGAATTTGTATTGATAAAGCCACTGGATGGCGAAACGTCTACAATAAAGATACCCAGATGTTGCACATGTGTCTTAATTTCATATATTCTCCTCTTGAATTTCACTCACCATCATCGAATTAGGCAGCACTCTGATTCTTGAGCGTTTAAAGCTAAGCAGTAGAGGGTTTAGGAGGTTATCCGAATCATTTCAGGAAGCCAGGAATGAGTTCTATAACTTTGGTCGTGGGGCATCAGCACGTGCGAATTGTTCCAAGAATCTCGCCCTAGTCATTGTTTATCAGTGCTGAGAATTTGAAGCCAACCCGATGAGGTTTTCTAGTGTTGTGAGCGAAATAAAATAAACAATGAAAATAAAAAAAAAGAATAAAATCAGGCAACCAGTTATAGGTTCCCCTTCGTGGATACGTAATAATAATAATAATAATAATAATAATAATAATAATAATAATAATAATAATAATAATAATAATAATATGAATCGTAGTGGAAGAAAAATTCCTTCAGAGAGCATTGAAAAAATGCATCATTGTGAGGATATACTTACACAGTATTTATCAACGAAGACAATGCTCCTTTATGTATCAACAAATTTCCCTGTAGCAGCCTCCATATTGATCGATAAACCTATATTTCAAATCTCGCTTCCTCCAGTGACTAGTGGCACGTTGCATATTCCCATCCTAGTTAATCCGGAAGAAAGCGAACGAGATTTTGCACCACCGTTCGGTTTAGGGAGGTTCGCGTTATTCCCTGCCCGCAAAACTAGCCCGCCCTTCCCGGGGGAATTTCCCCTCGCCTCGGGTTGGACACATGAGACGAGCCAAAAGTGCGGGGGAAAATGCGCCTCGGGCAGGGATATTTTAGCAGGACTTCACTTTCAGTGCTGCATTTGCTGTGGAATGTTTCTTATTTTAGTTAGTAATGTTTCTTATTTTGGTTAGTAATGTTTCTTATTTTGGTTAATAATACTTCTTATTTTGGCTAGTAATGTTTCTTATTTTGGTTAGTAATGTTTCTTATTTTGGTTAGTAATGTTTCTTATTTTGGTTAGTAATGTTTCTTATTTTGGTTAGTAATGTTTCTTATTTTGGTTAATAATACTTCTTATTTTGGCTAGTAATGCTTCTTATTTGGGCTAGTAATATTTCTTATTTGGGTTAGTAATGCTTCTTATTTTGGTTAATACTTCTTATTTTGGTTAATAATGCTTATTTTGGTAAATAGTATTTCTATTATGGTCACTAATATTTCTTATTTTGGTTACTAATAGTTCTTATTTTGGTTAGCAATGTTTATTTTGGTGGGGAATATTACTTTTTCGGTTGGGAATATTTTATTTTTATTTTGGTGGGGAATATTTCCTATTTTAGTTGGGGTATGGGACTTACTGTGGTTGGGAATGTTTCTTATTTTGGAGGGGAATAATACTTATTTTGGATGAGAAAATTTATTCATATTTAGCATCACTCTATTGAAATTGTATTCTTAACAAATGCCATCACTGAAACACGCCCTAAAAGTACTTATTAATAATAAAAACACGAAGTTAGTGTAAAGTTACGGAGAATAGATACACATGTGGCATTAGGGGACGGAGTGGTGCAGACAGCCAAATACTCGACCACGGACAGTCTACATGACCTTGAATCCAGGACACAAATATGTAAGCAGCGACACAGTTTTCAGAATGTTCTTAACGAACCAGTAAACGGCTTATGACCTAAACTGACACGTTAACAACAACAGTGTGTCAAATGATCCAGGTCCCAATGAATATTTCTGTGGTCGGTCTCAGCTGCTGCGTGTTTGCATAATGTCACGTGGTGAGCGAAGTTTGCCGGCATATAGGGTAGTCACGTTTCCATAACCCTTATGTAAATTATGGAAAGATTTGGGCCGAGGACCTGTGTCTCTTGGGGCCCTTGAAAATACCGGGGTGCTGGTGAACGGGTATTGATCCGAAAAATGAAAATTTAAGTCTTCTTCCTTGGATTAAATCCTATTATCCTTATCACAACGATCCCGGAGGAACTTCGTTTGTTAAAGTCATTCACCCTATTCAAAACCCCTCGCTGTTCAGGACTGAAGTTAATCCCTGGTCCAGGACTAAAAATCTGTGGTCCAAGTCTGAAGTTAATCATTGGTCCAGAACTGAAGTTAATCGTTGGTCATGAGCTGAAGTTAATCACTGGTCCAGGACTAAAGTTAACCATTGGTCCAGGTCTAAAGTTAATCTCTGGTCCAGGACTAACGTTTATCACTGGTCCAAGTCTGAAGTTAATCACTGTACCATTCGACTTCATTTTACTTAACACTGTTGCAGAAAGGACAATTGCTGCAGAGTAAGATATAACTGGAACAACGTTTCGCTCTGTTAGAGCTTTATCAAACATACGCATGACTTGATAAAGTTCCACACAGAGTGAAACATGACTAGACGAAGCTCTACGCACAGAGAGAACCGCTGTCCCAATAAAAGCTTGTTCTCCAGCCAGTTTTTTCACTATTGTTTCCAGGACGCTACTCAGATGTGTTCCAACACTCGTTTCTGGGATTTTATTAAAAGGGTTTCTGTGTCACTGGAAACTTTTGTGTCCAGTTATTTGTACAAGTAACTGAAGAATTTTAATATGTTAGGCAGAATTTTTTACGAAGAATTCCATTTAGATTTTAGGCTAACCATTTTCGTTTTCAGAAATTTTGCGATCTTAGCCCTGGTTAGTGTATCCAAATTGATATCAAGCTCATAAAGGAGGAAGAGGGAGAGAGAGAGAGAGAGAGAGAGAGAGAGAGAGAGAGAGAGAGAGAGAGAGAGAGAGAGAGACTTTATTCCTTTTCCCTAGGCCTTTAGACTTGCTTTCTTTTCTTAAATCATTTCCCCTACACATCTCTCTGTTCCACAGCTATCCCATATAGCTATACATTTTCCATTTGTGCGTTTTTTCCTCTGTTTCACCCTTTCCTCATTCTCAAGACTCCCTTCTTTCTCACCAGATCCCCTTTCCTCCCCATCATACTAGTTTCTTCTCCCCTCACCAGGCACCAGAGACCCGTCCTTCCCTCGGGCAGTACACATGGGTCCCCTTGGTCAACACGTCCAGCCAGCGAGCACCCTCTCTCTCTCTCTCTCTCTCTCTCTCTCTCTCTCTCTCTCTCTCTCTCTCTCTCTCTCTCTCTCTCTCTCTCTCTCTCTCTCTCTCTCTCTCTTTCTTTCCGTTTCGTGTACCTTACCTTCTCTTTATTAATTCTTATCTTCTTCCCTCTGTCTTTAATGTGTCTTTCTCTTTCAGCACACACACACGCACACACACACACACACACACACACACACACACACACACGGAGACACACACATGCAGACACAAACACACACACAGACACACACATGCCACCCTCACCATACACACACACACACACACACACACACACTCACACTCACACACATACTCACACGTACAACAGGCCTAGTGTCTAATCGACATGTGCCTAGGACAAAATGGTAACTAACACACACACACACACATCAACCAGATAACTGCTACAGTATATGGGCGACTGGCAAACCTGAGAATAGCGTTCCGATACCTTAGTAAGGAGTCGTTCAAGACACTGTACACTGTGTACGTCAGGCCCATACTGGAGTATGTAACACCAATTTGGAACCTACACCTGGTCAAGCACGTCAAGAAATTAGAGAAAGTAAAAAGGTTTGCAACAAGGCTAGTTCCGGAGCTCAGGGAAATGTCCTACGAAGAAAGGTTAAGGGAAATCGGACTGACGACACTGGAGGACAGGAGGGTCAGGGAAGACATGATAAAAACATACAAAATAATGCGTGGAATAGACAAGGTGTACAGAGACAAGATGTTCCAGAAAGGGGACACAGAAACAAGGGGTCACAATTGGAAGCTGACGGCTCAGACGAGTCACAGGGATGTTAGGAAGTACTTCTTCAGTCACAGAGTCGTCAGGAAGTGGAATAGCCTAGCAGGTGATGTAGTGGAGGCAGGAACCATACAGAGCTTTAAGACGAGGTATGACAAAGCTCAGGAAGCAGAGAGAGAGGACCTAGTAGCGATCAGTGAAGAGGAGGGACCAGGAGCTGAGTCTCGACCTCTGCAACCACAATTAGGTGAGTACAATTAGGTGAGTGCACCATCACACCATTTGACATAGTTCCCCAACAAAAACCGATTAACAACCTTGAAGAGCAAGCAGAAAAGGAAGTGTCAGGGTGGGTGGAGGTAGAACCGGGGTCCCCCAAGTATCAGTACAGCAACCACTTCTCTTCTTTTTTTCCTATCTATTAATGACGTGCTAAAAAGGGTTTGTTATGTTTGTCTGTGGATGAGTTGAAACTATTGAGGAAAAAACATTGTTGTTGTTACTACTGCTACATTTTCTGTTAATACTGTGACAGTTGTTGGTTCTTCTGTGACAGTTGTTAAGTAGCCTTTCAGAAAGACAAGGTTTTCATGGATGGAGTTTGAAAGCAGAAGAAAGACGAAAGATAAGAGTACAGACTGGAACTGGAGAAACTGAAAACATCAATGGTGTCGTGGGGGCTCGGAAGGAGATATGATGGTGAAGATAAACACACTGGTTGGATGGTAACGCTATATATATTGTCAGACTGTGGATGGGAGCCCAGGCCTGCCTTGTTCTGCCTGCTTGAATGTCTATCCGTCGAGTGAGAACGAGGCAGCGCGTCTCACTCACTCATGCTGTATCCCGTGACGTCATAGTCACTAAGCCTAGGGATCTTCTATATAAACACATGGATATACAACACATGTAAGGGGATCAGCAACTATGCTGACAATGAAACAAAAAATAATCTGGAAATGAGCATCATACCAAATACATCACCAGACGACACACCTGCATTATAACTTTATCAGAATATGAGATGTTACCGAATATCACAAGTCTTCACTTACTTTCAGGAGATTCCAAAGTTGCGAAAATTATCAGAATACAAATGTGAACAAATAATTAATGGAGGATCTGAAGAAGTACTGGATCTTATATGTTAGTTGGTCAACAAAACACCTGCCTCAGATTACAGAAAAAAAGGCAGCAATATAGTATAAGGGGAAGAAATAGTGTATAGCTGATCCTGAACTTAAGTAAACTCAGTAGCAGTGAAGTAGAGTTGGTACACTACCATATATGTATATATATGGAGGCCGATAAAAACGTCTAGGCAAAAGTCCATAACCAGGTATTGGCGAACGTACTAAGCCAACAAGTTTAGGAATCATGAGAACGAAGGGGTTGAAAAACTGAGAGAACTGGACACATAGAAATCATTGAGACCAACCAAATTATAGCGTTTGATATTGGAAGAGGAAGTTGTAGCCTTGAACAAACCTCTCGCTATTATTTTCAGCAAAACATAGAAGAAAGAGAGAGAAGAAATGCTAGTCATCTGGAAAAACAACCAGAATAAGAAAGAGAGCATTAGAACACTTCAATAGTACAGATGTCTTCATAGAACACCAATACGGGTTCAGAAATGTAATTCTTACCTTACAGTCTATAAAAATGCTTGCGACAAACTGTCGAAAATCGGGAAAGAAATAGATGGTTGAATGGATATCATGTACATTAACTGAAAGAAACCTTTCGACGAAGTGCCACGAAGACTACTAAACAACTAGGAGATGCTGGCCAGTGAAGGATATTAGATTTGATAAAGGAATGCTTAGAAACCAAAAGATTAATTCATGGTGGGAGACAAAACATTAGGATAGCCGAGTGTAACCAGCGGCGAGTGAATATTCAAGGTAATGAGAAGAATACAGAGAAAAACACGGTGTAAATACACTGCAGGAAATTTAAAATTTGCTCCTAGAGTACAACCAGAGTAAATGAAAAAAAGAAATGAAGTTGAGTTAAAGGAAAAGGAGTGTAAATGCAGAATTGGTTAAGGAAAAATATCTAGGTGTAAACGACACGGCTTGCCTATCACCTGAGTTATACACGGCTTGCCTATAACCTGAGTTATACACGGCTTGCCTATCACCTGAGTTATACACGGCTAGCCTTGTCAGCATAGTTTCCACGAACCTTCCCGACAGCCTATCACCAGAGTTATACACGGCTTGCCTGTCACCTGAGTTATACACGGCTTGCCTATCACCTGAGTTATACACGGCTTGCCTATCACCTGAGTTATACACGGCTTGCCTATCACCAGAGTTATACACGGCTTGCCTATCACCTGAGTTATACACGGCTTGCCTATCACCTGAGTTATACACGGCTTGCCTATCACCAGAGTTATACACGGCTTGCCTATCACCAGAGTTATACACGGCTTGCCTATCACCTGAGTTATACACGGCTTGCCTATCACCTGAGTTATACATGGCTAGCCTATCACCTGAGTTATACACGGCTTGCCTATCACCAGAGTTATACACGGCTTGCTTATCACCAGAGTTATACACGGCTAGCCTATTACCTGAGTTATACACGGCTGGCCTATCACCTGAGTTATACACGGCTTGCCTATCACCAGAGTTATACACGGCTTGCCTATCACCAGAGTTATACACGGCTTGCCTATCACCTGAGTTATACACGGCTTGCCTATCACCTGAGTTATACACGGCTAGCCTATTACCTGAGTTATACACGGCTTGCCTATCACCTGAGTTATACACGGCTTGCCTATCACCTGAGTTATACACGGCTTGCCTATCACCTGAGTTATACACGGCTAGCCTATCACCAGAGTTATACACGGCTAGCCTATCACCTGAGTTATACACTGCTAAAAGTTGGACGAGGACCTACTTAGACAAGTGGATGGTACCACTGTGACCCCGCCTCCTCCTGCTTCGCCTCACCTGACTACAGTATATAAGCCACGTCTACGGCCCTATGCTGTACATTCTACAAGATTGATGGACTGAACACATCGAGTCTAGGCTGAGGGACTGATTACCTCAAACTCCTCTTCTCCTTACTCCTCTCAACTTTGTATTAGACTGATATAGCCACTGTGTGGCCAAACGTTTCCTCAGTAAAGATTCCCATATGTTGCATAAGTGTCTCAATCTTCAAGATGAATATTAAGTAGCTCCACTATGATGATCTATACCTTGTTAGATGAACTGTCAATTGTACAGCTCCACTGCTACTCCACCTCTAGTAAAGAACATTCTAGTAAAGAACATTCTTGAACTAGAGAAAGCAAAGAAGCTCGCCATCACGCGAGAATATATAGTGGATCTGATGTTTTAGAAAGACACGTAAGCAAACACTATAACATGTTTATTAGAAAACGTTTCGGTCCTGGGACCTTGATCACTTGGTTAGAAGTGATCAAGGTCCCTGGACCGAAACGTTTTCTAATAAACATGTTATAGTGTTTGCTTACGTGTCTTTCTAAAACAACTTGTCGGTATTTATTACCAAGGTTTATACCAGTTGATCTGATAAATATGAAAAGAAACGCATGCATAACTAGAGGAGACATGATCACAACATGTAAAGTAATTCGAAGCATGAAAATGGACAAACAGTATGAGATAAAGGTCGCTGCAAACCTCCTTGAAACGTCAAAATATGCAACTTTTTTTTTCGATTTTTTTCAAACATTTTTTACAAACATTTTCTAAATTTTTAAATGAAATATGAGAAGTTCATTAAAAATCAAAATTTAGTGAGTATTTAGAGATTTTCTTGGGTTGTATTTCAGTGGCGAGGCAGCACAAGAATTATACAAACTGCAACAGTGACACAGTACTGTCAAAATACAATCGCTGTATTAAACGAAAATACATCGTCACATGTACATCACACGATTCTTTACCATGCACAAGGGAGATTACCAATAGATACCTGGTTGTCTTCAAGAGGGAGCTGGACAGATACCTAAAGTCAGTGCTCTATCGGGCTGTGGCTCGTACTGTAAGTTGGACTACGTACGGCCAGCAGAAACAGCTTGGTTGATCAGGTCCTGAACCACCAGGAGGCCTGGTCAAGGTAGAATGACTCTCTCACACACAAAACACACTCACTTTCGCTCCCTCTCACACTCTCACACACACACACAACACACTCATTTTCACTCCCTCTCTCTCTCTCTCTCTCTCTCTCTCTCTCTCTCTCTCTCTCTCTCTCTCTCTCTCTCTCTCTCTCTCTCTCTCTCTCTCTCTACTAACGATGCGTCTAACCCCTTATTTGACTGCCTTATACATAAATACATATACAGTATATTCTGGTCACTGCGATACTCCAGTACAGCACCTCGGGCGACCCGCCGCTCCTGCCGGGGGCTAGCCAACCCTCTCATTAAGGTCCATATTGATGGCTAAGACAAAGTGATTGTTGACTCAACATACGATTGACGTTTGGCTCTCTCTTGCCCACGAGGGTTCCCAGGTGGGTCCTTAATGGATGGTGGGGAGTTTGTTTGGGTGTGCTGGGGGAAGAAAGGGCTGGGGTGAGGGGAGAAAGGGGTGGGATGAGGGGAGAGAGGGATGTTTTGAGGGGAGAAAGAAGTGGGGTAAGGAGAGAAATGGTTGGGGTGAAGGGTGAAAGGGATGAAAGAAGGGGAAAAAGTGTTGGGGGTGAGGAGACAGAGGAGTGAGATGAGGGGAGAAAGGAGTGAGGTAAAGGAAGAAAGGGTTGGGGTGAAGGGAAAAATGGATAAAGTAGGGGGAGAAATGAATGGAATAAAGGGAGAAAAAGACAGGATGAGGGGAGAAAGAGATAGGGTAAAGGGGTGATGGATGAAGTGAGGGGAGAGGAGAAAGAGGCGAAATTATGGAAGGTGAAGAAATGGGAGAGACGAGTGTAGAGAATGAAAAAGAGAAAAGGAAATGGGGTTAAGTGAACTAGCAGAAAAGGCAAGATGGAAAAAGAGAAATGGGAAAAGAGGAGTGGGAACTGGAAGGGAGATAGTAGTAGAGAGAGGATGAAGATAAGGAAGGAGATAGCAAAATGAAGTAGGGAGGAGGATAAGGAATAGGAACGGAGAGGGAGGAAATAAATGTACAGAAAAGGATAAATAAAAGAAGAACACTCCTTCCTCTTCCCTCGATTTCTTCCCTCCCTCCCTCCCTTCTCCTCTTCCTTCTTCATTTTCATCCCAACCTTCTTCCCATTCCGTTTCTACGTTCTCTTACCTACCCTCCCCATCCCAAAATTCTCCTCTACTTTCTCCCCTCCCTTCCTTCTCATCTTCTTACCTCCCCTTCCCTTCATTTTCTCATACCTTTCTTCCCTACTTTCTCCCCTCCCTAGATTTTATCCACCCTCCTCCCCTACTTACCTGCTCTTCAATCTTCTCTTCCATCCTACCTTCTCTACCTTCTCTACCTTCTCTACTTTCTCCACCTTCCTACCTTCCTACTGTCTCCAGCATTTATGTCCAGATCACTGTAATAATTCATGAGAGTTGGAATTATCAATGTGAACGTGTAGCACCGTTAGGCTTTGAATGTTGGTGGTTGTAGCAGAGTGCTACCAGGGTGCTACCACCAGCCTCGTAGTGTTGGTGGTTGTAGCAGAGTGCTACCAGGGTGCTACCACCAGCCTCGTAGTGTTGGTGGTTGTAGCAGAGTGCTACCAGGGTGCTACCACCAGCCTCGTAGTGTTGGTGGTTATAGCAGAGTGCTACCAGGGTGCTACCACCAGCCTCGTAGTGTTGGTGGTTGTAGCAGAGTGCTACCAGGGTGCTACCACCAGCCTCGTAGTGTTGGTGGTTGTAGCAGAGTGCTACCAGGGTGCTATTAACAGCCTCGTAGTGTTGGTGGTTGTAGCAGAGTGCTACCAGGGTGCTACCACCAGCCTCGTAGTGTTGGTGGTTGTAGCAGAGTGCTACCAGGGTGCTACCACCAGCCTCGTAGTGTTAGTGGTTGTAGCAGAGTGCTACCAGGGTGCTACTACCAGCCTCGTAGTGTTGGTGGTTGTAGCAGAGTGCTACCAGGGTGCTACCACCAGCCTCGTAGTGTTTGTGGTTGTAGCAGAGTGCTACCAGGGTGCTACTACCAGCCTCGTAGTGTTTGTGGTTGTAGCAGAGTGCTACCAGGGTGCTACTACCAGCCTCGTAGTGTTGGTGGTTGTAGCAGAGTGCTACCAGGGTGCTACTACCAGCCTCGTAGTGTTGGTGGTTGTAGCAGAGTGCTACCAGGGTGCTACTACCAGCCTCGTAGTGTTGGTGGTTGTAGCAGAGTGCTACCAGGGTGCTACTACCAGCCTCGTAGTGTTGGTGGTTGTAGCAGAGTGCTACCAGGGTGCTATTAACAGCCTCGTAGTGTTGGTGGTTGTAGCAGAGTGCTACCAGGGTGCTACTACTAGCCTCGTAGTGTTGGTGGTTGTAGCAGAGTGCTACCAGGGTGCTACCACCAGCCTCGTAGTGTTGGTGGTTGTAGCAGAGTGCTACCAGGGTGCTACCACCAGCCTCGTAGTGTTGGTGGTTGTAGCAGAGTGCTACCAGGGTGCTACCACCAGCCTCGTAGTGTTGGTGGTTGTAGCAGTGTGTTACCAGGCTGTTAATTATGCTATTACACTAATTGCCGGATAATTATGTAACTATGGGGTTTTTCTGGGGAGGGGGTGAGTTTATGCCTGCAAACAGCTTTTGATCCAAGGAATATGAGCTACCCTCCTCCTTGCCTATATCAAAACCTGTTACCCCTCATTCCTCATGTGATGTATGAACCCTGTGAATATGCAATTATTTGTTTAGTATTCAATTATTTGTTTTTGTGGAGGGCTGAGGGCGAGAGGTTGACTTCTAGCTCCGGGTCCTGCCTCTTTAATCCTCATGTGTCATATTCTACCTTATTTTTATCCACTTTCACTTATTTCTCCGCCACTGGAGAAAAAAAGAACGCAACTGCGGAAGGAAGCTTCCTCGAGACGTTTTGCCAGTGGAAGAGCCTTCTTCAGTTACTATGAGGAAGACTGAAGAAACCTGGTCCACAAGTACCTCTTTTTCTCCCCTCTTATCAGCATTGAGACACTCATTCCCTGGAAAAACAATGTTTCAGAATATCCCTGTGGCTTATTGTGTGGTTCCCTACTATATCCTCTTGTTCCGGCGTTATCTTTATCGCACTTGTCTATCTTCTAAGTTATGTATGTCGTGATTATATCTCTTCTTTGTTTTTCTGGGATAATTCTCATTTTTCCGTCTGCCCAGGTCTCCCTTAACTGCACCAGTATGTTTTGTCATAGTTAATCCAAGATGGAAAGACTGCCATGACGGATTCTATCCAAGACTTAGTTTAAACACAACCTGCACGTAGGACAGAGGAACTTACAACGTTTAGATCTAACAAAAATGATTCCAAATGGATGAACAATAGATTAAAACATCTCATTGGTCAAAAGAGAGGCATATATAGGAATATCAAAAGAGGGGATGGGCAGTTAAGAAATCAATATATTCAATTAAAGAGAGAAATAAAGAAAGGAATAAGAAAAGCAAAAAGGGATTATGAGGCTAAGGGCGCAAGGGATTCAAAGACTAACCCAAAAGGGTTCTCTCAGGTATACAGAAATAAGATTAGGGACAAGATTGGCCCACTTAAGAGTAACTCTGGTCAGATCACTGACAGTGATAAGGATATGTGTGAAATTCTCAATACCTACTTCCTCTCAGTTTTCACCCAGGAAAATACTAGCGATATTGTACAAGAATGGTATACAATACCGACAAGATGAAATTGAAACACATGTGCAACATCTGGGTATCTTTACTGTAGACGTTTCGCCATCCAGTGGCTTTATCAATACAAATTCCAGGACATAACTTGAAGAAAGGAGAACTATGTACAGAAGATGAGGTAATCAGTCCCTCAACCTAGCAGTAGGTGCGAAGAGCACCATAGTCGTGGAGATTCTGAAGCAGAAGCAAAGCGCCTGACGCTTATATACTAACGTCAGGTGGAAATGGGACGGGTAGCAGACGAGGGCATAGTCACTGGTAGGCGGGATTCCCCAGTGGAAGTAGGTCCTACCCAAAGAGATGGGTTAGTTGTAGTAGTAGTTGTCGTAGTCGTGAAGGTTATGTACATGTCCTCAGAATCAAGATTCCATGATGTTGCAGTACATAGTTCTCCTTTCTTCAAGTTATGTCCTGGAATTTGTATTGATAAAGCCACTGGATGGCGAAACGTCTACAATAAAGATACCCAGATGTTGCACGTGTGTCTCAGTTTCATCTTGTCGGTATTGTATACCATTCTTGTACAACCTGTCAGACACTGCAACATCATGGAATCTTGATTCTGAGGACATGTACATAATCTTCACGACTACGCCAACTACTACTACAACTAACCCATCTCTTTGGGTAGGACCTACTTCCACTGGAGAATCCCGCCTACCAGTGACTATGCCCTCGTCTGCTACCCGTCCCATTTCCACCTGACGTTACTATATAAGCGTCAGGCGCTTTGCTTCTGCTTCAGAATCTCCACGACTATGGTGCTCTTCGCACCTACTGCTAGGCTGAGGGACTGATTACCTCATCTTCTCTACATAGTCCTACTGTCTTCAAGTTATGTCCTGGAATTTGTATTGATAAAGGCACTGGATGGCGAAACGTCTACAATAAAGATACCCAGATGTTGCACATGTGTCTCAATTTCAACTAGCGATATTCCTGAAATAATAGATTATGTAGAACAGGACGATAATAAACTATGCATGATTGTGGTAACTAGTGACATGGTCCTCAGATAAATAGAGAAACTAAAACTTAACAAATCCCCAGGCCTTGATGAACTGTTTGTAAGGGTGTTAAAGGAGTGTAAAGAGGAACTTGGCTTACCTTTGGCTAATCTTTTTAACTTATCACAACAAATTGGCATAGTGCCTGATAAGTGAAAAATGGCAAATGTAATACCTATTTACAAGGCAGGTGACAGATCCTTGGCTTCGAACTATAGACCAATAAGCCTTACCTCCGTAGTGGGAAAACTTATGGAATCAATAATTGCCAAAGCAATTCGTAGCCATCTTGATAGACACAGATTGATTAATGAATCTCAACACGGTTTTACAAAGGGGCGTTCCTGTCTTACGAATTTGCTAACATTTTTCACTGAGGTGTTTGAGGAGGTAGATCATGGTAATGAATATGATATTATGTATATGGGCTTCAGTAAGGCTTTCGATAGAGTTCCACATCAGAGGCTATTGAGGAAACTTAAGGCACACGGAATAGGAGGAGAAATTTATTCCTGGGTAGAGGCATGGCTGACAAATAGGCAGCAGAGAGTTTGCATAAATGGGGAGAAATCAGAATGGGGACACGTCACAAGCGGTGTTCCTCAGGTGTCAGTGTTAGTCCCGTTGTTGTTCACAATTTACATAAACGACATAGATGATGGAATAAATAGCGACATAAGCAAATTTGCTGATGGCACCAAAATAGGCCGTCCAATTCATTCTAATGAGGACACTAGAGCACTCCAGGATGATTTGAATAGACTGACGCAATGGTCGGAGAAGTGACAGATGCAATTTAATATAGACAAGTACAAAGTTCTAAATGTTGGATAGGAAAATAACCATGCGACATATAAACTAAATAATGTAGATCTTAATACTACTGTTTGCAAAAAAAATTTAAGAGTTCTGGTTAGCAGAAATCTAAAACCAAGACAACAGTGCATTAGTGTTCGCAATAAAGCTAACAGAATTCTTGGCTTCATATCTAGAAGTATAAATAATAGAAGTCCTCAGGTTGTTCTTCAACTCTATATATCCTTGGTTAGGCCTCATTTAGACTATGCTGCTCAGTTCTATTCACCGTATTACAGAATGGATATAAATGCTCTGGAAAACGTACAGAGGAGGACGACAAAGATGATCCCATGCATCAGAAATCTTCCCTATGAGGATAGACTGAGGGCCCTGAATCTGCACTCTCTCGAAAGGCGTAGAATTAGGGGAGATATGATCGAGGTGTATAAATGGAAAACAGATTGTAATAAAGTTGGTAGAATTACCGACAATATGTAAAGTAAAAGGACACAAGTGCAACTAATGTTACATTTTATTGTGGCAACGTTTCGCTCTCCAGGAGCTTCGTCAAGCCGTTACTACAATAAAATGTCACATTAGTTGCACTTGTGTCCTTTAACTTTACAAATGGAAAACAGGAATAAATAAAGGGGATGTAAATAGCGTGCTGAAAATTTCCAGCCAAGACAGGACTCGCAGCAATGGTTTCAAGTTGGAAAAATTCAGATTCAGGAAGGATATAGGAAAGCACTGGTTTGGTAATAGAGTTGTGGATGAGTGGAACAAACTCCCGAGTACAGTTATTGAGGCTAAAACGTTGTGTAGTTTTAAAAATATGTTAGATAAATACATGAGTGGGTGTGGATGGGTGTGAGTTGGACCTGACTAGCTTGTGCTGCTGGTTCCTTCCTTGAGTGGAGGTGGCCAAACTGGGTGGGTCTTTGGGCTATTCCGGGGGGGGGGACATGGACCTGCTCCGCATGGGTCATTAGGCCTGTTGCAGTGTTCCTTCTTTCTCATGTGCTTATGTTCTTATGTCCGACTTGGACCATTTACAAAGTCACACTCTATCCTATGTGTAGGTTATTTGTGTATTGTTTTAGTCACGGTATTGTGCCTTTTTGTTCTTTAAGACTTAGGGCCGCGGGGGCGTTGACCCCCGAAACCCTCTCCAGGTAAACTCCAGGTAGTTTGCACTGACGGAGATTCCCCAGGTTAGACAGCCTTCTACGCGCCACTGTTTCCTGCCGGTGCACAACTGGTGAGAATAAGAACAGAAAATGTGTTAACTTCTCCTTCCTTCTAGGACTCTGGTATATTATTATAATGAATGTGACGTCAACCGAGTATATCAGCTTTTATTTGACGTGGACTATACTCACCCACATATCACGCTTTCCGTTAATTGTCAGCTTCAAGCTTTATTGTTGGTGTGATTGAAAAGGGGCTGCCACCCCCCTACACTTTCAATGGGGAATAATTACCATTTGTAAATTTCAACTAGACTGAAGTGGATTCCAGGCTACAGTAGTTTTCATTGTAACTAGAATTCTTCCTGGAGTACAGTCCCTCTTCTGTTTTCCGGACTTTCAACTTATTTTACACATAAATATAATGAACAATGATTATTCATAATTATAATTACATTAATTATAAACGATAGTAATCAATATACATTATACGTAACTTATTATATGTGACAAATGCCTGTTATTCACAAGGATAATTTACATGGCAATAATCAATACACATACATAATGATAACCAACATTCATTATACATGATGGAAATCAGTACACATTATACATGATAATACATATTGTACATGGAGGTTTTCAGCACAGCAAGACTGAAATTTCTTTCCATTTATTCCAAGAAAGGAAAATGGTTCTTCGCGAAAACGTGGAACTGCGCAACCGAAGGAAAATCAATGACGAAATTTGCAAAATAAAAATATTTCCCGCGAAAATGCAGTATAGCCAACTCGATAAAATAGTTAAAAATGTAAACAAACTTATCCCCAATTTCCTAAAATTTCGCGAATAGCGCCAAACGCTAGAGAGACAGTGTAATTTTAGCGAGGGAGCATGTAGCAGGTGGTAGGATGGTGGGAGGGATGTTGGTAGGGATGGTTGGTGGGTTGGATGGTGGCAGGGAGGGATGACTAGAGAGTAGGGAGGGAGCACTACACCTCTGGCAGCACTGTGGACCAATAACACAGTGGCACAGGTGGTGATGTCACCGTGTCTCCAGCTCCCAGAATATGACATCGGCGACATTTTAGCGGAGCTGCACACACACACACACACTCCAATTCCCCCATTTTCCTCCACACCAACACTGCGTGAGCCTCACTGGGTGCAATACAGCACTCGTTGGGTAGGTTTTTGTAACGGCCTCAGCCATGAATATTGCAGGTTTTATTGAAGAAATTGTGTTTGTGTGGGTGGCCGGGGGACAGTAATAGTGTGTATTCCCTGTGTGAGTAGCGCAGCAGCCATTCTGATATTGAATTTAAGCTCAGTAATGATGCGACTAGGATGGCGGGGGCAGAGTGTTCTGCAGTGACTGGATTGCCTACATATACGACTGTAATACTGTCTTTTTCGCAAAATTTGCATCACTTGCTCGCTTATAATGTGTAAATTTTTATTGTTATACTGTGTGCAGTGAAAACCTTTGTCTAAGAACGACGTGTCGCTCGGTGACGAGGTTTTTCCGGGTCAGTGATTTGTAAAAGATTGTCAACAAGTGAAATGTCGCGAAATGTCTCGAAATTAGGAAAAATATGATGGCTCGAGGTTCATCACCCTTTTCATGCCGTTTTCTCCTTGTTATCTGTGTTGTTGCTTTCTTCGTCTGAAGATAAGATACAGGATTTTATTGGGACAATGATGCGCTGTGTGTACAACTTTATAAAGCTCGTTCTGCTTCTGCATCTTGCGTCTTTGTACGTTTTTGTTACTTTTTCTTATATATCTTGTCTCGTGTTAATGTCTGGGTTAATGCTTTCTCTGATATTTCTTTCTATTTTGCTTTCTTTACCAGTTTTTAAGGTTTAGGGGCTTGAAATTTGTGTTTATTATTGTTGTGACCATCAGTTGACTAGTATTTTTGTGCTAACTCCTTCATTTTTTTGCAGTGGTCTTAATGGGCAATTTTCCCTGGTTGTTACAGTGCTTATCATTGACTGGTCGTTATAGTGTGAGCTCCTAGACTATTGTTATTGAGCAGACTCCTAGACTGTTGTTATTGCGTGTACTCCTTGACTGTTGTTATTGCGTGTACTCCTTGACTGTTGTTATTGTGTGTACTCCTTGACTGTTGTTATTGTGTCAGTGTTGTGAGTGTTCCTTGAACGTTTTTATTCAGATATGCAGTTTTAGCTAAGAATGTTGACCGACTCCTAAGACAATGTCTAAACTGATTTCTGGTTTATCTGTGGGATTCATTGATTTTTCAAATGACATGTTTTTTGACTGATAATAGATTGGCTGCCTGGATTTCTAACTAATTATCTGGATGATTAACTGACAATTGATCTAAATAAAAGATATATTTATGTCTAATTAACTGAGTTGTTAATTAGCCAGTTGAGTTTCTAACATTCCAACTTACTTAATGACTAATTGACTAATCTGACTGAATAACTGGTTGACTAAACCCCATTACTAACAGAACTGGATGACCAGCAAACTGGTTGACTAACTGTATGGCTACTGGACTGGTTAATTGATTAACAGGATGACAAACAAAACGACAGATCAAAGGAATAATGAACCAGAAGAGTGACAGAACTGACATTATGACTAAGCGAATGACCGGCAGACAGGTTGACTGACTACCTTGCTGGGATGCTATTGTAGGAAGCTGTGAATAATGCACAAAGCCGCTAGCCACTGCAGAATGTCACAGGGCCTACAACCCGAGCAGTTGCCAAGTTTCAACCGTAATCAGATATTCTTTGCTGTTATTTTTTTCTGTAAGGTGACTGATGGGAGGAAATGTGAGTACTTTGCAGTAGCATGGTTGTTACCACATTTTTTTGGGGGGGTTAATCAAAAAGAATAAAGCCACAGTGTGTTGCTATCCTATCCTATATGAAGCAATATCTCAGCAGCACCCACAATGTACAGCTACCATTATGGGAGCCACACTATTTTACATCATAATTATATGTGAATACACCGTAATGTGCAGCTGTCCTATTCTAAATGATAGTTAAATGGTGGAAACATCCACAATTTGCTGTTATCTTATTCTGTATTTAAATTGTGAGAACAAAAACTACTTATGTTTGTATATCAAAGTTGATCATATAAGACGAAATACTTAGTAGGTTGCTAGCCAAGTAGGTACTACCGCCATTTCATACCAGTGTGAAACGGAAACCGGGTAAATATTTAACACTCTGGCACGACTGCTATCTATTCCGTCTCATAAACTTATAAAATGACAGGTAAATTTTGCAAATACTACTACTACTACTACTTGCATCCAGTATACGCTGTGTATATGCTTAAATGCCTGTGTATATGTTAGGATACACACCCAGATAAATTTTCTTACTAATTCCTTGTTCTCGTCGAGTTTCCTTTCAAATCCATGGGGAACAAGGGGATAGTAACCCCTTCTGCCGATACCATTAGGGCATTAAAATGTTCATGACTGTAGTACAGATAAGAAATTCGTTTTTGTTAATGTTACGAATGGAAAGGAAATGGATGTCCTAGCACTAAGCGAAACATAGCTATAAGGGAGGGGGGGCATAATGGGGAGGAACAAATAGGTTTAAATTGTGTGTACAGACAAGAATCCGAGCTAAAAGAGAATAGGTGGTAAATTAACAACAACAAAAAATCATCTGTGGAAAGAAAGAAGGGAGTACATGTGTTTAAATTCGAACATTATGTGCCTTAGAATAGAAACGAATATTGGGTTTTAGTGTTTATATACCTGAGAGCAAGAGAGGTGTAGGAGGTGATCAGTGAATGTTTAGGGAGTTCTGAACTGAAAGAATAATTGTTGTGGGTGACCTAAACGCTAAACTAAGAGATACAGTTATAGAGGCCACAGTAGGTGAGCTTGAAATGGCAGTCATAAATGACAATGGGGTACCATTAAATGAATTTTTGTATGTCATTTTCTATATGCTTAGTCAATAAGTAGTACTTAAAAAAGAGGCCGAACATATGAGGTATGATGAAGCGCGCAGTGACAGGACTTCGCTAGACCATGTGTTGGTGCATTAAGGTTGATGGGCAGACTTAAGCATGTGCATGTGTTTAGAGGAGCGACTGACATGTCAGATCATTATTTAGTGGCAGCTACAGTAAGAGTAAGAGGTAGACGGAACACAAGGAGAATGGTGTCAGTGAATAAGAGGGAAATGAAAGTGGATAAACTAAAGGTGGCAGTTTGAAGGCGGTTTATGCAGTTAAACAAACAAATAACATGAGTCTAGAGACCATATATGTCGTACCGAATAGGTAAAACTTGTGATTTTAGCATAAATAGCAGCGCTCTTCTTGCCGAATAAGGCAAACAAAAATTTGTGTATGCAAAAATCATTCTGAACGTAATGAAAAATGTATATTTCATTGTGTTTGTTTATTATTATTGTAAACCTATCTAAAATATAATTAGTTGGATTAGGCTAAATTAAATTGCGCTTGTTATAATATGGCGTGAGCGTGTTTGATAGGAGTGAATGGAGACAAATGGTTTTTAATACTTGACGTGCTGTTGGAGTGTGAGCAAAGTAACATTTATGAAGGGATTCAGGGAAACCGGCAGGCCGGACTTGAGTCCTGGAGATGGGAAGTACAGTGCCTGCACTCTGAAGGAGGGGTGTTAATGTTGCAGTTTAAAAACTGTAGTGTAAAGCACCCTTCTGGCAAGACAGTGATGGAGTGAATGATGGTGAAAGTTTTTCTTTTTCGGGCCACCCTGCCTTGGTGGGAATCGGCCGGTGTGATAATAATAAAAAAAAATATATATATATATATATATATAGATAGATAGATAGACAGATAATACTGCGACTAGCCGGGGATCGAACCCACGATATTTTAGCCCTCTTCCTGGGAAGTCCGCCAAAATCCACGACGCCTGAGTCCACTGTGCCAGCTACGCTACAAACAGAAGTGACAGGTCCAGTACATATACAGTAGTGTGCATATTAATTGGAAGAGTGAGGAAATAAGACATTTATTTGGAAAATTAATGTTTATTTGAAAAATACACGGCAACGATATGACAGATAATTGATTTAATGAGAGATATGACTTCTCTTTGCTTATAAAAATAAGCATTGCTACAGACTTTGGTATAGAATCGACCAATGTTGAGCGCAGTTTGACAAGTTTTTCGTCGTGGCACCAGGTCCTAATAACAGCTGATATTAGATTCGCGATCCTGAGTTTGGTTACTGTCCATAGATTCTCCACTGGGTTGAGATCAGAAGCGTTTCCAGGCCAATTTAAAATGCTTAGCCCACTCTCTTCGAGGAATGTCAGCATTTTTCTGGAAGTATGGCATGGAACAAGATCCTGCTGGAAGCTACCTTCTCCATCAAAAAATTCTCTCTTCACAATGGGAAGTAGAATTGCTTTGTATTTGTCACTGTTCATCGTTCCCTAAACAATAACAAGCCGTCCAGGGCAGTAAAACTACCACAAAACATCTTATGTGGGTGTTTTGGCGCTTATTGAATATGTCCATTCCGAAGACGTTCGCTTTTGCTCGCACCTTTTCTTCTTCCAATTGTGAATAGAGACTTTCCTGGTGGAGAAGGCATTAATTCAGCAGGATATTGTTCTATACCACACTAACAGAAAAATGCTGACATACTAATAAAAGAATAAACTCAGCATTCAAAACTGGCCTAGAAACTCTCCTGACCTCAACTCAATTGAAAATCTACGGGCATTAACCCAACGCAGGTAATTGCTGCTGTTATTAGGACCTGGAACCACTAAGAACTTAACAAAAATATATTCAATATTGGTCGATTCTATGCCAAAGCGTGTAACAAAGTTTATAAAAGCAAAGGGTAGTCATAGCACTTATTAAATCGATTATCTAACATATCATTGCCGTATATTTTTCAAATAAACATTAATTTTCCAAATAAATGTTCTATTTCATCACTGCATTCTTGGTTTCTCTGTTCATTCGTATTCGAAATATTTTTCAGCGTTAATTAGCTAATTTAGAAAATGTATATGTACAGCAGCTAGGGAATCAATGAACAGTGTGACCAACCCACACACTGCTGGTCACCTCAACCTTTAAGATACAATGTAAGATCGTTAGAGTTGGTATTAGAGTGGTTTTGGTTCTCTCAGTCCCCTAATTCATTCACTCACTCACTCACTTTCTCCTTCTATCTCTCTCTTTCTCTCGACAGGTAAGAAGTGGTACATACAATTAGGAATGCTGAAAAACAAACGGGATTGAGAATTATTAAATGAAATTATTTTAAAGGAACTAGAAGAAGAGGATAATTATACAAGGAGGAAGAGGCCAAGAGGACGATTATACACATGAACTGGAACAATAGAATATTTGAGAAGCGGGAATGGGGCACCGATAACGGAAGGGGAAAAGAAGAAATTAATGAGGAAGAGAGAGGAGGTGAAATGAAGAGGCTGGAGGGACGCCAGTGTTACCCTGGATGACCGAAAACATTGCAACACCAAGATCAATCATAAGGCTCACTTTCCCTCTAGTTTTATAGGCTCCTGCCACTCTAGTTTCCTAGGTTCCTGCTTCTTTGGTTCTTTAGGTTTTCTGTATGATGATGTCTCTCTAGTATACCTGTAACCTTTCTCCGTCTCCTACTATTTGGTGGGAGGCTGTAAATGGCCACTATATCAGACGGGTTTAGCTCTTTATATAAATGCACAAGTGATCGTTTATATCCTGTTCTTCCTTGTTATTACCTCCTCTTCCTCTTCCTCCGAGAGAGAGAGACTGTTGGGTGAGCACAGACGCCCCTTTCTGACCTTTTTCCAGTTGCTGATTAATTCCTTCCCTTTTAACTTCTCTCCTCCTCTTTTCATTCCCCATTCTTTATTTCTTTATCTTCCTCCCTTTTCCTCTTAAAACTCCCCTCCACGCTGCATTATCTGTTTTCAATCTTTCTTTCTCTCTCCCTGACTCATCTAGATACTACACGACTTAAATCTCGGTAGACGTAGACAGATTTTCTCTCTGCAGATAGCCTCGGTGTTGACTTTCAAGTTTTTGGTTTCTCCCTCTCTCTCATGCTCTCTCTTCCTTTCTCTAGTTCAGTCCATTTTACGGAGGGTAATTGACTGCTCAGGTACCGAGGTTTCAAGACAGGAGGTCCAGCCTGAAACAAAAGTCATTTATTCTTAGTTACATGTAATTTTCACACCTTCAGCCACTTACAATAAATTCTTTCCAAGGTTGACGCGCCCGGCCGTAAACATTAGATCTGGGAAAGGAGGAGGATGAGGATGAGAAGGATGAGGTGGTGGAGGTTGGTGGTGGTTTGTTAGTGGTGGTTGATGACTTGCGGTGTTTAGTGGTGGTTGGTGATGGTAAGTTGTGATTAAGTGATGGTGGTGGTGGTTAGTGGTGGTTGATAGTAGGTAGTGGTAGCTAGTGGTGGTTAGTGATGGTTGGTGGTAATTAGTGGTGGTTAATGGTAGCTAGTGGTGGTTGGTGGTAGTTAGTGATGGTTAGGTGTTAGTGGTAGAGACGCAGGTAAATAAAACCGGCTACAATAATAGGACATACACAAAAATACCACGACACTTCCACCAACATCTATAACATAACATGTGCACTATAACATATCACCATCACCAAAAAAAATAATAATAATACACAGACACCCACAACTTACAAATTTCAATCACAAATTTAAGACATGAGACATACACAACAAATCTAAGACATTCACCTCCAACTAAGACATACACATCATAACTAAGACATACACCAAATCCTATACTTGACATATTGACAATAAATATAAGACATAAGCACAAAAAAAAATTTACCATGTGATGAGACATTACCAGAACTAAGTCACACACCTCCAACTAATACACAATCACTTTACTATTATTATTATTATTAAAGATTCGCCGGTATTCTCCCGGCCCGGGCCTTTTCCAAGTGGTGGCCCGGCCTTGGCTCCCTCTTTAGGGAGTGTCTGAGACCTAAGTCTCCCATGGGAGGAGGCACAAGTACCTCCTCATCTTTGGGACCAACTGTCCCCAGGCCTAGCCACAAGCTAGGCCTCTCTGGTCTGCCATCCCCGCCCCAAGGGGGCTAATGGGAATGACAGTCTTATGAGCTAAAGGCTCGGGCTCAGGCACCTACCCTACCCTACCCTAGAAGGGCTGGGCATGGTGTCGATGATCACTTTACTAAGTTCATGTTAACTATTCATCAACAAAAAATATTAATACAATATACCCATCAAATTTATGTTATAATCATCAAAACATCAAACTGTTTTACACATTTTTCTCAAACTGAATATTCATACAACATTTATCATTTCTCACTTATGTTACATATCACATTTCTCATCCACATCATCCCTAAAACACCCTTTCTTATTTATCCGTATATCACCTAGAGATGTTTTAACCCCGACGAGCCGTCACGACGTAAGAGCCAGAGCAACCACAACGAGCCATCACGACGTAGGAGCCAGAGCAACCACAACGAGCCATCACGACGTAGGAGCCAGAGCAACCACAACGAGCCATCACGACGTAGGAGCCAGAGCAACCACAACGACCCATCACGACGTAGGAGCCAGAGCAACCACAACGACCCATCACGACGTAGGAGCCAGAGCAACCACAACGAGCCATCACGACGTAGGAGCCAGAGCAACCACAACGACCCATCACGACGTAGGAGCCAGAGCAACCACAACGAGCCATCACGACGTAGGAGCCAGAGCAACCACAACGACCCATCACGACGTAGGAGCCAGAGCAACCACAACGACCCATCACGACGTAGGAGCCAGAGCAACCACAACGACCCATCACAACGTAGGAGCCAGAGCAACCACAACGACCCATCACGACGTAGGAGCCAGAGCAACCACAACGACCCATCACGACGTAGGAGCCAGAGCAACCACAACGACCCATCACGACGTAGGAGCCAGAGCAACCACAACGACCCATCACGACGTAGGAGCCAGAGCAACCATCACCACTCCAACACCACCTACTACACTCTGGCTCCTAGTGTCATGATGGGTCGTCGGGATAAAATATCTCTAGGAGACATAGGGATGAATAAGGAAGGATATTTCAGGGATGATGTGGATGAGAAATGTGCTATGTAACATAAGTGAGAAACGATAAATGTTGTATGAATATTCAGTTTGAGAAAAATGTGTAAAACAGTTTGATGTTTTGATGATTATAACATAAATCTGGTGGGTAAATTGTATGACGTAGCAGTACAGTGAAGACACTGCTAGCTCTCATAATCAAGACAGTGACATAGTACAGTGAAGACACTGCTAGCTCTCATAATCAAGACAGTGACATAGCAGTACAGTGAAGACACTGCTAGCTCTCATAATCAAGATAGTGACATAGCAGTACAGTGAAGACACTGCTAGCTCTCATAATCAAGACAGTGACATAGCAGTACAGTGAAGGCACTGCTAGCTCTCATAATCAAGACAGTGACATAGCAGTACAGTGAAGACACTGCTAGCTCTCATAATCAAGACAGTGACATAGCAGTACAGTGAAGACACTGCTAGCTCTCATAATCAAGATAGTGACATAGCAGTACAGTGAAGACACTGCTAGCTCTCATAATCAAGACAGTGACATAGCAGTACAGTGAAGACACTGCTAGCTCTCATAATCAAGACAGTGACATAGCAGTACAGTGAAGACACTGCTAGCTCTCATAATCAAGATAGTGACATAGCAGTACAGTGAAGACACTGCTAGCTCTCATAATCAAGACAGTGACATAGCAGTACAGTGAAGACACTGCTAGCTCTCATAATCAAGACAGTGACATAGCAGTACAGTGAAGACACTGCTAGCTCTCATAATCAAGACAGTGACATAGCAGTACAGTGAAGACACTGCTAGCTCTCATAATCAAGATAGTGACATAGCAGTACAGTGAAGACACTGCTAGCTCTCATAATCAAGATAGTGACATAGCAGTACAGTGAAGACACTGCTAGCTCTCATAATCAAGACAGTGACATAGCAGTACAGTGAAGGCACTGCTAGCTCTCATAATCAAGACAGTGACATAGCAGTACAATGAAGGCACTGCTAGCTCTCATAATCAAGACAGTGACATAGCAGTACAGTGAAGGCACTGCTAGCTCTCATAATCAAGACAGTGACATAGCAGTACAGTGAAGGCACTGCTAGCTCTCATAATCAAGACAGTGACATAGCAGCTACAGTGAAGACACTGCTAGCTCTCATAATCAAGACAGTGACATAGCAGTACAGTGAAGACACTGCTAGCTCTCATAATCAAGATAGTGACATAGCAGTACAGTGAAGACACTGCTATCTCTCATAATCAAGATAGTGACATAGCAGTACAGTGAAGACACTGCTAGCTCTCATAATCAAGACAGTGACATAGCAGTACAGTGAAGACACTGCTAGCTCTCACAATCAAGATAGTGACATAGCAGTACAGTGAAGACACTGCTAGCTCTCATAATCAAGATAGTGACATAGCAGTACAGTGAAGACACTGCTAGCTCTCATAATCAAGACAGTGACATAGCAGTACAGTGAAGGCACTGCTAGCTCTCATAATCAAGACAGTGACATAGCAGTACAATGAAGGCACTGCTAGCTCTCATAATCAAGACAGTGACATAGCAGTACAGTGAAGGCACTGCTAGCTCTCATAATCAAGACAGTGACATAGCAGTACAGTGAAGGCACTGCTAGCTCTCATAATCAAGACAGTGACATAGCAGCTACAGTGAAGACACTGCTAGCTCTCATAATCAAGACAGTGACATAGCAGTACAGTGAAGACACTGCTAGCTCTCATAATCAAGATAGTGACATAGCAGTACAGTGAAGACACTGCTATCTCTCATAATCAAGATAGTGACATAGCAGTACAGTGAAGACACTGCTAGCTCTCATAATCAAGACAGTGACATAGCAGTACAGTGAAGACACTGCTAGCTCTCATAATCAAGACAGTGACATAGCAGTACAGTGGAGGCACTGCTAGCTCTCATAATCAAGACAGTGACATAGCAGTACAGTGAAGACACTGCTAGCTCTCATAATCAAGACAGTGACATAGCTACAGTGAAGACACTGCTAGCTCTCATAATCTAGACAGTGACATAGCAGTACAGTGAAGACACTGCTAGCTCTCATAATCAAGACAGTGACATAGCAGTACAGTGAAGACACTGCTAGCTCTCATAATCAAGACAGTGACATAGCAGTACAGTGAAGACACTGCTAGCTCTCATAATCTAGACAGTGACATAGCAGTACAGTGAAGACACTGCTAGCTCTCATAATCAAGACAGTGACATAGCAGTACAGTGAAGACACTGCTAGCTCTCATAATCAAGACAGTGACATAGCTACAGTGAAGACACTGCTATCATAAACTAAGAGTAATAAAATCATATAACGCTAAGGTATAATTAGTATTGTGTAATAATTGCAGGTGATTAGCATGTTCATTAATTGTTGTACAATCATTTGGATTCGCGGTAGGTTGGTCCTCATTAGGTTAATTATCCACGTCAGGTTGTAAGCCTTTTCACAGCATAATGATCCATTAGTCAGACTAATTGCCTATTTATGAGACTAATGTCTCATTATGCTAATGATTCATTAATAATACACATAACCCAATAATGAGGTTAATGACCAATTAGCGAGAATACTGTCTCATTAACGAGACTAGATATCTATTAATTGCCTAGACTAATAACCTATTAACTACACAAATGATCCATTAACTACATTAAGCAATTAATGGTACTCGTTAAGCCTAAACTGAGGTAAATATTGAGTACTTTATTAAGGCTGAAAGAAGTTGTATTTAATTTTTTTTTAGCTTGTAAATAAATTTCCTTTAAATTAACAATAAATTTTCTTCGTGTAATGTATTTTTATTCTTTATGTTTATTAATGAAATTTCCTGGACATTCCAGCTATACAGCGATTTATTGTATTTATTTTAATCTGAGATAAATCATGCCATGTATCCAGACAGAAAACAATATGTACTTTCTTTTAAGTTTTCCTCGACTAATCACGCCTGGACACCCTTTGTGTCTCGACGTATGCAGATGACGTTGGCTTTGGTCTACTAGTGGATAAATTTATGCTACCTGCCCTGATCAAGATCTTTTACACTATAAGCACTTAACATTCCTACGTCCCAAAATATGTATGAATACGGAAGCCGAAGCCTAAGTAGGTTACATTCACATTTTTCAAGTAATCCTGCAGGTTTTGCTATGGTATCGGACACGGCTAGAGTCCAACACGACCATCCTGGGAAACCCATTGTTTAGATGAGGTGTTATGGAAAACATGTCATCGGCTGTAATATAATGGCCGCTTCAAAGAGGACCCACCGCCCCCTTAATTCCAAATTTGCTGGCAAGAACGGCTCTCGGGACCTCTGTTCCGGGTGGCTCTTGGGAGGTTCTGGTTCGGAGGTCTCGATTACCTGTTGGTGGTTGACAAGCGACAAACTAACTCGTGTGTGTGTGTGTGTGTGTGTGTGTGTGTGTGTGTTCTCATCTATTCACCTATTTGTAGTTGTAGGGGTCGATTCACAGCTTCTAGCCCCGCCTCTTCGCTGGTCGCTACTAGATCCACTCTCTCCATGTGTGTGTGTGTAGGCAGGCACCATACACAGCTTTAAGAATAGGTACGATAGACCCCACGAGGCTAGGAGGGAGTGAATCTGAAAAGAGGCCAATTCAGAAGCAGGACCAGGATCTAGGACTCGACCCCCTGCAGCCAAACATATATTCAGCTCTGAAATTGATGTAAGGAGCCAGATTGTTTGGAGCATCAACAAGTGGTTAGAAGAGACTAAAATCATATGGCCAAAGAGCAAGGACATTATGTGCATAGCGAAAACAAAGTTCAAAGCTGAATGGGAATCTCTTTTTCTTTCTGTCCTTGATGTGCATGCTCATCGCGCGGCGACAAGCTTTTCTTTTTTCCGTTTGTCGTAAGCCAACGTACAGTACGTTCACTACTATGCTCCCTCTGCCAGGAGAGATATTTATGTTTCAGTCTTTCTCCGTGCCCTTCGCATTTGTGATCCCTCAGTCTGATTCAGAAATTTCCACTCTTCGCAGTTCGTTCTCTCACCTTGGCTTCCCTTCCGATTTCAAAAACTCTGCCTACCCTCTCGCCAAGGAAACTGTCTTCTTTCCCAAACTCTCCTCTCCTGTGAACTGTATCCATTGCCTCTCCTATATTTCCAGTCTCCCAAATCTTAACAACACTCCATTCCTTAGGCAATGAACTTTCTTTTCGCCAAACTATTATTCTTCGTAGTCATCTAGTTCGTACCTCTCCTCCTGTCACTGATGCTTCCAGTGTCTATTTCCTGCTCCTATTGTCCTCTCCAATACTTTAGAAAAACTGGCCGCTCTCTTTCAGACAGACTGAAAGAGCACAAAAGAAATGTTAGCTTTGCCGACACTAAGAATGCTTTTCTGTCATGTTAGATATCTCAAGTCATCCTTTTAACTGGTCCTCTGCCAAAACTGTCTAACCTTATTCTAACCTTACAAACGCCGTCTTATTGAAGCATCCCTTATAAACACAACATTCTTAATATGAATCTTAGTCCTGGCTTTGTCTCTGTAGATGTCTTCCTCTCTCAGTATATTGTCAAATGCTCCAAACTTCAGAACACTCACGACTTCACCTGATATTTATCTCCTCTCCTTACCTCTTCACCTTTCCTATATTTCCACTCAGAGGCGCAGGATCTCGGAATCATCGTTCATCAGCACATCCAGTAATTTGATGTAAGTGATTTAGAAAATCGATAAGCTGAAAAACTAGACACTTTCGCAACATTTAGGAATCTTTATTGTGGGAACGCTTCGCCAACAAGCGGCTTTCTCAGTCCGGTACAAAGATTCTCAGATGTCTAATTCATCCAATAATTTCAACCAAGACAATAGCTTCAGCAACTGTGTCTTTTGTCTTCATCTCTATCCCATTTAGCAGCAACGCTATAGCGGGCCTACTGGCCTGTGTTAGGCAAGCATTTCTCTAAACCATTCTTTCTCTAAACAATTTATTTCGTAAGTCCAATCGACCTCTTTAAGAGAACACTGGCGTACTCTTCAGCCATTTATTAAAGGGACTGTTTAGCCACAACAGTGACTTCATCTTCCCTAATGAAGCCGAAATGTTTCCCTTAATAAATGGCCTGCTCCTTTGTTTGTAGGCATCATCGTACCATTTTAAACCATTTTTGTTTTTGGGTGGGGAGAAGAGGGCAATTTAAGTTTGAGAACTTAGGAACAAGATTTCAGGCAATGCTTTTGCACCTCTTCAATACGACGGTGGTGGTGGTAAATGAGTATGATAATGTGTATGATACTTAGTGAGTATGATAACCAATGTCTATGATACTTAGTGAGTATGATAATCAATGTGTATGATAGTGAGTATGATAATTAATGCCATGAAGCAAGCCCCACACAAGGCTCCAGGGTTCCAGGGATCCAAGGCCGGAGCACTTAGAACAAAGTAAGATGATGCAGGATGAGTTAGACACATGTGCAATGCCTGGGTATCTTCATTGATTAGACGATTAGGCTGCGCTGCAGACTTAGGTAAGGTTTCTCAGGAAACAGGACAAGTGTTTCCAGACGCGGGTCTTAGTCATATGATGCTGGAGCTTTTGGTGGTCTGACCGAGGCCTTCCGCTACTGCAGACTTGTTCAATCCATTTTGGATTGGAGGTGACTTTATTATTGGAGACAGCGGAAGATGTGAAGTAATTCAAATTGTTTGGTCACTTAGTCTTGACAAGTGTTTAGTCTCTTAGCTTTGACAGGAGGTGTTTAGTCCCTTAGCTTTGACAGGAGGTGTTTAGTCCCTTAGCTTTGACAGGAGGTGTTTAGTCTCTTAGCTTTGGCAGGAGGTGTTTAGTCCCTTAGCTTTGACATGAGGTGTTTAGTCTCTTAGCTTTGACAGGAGGTGTTTAGTCCCTTAACTTTGACAGAAGGTATTTAGTCTCTTAGCTCTGACAGGAAGTGTTTAGTCCCTTAGCTTTGACAGGTGGGTTCAGTCCTTTATCCTTAATAGACAGTGTTCTGTTCCTAAGTTTAGGTAGAAGTTATTCAGTTCCTAAGCCTTGACAAAAGTTGTTCAGTTCCTAAGCCTTGATAGACGGTGTTCAGTCCCTAAGCCTTTATAAAGGAGACTGAATACTTTTCAAAACTAAGGGACCAGACACCTTGAAATTACATGTCCACTTCTTCCTCTGTCTCCAGTATAAAAGTTAACTTAGTTTTATAATGAACAAACTTATTCTGCAGGCGAAACTTCTAGTCAATAAAGATACTCATATATTATATTTGAGTCTTATTCATCAACTTGTGGGTACTGATTTTCATTCCTGGAATGATGAAGGGAAAGTGGAAGGAGAGGGAGGAACGTGGCCAGGTATTGTTACTATCATAAATTTGAAATAGTGTAGGAAGGATATAAGAAACAAAGATTATAAAAACACTAACTCTGTCTCTCTGTATGCTTCTCTCTCTCTCTCTCTCTCTCTCTCTCTCTCTCTCTCCCGGGGGCGTTGATCCCCGGAATAACCTCCAGGTAACCTGGAGGTTATCTGGTTACCTGGAGGTTATCTGGTTACCTGGAGGTTATCTGGTTACCTGGAGGTTATTCCGGGGATCAACGCCCCCGCGGCCCGGTCCATGACCAGGCCTCCCGATGGATCAGGGCCTGATCAACCAGGCTGTTACTGCTGGCCGCACGCAGTCGAACGTACGAGCCACAGCCCGGCTGATCCGGCACTGACTTTAGGTATCTGTCCAGCTCTCTCTTGAAGGCAGCCAGGGGTTTATTGGCAATTCCCCTAATGCTTGATGGGAGGCTGTTGAACAGTTTTGGGCCCCGGACACTTATGGTGTTTTCCCTTAGTGTACCAATGGCGCCCCTACTTTTTATTGGGGGCATTTTGCATCGCCTGCCCAGTCTTTTACTTTCGTAGGGAGTGATTTCTGTGTGCAGATTTGGGACCAGTCCTTCCAACATTTTCCAAGTGTAGATTATGATATATCTCTCCCTCCTGCGTTCCAACGAGTACAAGTCAAGTGCTTCCAAGCGTTCCCAGTAGTTAAGGTGCTTGACAGAACTTATACGTGCAGTAAAGGATCTCTGTACACTCTCTAGATCTGCGATTTCACCTGCTTTGAATGGAGATGTTAATGTACAGCAGTATTCCAGCCTAGAGAGAACAAGTGATTTGTAAAGGATCATCATGGGCTTGGCATCTCTCGTTTTGAAAGTTCTCATTATCCATCCTATCATTTTCTTTGCACGTGCGATCGTGGCACTGTTGTGATCCTTGAAAGTGAGATCCTCAGACATTACTACTCCCAGGTCCCTTACATTATTTTTCCGCTCTATTGTATGGCCGGAGTCAGTAGTATACTCTGTTCTAGTTATTATCTCTTCCAGTTTTCCATAACGGAGTAGTTGGAATTTGTCCTCATTGAACATCATATTGTTTACCGTTGCCCACTGGAAAACTTTGTTTATATCTTCTTGGAGGTTAACCGCGTCCTCAGCAGATGACAGCCTCATGCAGATCCTAGTATCATCCGCAAAGGATGATACGGTGCTGTGGTGTATATCTCTGTTTATGTCTGATATGAGGATAAGGAATAAGATGGGGGCGAGTACTGTGCCTTGTGGAACAGAGCTCTTCACTATGGCAGCCTCCGATTTAACTCTGTTGACCACTACTCTTTGTGTTCGATTTGTTAGGAAGTTGAAGATCCATCTCCCCACTTTCCCAGTTATTCCTTTAGCACGTATTTTACGGGCTATTACGCCATGATCGCATTTGTCAAATGCTTTTGCAAAGTCTGTGTATATTACATCTGCATTCTGATTTTCTTCCAGTGCATCCAAGGCCATGTCATAGTGATCCAGTAGTTGTGAGAGGCAGGAGCGACCTGCCCTGAACCCATGTTGCCCTGGATGATACGGTGCTGTGATGTATATCTCTGTAGGGTAAATAAAATCAACACCAAATAGATGAAAATTCTAAGAAGAGAGTTTCCATGATCCAAACAGTGACGATATCAAGATTTTTTTAGTAAAAGAATTTCCCAGCAGATGAAGACGAGTGTTGGAAAAGATAAACAGGATAAGAGGAAGAAGAAGAAAAAAGAAATCAGCGAAATCAGAATAGATGTAACTGGTTAATTTTTTAACAGGTTCAAGACATTAAATAAAAAAAAATCAGTGAGGTGAAGACCAATCAGATATTTTTTTTTTTTAGAGATGATTAAGAAAATCCCAAGACCAATACAGTTCCACTAGAATCAAGACAATCTCGAGGAACTTCGAACAAGCTGGGAAAGACAATAATGAAAACATGACATGTCTAGGCGCAGATTCCAAAGAAAGAAGGAAAAGAAAATTTATCAAAACCCTTCCTTCTCTCCCATCCCCCTTCTTTCCTCCCTCCTTTTCTTCTTGCCTCCTTCCTACCTTCCCCATCCTTTAATTTTTATGCGTCTCTGGCCCACGGCTATGTGTGGCGTGGGCGAGTTATGGGCGACAATGAAGAATGGGCGTGTTCCCCGGTCGCTTTGGGCCTGTGGGTGGCATGGGTCTGGTCCTTGGACGGATGGAATGGGCTATGGGCGGGGTCAGTCCCTCTGAGTACTGAGGTGGACAGGGATAGAGGAAGAGGATGAGTTGGTCCTTGGACAGGGCTGGACCTATCCGTGGGAATGCTTAGGTCGTCCCTAACCTGGGTGGGTTACCTCTTCAGTGGGGTAGGATTGACCATGGTATTTAGGGCAAGCCATGATAGCTTGGATAAATCACTGCAGATAGGCCATGATATATATGAACCATGATAGGTTAAATAAACCATTAACGGCAGGATACACCCTAACATGTAGGATAGACCACGATAGGTAGGCTAGACCATGATGGGTAGATTAAATCATGGAAAGCAGGATGCATCTTTTGGCAGTATGTCGTACCATACGTCAGCCATGGATGCAGAGACGTAGAACTGCAATGAACCGGAACAGCTGTCGTTAGGACAGAGTCAGAGCCATAAGTTAATGTAGGATAGGATATTAGGTTAAGCCGGTGAGTAGGGATGGCCCAGGACCAAACCAGATAACCTAGGGCCATTGGCAAGCCCAGAGGACCATGAGGATCCTAGAGGCAAAATGCCATTAAATAAAACGACAGGAGTGACCTCCAGTCCTTGTTTACGAGTTTCCTCTCAGGCTGAAATTGAGTACAATTTTCCATGGTTCACGAAAGAACCATTTTCTATTATCATTTTCTCTCCAATGGAAAAGAAAACGGAAATTGGTTGCTCCCTGTTCGTTATGGCTGTCGAGGCTTAGTTAGGTTCAAGAACTGAGTTTTCATTCAAAATTTAGTCTAATTTCACTGCATTGTTTTCTAATTTCATGTTATGTGCATAAATTTCGTATATATTTACAGGTTTCCCAAAGGGGTATTTTTTAGTTATTACCCAAAATTGGCTCTTCCTTCAAGGTTTTAGTTCATAGCCTGATAACGCCTCATACAATGTTGGTTTACTGTATCCAGTGGAAGATTCATGCATGTGTTGGTATATGCAGGTGCTCTCTGTTCAGTGTGACACAGACCATTTGGTTTCTATGATAACTTGAGAAAGCCTCTTCTGATGAGCTTGAGAGTTTCAATACAGATGTGTGTTATTCAGAAGAGGGTTGGGATTATTATTGGAGAGAGGAGCTTACGACGGCGTTTCGGTCCGACTTGGACCCTTTACGAAGTCAGTGTGACTTTGTAAATGGTTCAGGTCGGCCCGAAACGTCGTTGTAAGCGCCTCTCTCCTATGTGTGGGTTATTTGTGTACTGTTCCAGTCACGGTATGGTGTCTGTTTTGTTCCTTATTATTGGAGTATGTAGGTGCCAATATGCTAAAAAAAAAAATGTGGATTTTTTTATTGCCCGAAATATCTTGACTTTGCCTCACATAAGAAAGAAGGAGCATTGCAGCAGGCCTACTGGCCCACGCTATGCAGGTCCAAGTCACCTACTGGCCCAAGCTAATTCAATCGTCAGTGGCTGAGGCATCTTATGAGAACAATGGCACCCACAACGCCTAGGCTGTGTAGGTGTAAACTTATCAATATACTAGCATTAAATACTAGGAATCGTTGGATTTCGTGCAATATTACCAGAACGTTTTTTCTGATCGGCTTCATTTTTTTTCCGTTGGTGAGTCCTACAGAAAAGTTTGGAATTTAAGTAAAACTTCTGGAGCATCATACTTTTCTTTTTAGAGCACTAAGAAATTTTGTTAAGTTGAAAATTAAACAGACCTTCAACGATTCGGATTACAAGAAGGGCTATCAGGTTGTATTGGTAACAATTTGTCGGTATTATGCATGTAAATAGGTGAGTGGTTTATGCGTAACAACTTGAGAACATCTCTTCCAATCAGCTTCAAACTTTTAGCACAAGTATCGCCTACTTAAAAATTAGTAATATAATCAAACTAAACACTAGACCCGAAAGAGTCGTGCAGTGAAGGGTGGGATGTGCTAAGGAAGGAATATGTGGAGGTCAGAGTCTAGGGTGAGGTTGGAACGTTGAAGAGGAAGGTTTATCGTGGGTAGTGGAGAGTGATAGGGGAAAAATAAACTCAAAGTTGGTGAGGTAAGTTCTGTTAAAAGGTTAGAGAAGAAATCTGGGACTTTTAGCAAGGTCAGGTGGATTAAGTACGTTAGGGTAGGGGAGACAACATCAGCAGTTAATTTCGCTTGCCCGCTGATAGCCAGGACACTCTATTAAGAGATGGTAAACTGACAACGTAACTTGGCTAACCTCCCAGAGTGGTGCCGAGTGTTTCTGCCTGACATAACTGTGATTGATATGTGTGTGTGCGATAGACTGGCGGGAGGACAACAGTTTTGGTAATCCCGCACCTCCTCCTAACTTCCAAACTACGAATTCTCTGCATTATATTCACACCACACATTGCTCTCAGACATGACATCTCCACTGCCTCCAGCCTTCTCCTCGCTGCAACATTCATCACCCACGCTTCACACCCATATAAGAGCGTTGGTAAAACTATACTCTCATACATTCCCCTCTTTGCCTCCAAGGACAAAGTTCTTTGTCTCCACAGACTCCTAAGTGCACCACTCACTCTTTTTCCCTCATCAATTCTATGATTCACCTCATCTTTCATAGACCCATCCGCTGACACGTCCACTCCCAAATATCTGAATACGTTCACCTCCTCCATACTCTCTCCCTCCAATCTGATATTCAATCTTTCATCACCTAATCTTTTTGTTATCCTCATAACCTTACTCTTTCCTGTATTCACCTTTAATTTTCTTCTTTTGCACACCCTACCAAATTCATCCACCAATCTCTGCAACTTCTCTTCAGAATCTCCCAAGAGCACAGTGTCATCAGCAAAGAGCAGCTGTGACAACTCCCACTTTGTGTGTGATTCTTTATCTTTTAACTCCACGCCTCTTGCCAAGACCCTCGCATTTACTTCTCTTACAACCCCATCTATAAATATATTAAACAACCACGGTGACATCACACATCCTTGTCTAAGGCCTACTTTTACTGGGAAAAAATTTCCCTCTTTCCTACATACTCTAACTTGAGCCTCACTATCCTCGTAAAAACTCTTCACTGCTTTCAGTAACCTACCTCCTACACCATACACTTGCAACATCTGCCACATTGCCCCCCTATCCACCCTGTCATACGCCTTTTCCAAATCCATAAATGCCATATATATATATATACATATAATACATATATATATATATATATATATATATATATATATATATATATATATATATATATATATATATATTTAAAGCCTTCAGTGGTTGATAGAAACTAAAATGAGAAATATGTCATTGACTAGATATATCAAGCGGAAATCCACAGGGATTGGTTCACGCCCCAATCCTTTCTCATAATTTACATAAATTACATCAAAAACGTTCAAGCATCTGAATTTATAAAAAAAATGGATGCCATGAAAATGGGAAAACACGCCATTACTGCACCGGGCGGTGAAACATTCTTATTAAACTTTGTAAGTGAGCAGAGTGACCAGTGACCTGAAGAATACATCCTCTGTTAATAAAAATGTAATGGCTTTAGTAAGCAGCCAAGATTAACATGAAGATGTAACGTACAGAAACACACTAGCTGGTGTAGAGGAAGTGAAGAACCCGGAAGTATTTATGAGTCGAGAACAACGTTCAGCTATCAGCGTCTGGGCAAATATACACAAGAAGAAATACCTTGTATAAAACACCATGAAACAAGGAATGAAAAAGACGCACAGAACAGGGAAAGCCTTATTAAAACGACATGTCGCACCCAAGGGAAGTTTTAACAACTTAAACTTTCCCATTGACGAAGTGTTGTTATAATATATTCTTCCTCAAGCTCTTTTACGAGTCTTGTCAATGAGCTGTCAGCCTCTCGCCTCTTCCACTCGCCAGACATCAAACTGACATCCAACACTCCACTCAATAATTTCCACCTGAAAATGCATTGATAATTTTTCTCCCTAATTACATAAAAAAAAGTAAGTACTTGAGAGTCTGTAAGAGAAGGGGAACTAAGTTCGGCTCTTCGCTAAGAAACAAACCTTACGAACTTTTGCTATTAGTAGTAATAGTATAACTGAGAGTAGTAGTAGCAGTAGTAGTAATAGCAGCAGCAGGGTCTACTTTCTCTACTGTACTTTCGTAACTTCTTCTGTCAAGAGTTTAGACAGAAGCGGTGATGGTTAGACAGTAGACAACCTAGACAGAAGACTTCATATTTTTTTAATTTGTCTTTCTAGTCTTTCTATGCTCTATATCTGTCTGTCTGTCTGTTTGTCTCTGTCTGTCTCTGTCTGTCTGTCTCTGTCTGTCTCTGTCTGTCTGTCTGTCTGTCTGTCTGTCTGTCTCTCTCTCTCTCTCTCTCTCTCTCTCTCATATGCTATACACCTAAATACTCTACCCATCCAATCTCCTGTCTTCAGCATATCATCATAACCTACTTTCACCCTCTCCCCTCTCTTTCTCCCCTCTCCCTCTTTCGTCTCCCCTCTTCCTTATCCCTTCTTAGTCTCCCCTCTCCTGTCTCTCACATACCATCGTCACCTTCCGCTCCCTCGACCTTTTCTCCTCCCCTCTCGCCTCTCCCCTCTCTTCCCCTCTCTATTATCGCATTATTCTCACCCATCACCAGGAGACAGGGATGACAATTTGGACACGTGGTTAAACATAGCAAATTGATTCACTAACCCCTTGTTAAATGGACAGGCAAGACGTGAAAAAAAATGGGTACTGAATGCCTGTCCTATTCCCCCCTTTCCTATTTTTTTCCCCTTTTCTCCCCCTCCTTTACTTATTCTTCCCTCCCTCTCCCTTCTCACATTTCTCTCTTCTTTCTCGGTTTCTCTTCCTGTCCGTTTCTTCTCTTTCTCTTTTCCTTCTTTCTTTTCTTCTTCTTCCTCATACTTTTACTTTCCCTCTCATACGCCTTTGATCTTCCTTCGTTTCTTTCCAACTCCTTCATTGCTTTCCCTCTATCTATTCTTTCTCCCTCCCATTATCTTCTCATAATCTGTATGTCCTTCCTATCTCCCCTACTCTCGTTATTTTCTTCCTCAACTATCTTCCGTATCCTCTTAAGCCTCTTCTCTCTCTTTCTCCTACTTTATTTGCCTTCTTTTCTCTCCTCTCTCTTTCACTTTCATTCATTCTTTGCCTTTGTTTCTCCTTCTCTCTCTCTCTCTCTCTCTCTCTCTCTCTCTCTCTCTCTCTCTCTCTCTCTCTCTCTCTCTCTCTCTCTATCCGTCACCCCATCCCTTTCACCCTACCCCCTCCCGTAACCCACTCTCCTCACCCTCTCCCTTCATCCCCGTCCTCTCACCCCCCCTCTTCCCATCCCCTCACCCCTTCCCCTCACCCCCTCCCCGTGCATCCGGTTGTCAACAAAGTTATCGAGCGGCGCCTCTCATTATCTGAATTAACGAGGAAAGGTGTTCGCTAAGTGTTTCGTAATTATTTTTGGACCGTATCCGGCCACGGAATTGTTGAGTGTATTATTGCTTATCCGGAGTGTAATTTACACACCCACACCCGCCTATCCACACACACACACACACACACACACACACACACACACACACACACACACACACACACACACACACACACACACATACACACACACACACGACTCAAAAGATGAAACTATAATAACATGGAGTAATTCCAAAGTGCCATGGGCGAGGGAGCTAGACGAAAAGTAGTACTACTAACAGTAGACGAGAGAGAGAGAGAGAGAGAGAGACGTATGCCAAGAACCAAACAAAATGTTTGATTAGGTATTCACAGAGTAAAAGAATAATACCATGTAACAAAGGGGAGGTAAAAAAAAATCACACACACACACACACACACACCAAGAAGTGAAGACGATACCACAGGAACTGAATGTACTAAGAGCGATGGAATCTGACAATACATCTCCGTGGGTAAGAGGAGCAGAGCCACGGTGAACCTGAAGTGAAGATCTTCAACAAGTCAACAGAGATATGACAGCTTCCTGACTAATGCAATGCCAATATTTAAGAAGGTGGTTATAGAGGATTCGCTAAATTACCATATGGTATCGTTGACTTGCGTCCCTTTTTCTATGTAAAGTTGAATTTATAGGTAAAGAGCTTTTATTCTTCTCCAGCTCATTGCAAAGGTAATAGAGAACATTATTAGGCGGAGAATACTGGATCACCTAGAGAGGAGGATATTGGATCACCTAGAGAGGCGGATACTGGATCACCTAGAGAGGAGGATACTGGATCACCTAGAAAGGAGGATACTGGATCACCTAGAGAGGAGGATACTGGATCGCCTAGAGAGGAGGATACTGGATCACCTAGAGAGGAGGATACTGGATCACCTAGAGAGGAGGATACTGGATTACCTAGAGAGGAGGATACTGAATCACCTAGAGAGGAGGATACTGGATCACCTAGAGAGGAGGATACTGGATCACCTAGAGAGGAGGATACTGGATCACCTAGAGAGGAGGATACTGGATCACCTTGAGAGGAGGATACTGGATCACCTAGAGAGGAGGATACTGGATCACCTTGAGAGGAGGATACTGGATCACCTAGAGAGGAGGATACTGGATCACCTAGAGAGGAGGATACTGGATCACCTAGAGAGGAGGATACTGGATCACCTAGAAAGGAGGATACTGGATCACCTAGAGAGGAGGATACCGGATCACCTAGAGAGGAGGATACTGGATCACCTAGAGAGGAGGATGCTGGATCACCTAGAGAGGAGGATACTGGATCACCTAGAGAGGAGAATGCTGGATCACCTAGAGAGGAGGATACATGATCACCTAGAGAGGAGGATACTGGATCACCTAGAGAGGAGGATACTGGATCACCTAGAGAGGAGAATGCTGGATCACCTAGAGAGGAGGATACTGGATCACCTAGAGAGGAGGATACTGGATCACCTAGAGAGGAGGATACTGGATCACCTAGAGAGGAGGATACTGGATCACCTAGAGAGGAGGATACTGGATCACCTAGAGAGGAGGATACTGGATCACCTAGAGAGGAGGATGCTGGATCACCTAGAGAGGAGGATACTGGATCACCTAGAGAGGCGGATACTGGATCACCTAGAGAGGAGGATACTGGATCATCTAGAGAGGAGGATACTGGATCACCTAGAGAGGAGGATATTGGATCACCTAGAGAGGAGGATATTGGATCACCTAGGAGTTTCTGTCTCCAACGTGCTGGAGTTCAGTGGCAAAGTTATTGAAATAAGACAGTGTTCAAAAGGATGAACAGGACAAGCCATTCTCTTCCAACCCAGGTCAACACCATCCAACACAGGTCAACACCATCCAACACAGGTCAACACCATCCAACACAGGTCAACACCATCCAACACAGGTCAACACCATCCAACACAGGTCAACACTATCTAACACAGGTCACCCGGGTTGTCCTTGGGTGCAGGTGTTTACATGAGGCTCGCTAGGGGTGGAGTGGCCAGTCTTGCTAAATTGTGCTAACTTTCTTATATGTCAAAATACCAGGACAACGCCCACCAGAACGGTACTCACTTGTATGAGTCGTGATTAAAGTGTGTGTGTGTACTCACCTATTTGTGGTTGCAGGGGGTCGATTCACAGCTCCTGGCCCCGCCTCTTCTCTGCTTGCTACTAGGTCAACTCTCTCCCTGCTACGTGTGTGTGTGTGTACTCACCTAGTTGAGGTTGCGGGGGTCGAGTCCGAGCTCCTGGCCCCGCCTCTTCACTGATCGCTACTAGGTCACTCTCCCTGAGCCGTGAGCTTTATCATACCTCTGCTTAAAGCTATGTATGGATCCTGCCTCCACTACATCACTTCCCAAACTATTCCACTTACTGACTACTCTGTGGCTGAAGAAATACTTCCTAACATCCCTGTGATTCATCTGTGTCTTCAACTTCCAACTATGTCCCCTTGTTACTGTGTCCAATCTCTGGAACATCCTGTCTTTGTCCACCTTGTCAATTCCTCTCAGTATTTTGTATGTCGTTATCATGTCCCCCCTATCTCTCCTGTCCTCCAGTGTCGTCAGGTTGATTTCCCTTAACCTCTCCTCGTAGGACATACCTCTTAGCTCTGGGACTAGTCTTGTTGCAAACCTTTGCACTTTCTCTAGTTTCTTTACGTGCTTGGCTAGGTGTGGGTTCCAAACTGGTGCCGCATACTCCAATATGGCCTAACGTATACGGTGTACAGGGTCCTGAACGATGTGTGTGTGTGTGTGTGTGTGTGTGTGTGTGTGTGTGTGTGTGTGTGTGTGTGTGTGTGTGTGTATGTGTGTGTGTGTGTATGTGTGTGTGTGTGTGTGTGTGTGTGTGTGTGTGTGCGTGCGTGTGTGTGCGTGTGTGTGTGTGCTCAGTTGCTTTGTTCTTTTACAATGCCTGAATAATTTTCTTAATTTTTTCTTAACAAAACAAACACGTACTTAGCCTAAATAGAATTTTAATTAGTAAGAGAGCACATGTTTATTTTCTTCTATATTAACCTCTTCTCACGCCTCTAAGTCTCAATAACCTCTAAGTCTCAATAGCCTCTAAGTCTCAATAACCTCTAAGTCTCAATAACCTCTAAGTCTCAATAACCTCTAAGTCTCAATAACCTCTAATTCTCAATAGCCTCTAATTCTCAATAACCTCTAAGTCTCAATAACCTCTAAGTCTCAATAACCTTTAAGTCTCAATAGCCTCTAATTCTCAATAACCTCTAAGTCTCAATAACCTCTAAGTCTCAATAGCCTCTAATTCTCAATAACCTCTAAGTCTCAATAACCTCTAAGTCTCAATAGCCTCTAATTCTCAATAACCTCTAAGTCTCAATAACCTCTAAGTCTCAATAGCCTCTAATTCTCAATAACCTCTAAGTCTCAATAACCTCTAAGTCTCAATAGCCTCTAATTCTCAATAACCTCTAAGTCTCAATAACCTCTAAGTCTCAATAACCTCTAAGTCTCAATAGCCTCTAATTCTCAATAACCTCTAAGTCTCAATAACCTCTAAGTCTCAATAACCTCTAAGTCTCAATAGCCTCTAATTCTCAATAACCTCTAAGTCTCAATAACCTCTAAGTCTCAATAACCTCTAAGTCTCAATAGCCTCTAATTCTCAATAACCTCTAAGTCTCAATAACCTCTAAGTCTCAATAACCTCTAAGTCTCAATAGCCTCTAATTCTCAATAACCTCTAAGTCTCAATAACCTCTAAGTCTCAATAACCTCTAAGTCTCAATAGCCTCTAATTCTCAATAACCTCTAAGTCTCAATAACCTCTAAGTCTCAATAACCTCTAAGTCTCAATAGCCTCTAATTCTCAATAACCTCTAAGTCTCAATAACCTCTAAGTCTCAATAACCTCTAATTCTCAATAACCTCTAAGTCTCAATAACCTCTAAGTCTCAATAACCTCTAAGTCTCAATAACCTCTAAGTCTCAATAGCCTCTAATTCTCAATAACCTCTAAGTCTCAATAACCTCTCTTGAACGTGGATTCCTGATGCTCCTTTAAAATTCTCACTCACAGTCTTCAACTGCGACTAATTTTACAGCCTCAGTGTATCCTCAATAAACAACGTGTACAAACCCTATTTAACTGTTTTTTTTTCCAGGCGCACGATCGTGTATCCCAGCCTGAGGGAGCCAGTGTGACAAGTCCAGTATCCTGCACTAATCCACCTGCTGCCACAAAAACGGGTGTCCTTGCGTCCTGTTAATGTAACCAAGGTTGTCACGATGTGATGCGATGAGCTGTGTTTGCTTCTTGTAGAACGGTACCGTACCAAGGAAGGGTATTGTGCAAGGAACGGTACCGTGCCAACGAACGGTACTATACACTCACCCCAGAATTAACATACACAAAAAAAATTCTGTCATTTACCACTGGATATAATTTTTTAAATTTCTGCCAGAGGTTCCGCGTGCTTAAAGCAAACCTTTTCCTTAAAGCCTTAATTACTTTACTCTCAACTAGTATTTCAATCTTTCCTAGGTGCCTCTTTTCTATAAATATTTATCATTAAACTTTCTCAATATGTTAATGTTAATGCACTATCCCCCTGAACCAGCTGTGGCTCGTTTCTGGCGTTGCTCGTCGCAGCTTCACGGCCACACTTAACAATTTTCAATTGTATTTTTTGCTACAATGATTTTTCTTTTAACCTTATTGCCGTTCGTGTAACCGGTTATCGTCTTCCTTACTATTACTGCTCGTCCCTTCGTTAGGAGGACACTGTACACTCCTTGTTAGCAGGAATGCATGGAAGCTACGTCTGCTTACGAATGAGTGTGTGTTTATATACTCATCTCCCAATCTGGATGTGGTTGCAGGGGTCAAAAGTTTGTGTGTGTGTGTGTGTGTGTGTGTGTGTGTGTGTGTGTGTGTGTGTGTGTGTGTGTGTGTGTGTGTGTGTGTGTGTTTTATCTCTTGGTGGTTTGTACACCCATTTTTGAAATCATTACATCTCACTTCTTCCATAAACTTACTCGAGAAATGCATTTCTAAAAATTTCTATTGATTATTTTGAAATAAAATTTTAGGTGCTGTCCCTCTTTTAGTTTCCTGCATATCACTGTGTCCCTTTCGCTTTATTCTTCTGCTCCTTCCATCTTGACGGTCGTGAAAATATCTCCTCTCAGTCTCCTGTCCTTCATTTGGAGACTCAGTTCCTCTAGGCTTTTCTCGCTACTCATGTCTTTCAGATCTTGGACCAATCTAGTTGCAAAGATCTAACCTTCGTTAAGTTTCTTTACAAGTCTGACCAGGCGAAGGAGTCATTCTGGTGATAGAAACACGAGTATTAGTCACATTTATATCCGGAATTACCCTTTGTTTAGGTTCTTGAAGGCAGTTATCCGTAAGATAATGTATGGTGATCATGTTAACCAGCTTTTATGCATCTCATGGGATAAGTTCAGAGTGCTGTTTGCTTTCAGCTCTTTTTTTTCCTTTTACCTTCTGTAGTTGCGTCTTTTTCAAATTCTATTTTGTCTCTGATTTCTCTCCTCCTCTTAGCAATTCCCTGAAGTAACTTGTAAATCATTCTTGAAATTTATTCAGGTCCTCTCGCAATTTAATTTAGTTATTTATATGAATATTTACATTACCTTGATGTCGACTAAAGGGGCAGCTTAAAGTACTCACATTACCTGGCTTATTATTTACAAATATCAGCAACATTTGCCCTTTTCCCCAAAAGGAAACTAAGATGATCAGATGTGGTATGAAGATGACTCCAACTTCTTGGATACAGCCACCTTATCCCCCTCCCCTTGAATGATCAGGAACATTACAGGTCCAGGAAGTGGCTCTTGGGGGACGTTAGTTGCCACTCTTCTCATCATGACCTTTCCTCTCTTACATTATATAATTCATAGGCATGGGTTAAACCCGTAGGGATTCCCACAGCAAATGGGTAATAGAAGGTAGTCAGGTTTGATTCAGTGAAGTGAAGGGTAAACCCAACTCTTTCGAGCAAGAGCCCTTCCCCAGCATCAGTGCACTTGACATCACTGCACTCTTCCCCAGCATCAATGCACTCTTCCCCAGCATCAGTGCACTTGACATCAATGCACTCTTCCCCAGCATCAATGCACTTGACATCAATGCACTCTTCCCCAGCATCAATGCATCATGACAGGCATCATCCAGGCGTATCATTTGTTTCTCAAAATTTCTTATCAGTTTTCTAAAAAACATTCATCAATCAGGTTGTCAATAGTTAAAAAAAATAATTTCACTGAAAAATTAATTTTAATATCATTTTTTTAAAGATACATTGAACTTTGTGCTCCAATTCTAAGTTCCCAGACGCCGTATGATCCCTACTGTTTTAGTGCTTCCCGATAAATATAATAATAATATTAATAATAATAATGATAATAATAATAATAATATAATAATAATAACAATAATATTAATAATACATAATAAATAATAATAATAATAATAATAATACAGTGCCTGCATAATATGTTGCATACTGTATAAAATAATAATAATAATGGGAATCGGCCATGATAATAAATAATAAATAATAAATAATAATAATAAATAATTAATATTAATAATAATAAATAATAATTAATAATAAATAATAAATAATAATAATAACGAATAATAATACATTAATAATAATAATCGATATTAATTTAGTTATATCACTATGTATTACATCAACAGCCTCTCTATTTTGTTCAGAGATTCTCGTTCGTAAATACATTCTTAGTCATGTTTAACATCTAACAAATTTTCTTCTCTGACTCGACCGATTTGTCATCATCTTATGTTCTCGGTATTATGCAGCATTTCTTTTTTCTTAAATAAATCTGAATGGGAGATTTGTTTATGATATATTCTTGTCAAATATTGTCGTTTTCAAAGCTAATTTCTTTCATATTCTTTTTCCTTCTTATTCTTTCTTTCTTATTGTCTCCACACATTTGTTTATTAATTTTTGTTTTGTTCATGTCTGGCAGGTGTTTGGGTTACGGAAATTTTTAAATTGGATTTTTTTTATGTATTCGGTTTACATTCGTTTCCCCGCTAATATTCTTTAAAATATACTTTCACCTCTTGTTATTTAATCGATTCTGTTTCTTCCAACACACACACACACACACACACACACACACACACACGTACGTTGTGATACAAACGCCCCTCCTCTAACATCGAAAAGTCAAAAGAAACGAGCTAAACAAGCAAGCAAGAAGGCAAGGAAGCAAGCAAGCAAGCAAGCAGGGAGAAGTGGGTATGACCTAGAGAAATTACAGGTCAACCAAGGTCACATCGGGCGGTACCACAAAAAGCAGCTGATGGATAGCCTGCCACAGACCACACAGTTCATATATATACTGTGGCAGTCAAGAGGCGGCCAAGATGTATCTCAGTTGCTGTCACTGCATTTTTGGTGACATCTCACTCAAGAAAAAAATTATTACTCACTGTGAAACAAGATTTGCATCTCTCGGAGTATATACATCCACAGTCGTATATTCAAGTTTTTTCAAGTCACTTGAGAATAAATGAAGTGTTTATATAGTGAAGTGCTGGTGATTATTCATAATATCATTCCTCTATGCTCAGAAAGGCTCCAAAGATATGCTAAAAGGCTTTCCTATTTGAATGCTGCCTTAGTATGCTGCCTTGATATGATGCCTTGGTATTTTGGGGGGAGATATTGCATTTCAAATAGTGAATTCTGAAGCCTCGAAAACCAGGAGAAACACAATAGTCCTTAACCTAGTCAGAAGCAGATAGTTCTTCTCAGCAGACAGGCTCGGTTTGGACCCTACAGTCCTCTATCTGCCAGTCCTGTGTAATTCCTTGTAAATCACTACATGAGAACAGAGACGGAGCATAATGGACCAGCTCCTTGCACCTCACTTTCTTGTGTTTTCCTGGTGGACATATTTCCTTTGTACACAATGTGTTCTCACTGACTTGAAGCTTCTAAACCTAGTGAGACCATTATATATATGTCAAGAAGACTAGAAAACACACTTGACCTTATTTTCACAAATAATGAGGACCTGATAAGAGACATAAGAATATCAAAAACAACTAATTCCGATCACAACCTAATCGAAGTCCAGACGTACATGCATAGGGGTCCTGATCAGCAGAATGCATGTACCTGTGAAGGTGTCTTCACAAAATACAACTTCAACAACAAGAACATCAACTGGGACCAGGTAAACCATGTCCTAGACCTAAACGAAACATGTTGGGAAGATGTCTTAAATGACATGGATCCAAACCAGTGCCTTGAAAGGATCAACTTCCTAGCAGCTGAAGCATGTTCTAGGCTTATTTCCCTAAGAAAGAAGAAGAGCAGGAGTAAACTGGAGAGAGAAAGACGCTCCCTCTACAGAAGACGACGAAGAGTCACTGAGCTCCTCAGGAGTGCTAGAATATCTGATACACGAAAGGAGGCGCTGACCAGGGAAGTGGAAACTATCGAACTTAAGTTAAATGACTCTTACAGGAACCATGAGAGGCAGGAGGAGCTTAAAGCTATTAGTGAAATTGAAAGAAATTCAAAATATTTCTTTTCATATGCCAAAAACAAGGCAAATACCACATCTAGTATCGGGCCCTTACTCAGACAGGATGGGACTTACACAGATGACAACAAGGAAATGAGTGAAATATTGAAATCCCAGTACGACTCTGTGTTTAGTGAACCACTAATCGGTCTGAGGATCGACGACCCAAATGATTTCTTCATGAATGAGCCTCAAAACTCCATAAATGTATGCCAGATTTCCGACATTACCCTAACTCCGATAGAATTCGAAAAAGCCATTGACAACATGCCTATGCACTCAGCCCCGGGCCCAGACTCGTGGAACTCTGTTTTCATTAAGAACTGCAAGAAACCCCTCTCGTGTGCCCTAAGTACACTATGGAGGAGGAGCTTGGACATGGGTGAAATTCCACAGTCACTTAAAACAACGGATATAGCCCCACTCCATAAAGGTGGCAGCAAAGTATTAGCTAAGAACTATAGACCAATAACTCTGACGTCCCACATCATAAAAATCTTTGAAAGAGTGCTAAGAAGCAGGATTGCAAATCACCTGGATTCCCAAAATCTGCACAATCCAGGGCAACATGGGTTCAGGGCAGGTCGCTCCTGCCTCTCACAACTACTGGATCATTATGACATGGCCTTGGATGTACTGGAAGAAAATCAGAATGCAGATGTAATATACACAGACTTTGCAAAAGCATTTGACAAATGCAATCATGGCGTAATAGGCCATAAAATACGTGCTAAAGGAATAACTGGGACAGTGGGGAGATGGATCTTCAACTTCCTAACAAATCGAACACAAAGAGTAGTGGTCAACAGAGTTAAATCGGAGGCTGCCATAGTGAAGAGCTCTGTTCCACAAGGCACAGTACTCGCCCCCATCTTATTCCTTATCCTCATATCAGACATAAACAGAGATATACACCACAGCACCGTATCATCCTTTGCGGATGATACTAGGATCTGCATGAGGCTGTCATCTGCTGAGGACGCGGTTAACCTCCAAGAAGATATAAACAAAGTTTTCCAGTGGGCAATGGTAAACAGTATGATGTTCAATGAGGACAAATTCCAACTACTCCGTTATGGAAAACTGGGGGAGATAATAACTAGAACAGAGTATACTACTGACTCCGGCCATACAATAGAGCGGAAAAATAATGTAAGGGACCTGGGAGTAGTAATGTCTGAGGATCTCACTTTCAAGGATCACAACAGTGCCACGATCGCACGTGCAAAGAAAATGATAGGATGGATAATGAGAACTTTCAAAACGAGAGATGCCAAGCCAATGATGATCCTTTTCAAATCACTTGTTCTCTCTAGGCTGGAATACTGCTGTACATTAACATCTCCATTCAAAGCAGGTGAAATCGCAGATCTAGAGAGTGTACAGAGATCCTTTACTGCACGTATAAGTTCTGTCAAGCACCTTAACTACTGGGAACGCTTGGAAGCACTTGACTTGTACTCGTTGGAACGCAGGAGGGAGAGATATATCATAATCTACACTTGGAAAATGTTGGAAGGAATGGTCCCAAATCTGCACACAGAAATCACTCCCTACGAAAGTAAAAGACTGGGCAGGCGATGCAAAATGCCCCCAATAAAAAGTAGGGGCACCATTGGTACACTAAGGGAAAACACCATAAGTGTCTGGGGCCCAAAACTGTTCAACAGCCTCCCATCAAGCATTAGGGGAATTGCCAATAAGCCCCTGGCTGCCTTCAAGAGAGAGCTGGACAGATACCTAAAGTCAGTGCCGGATCAGCCGGGCTGTGGCTCGTACGTTGGACTGTGTGCGGCCAGCAGTAACAGCCTGGTTGATCAGGCCCTGATCCATCGGGAGGCCTGGTCGTGGACCGGGCCGCGGGGGCGTTGATCCCCGGAATAACCTCCAGGTAACCTCCAGGTAACCAGGTATGTCGTGCCGAATAGGTGAAATTGGTCATTTAGCAAGAACTCATTTAGAAATAGGTCCTTTCCATAATTTTCTCTTATACGTTTAAAGATATATTTTTTAAAAATTAATAATTTTGTACCAAAAGAGCCTTAGAAAACTCACCTTACCTTATTATAACAAGAGCAATTTAATTTAGCCTAATCGAACAAAATATATTTTAGATAAATTAATATTTTTATATTTGTTGTAACACATTTGTTTTTGAATGCTGCGTTTTGCGATTTGGGAAATGATATCGAGGCAGATGTCTGCCATGTGCTGTTGCTGGGAATGCTGGCTACAATTTCTTTATAAAATTGATCAAGATCAAACCCATCAAGTTCTTCAAACCTTCTTACATCGACTTGGCTCTTTTTCATCAAACCTGATGCCCCTTGATGCTGTTAGCAAACCAGACACCGTCGCTGCTCTGACTCTGAAGAATTTATTTTTATATCAGGAATTTGGAAATATGTATCGTGTTGTAGTCAGTGATATAACTCTCGAACCTAATTAACATTAACATAAGATCTCTCGCAGTTTTGTAAGACAAAATTTTCCCTCTCTAAACCCGTGCTGAGTACTACTGATTACGCCTTTCAAGTGGTCTGTCCCTCTCCTTCCGATTATCTTGTCCAATACCTTATATGGTATTCATGTTGGTGAGACTGGCCTTTAGTTCAGTACATCCTGTCTGTCAACTATAGTTGCTGTTTTCTAGATCCCTGGCAACTGTCCAGTGTCCATTGCTTTGTAAATCCTAGCTAGTGAGTCACACAGTGATTCTGCTTTCTTTCATAAAATCCATGGTGACACCTTGTCAGATACCATTGGTTTTGATGTATTAAATTTTTTTCAACAATTTTCCTTTCGAATATACGTTTTCCAGTACCGTAGGAGTAACCATTGTCTTCTTGTGTTCCCCGTTTCCGCTGAGGACACCTCTTTAAATCATTTGTGCAACATTTCACAGACTTTCATTTCTCAGCTTATTAATTTCACTCCAAAAAAACGTTTTTTTTCAGCAAATTTTGACAAAACTTCACCTATTCTCTCATATTGTTTTCCTTTTACACACACACACACACACACACACACACACACACACACACACACACACACACACACACACACACACACACACACACACACACACACACAAACACACAAACACACATTCACCATTCACTTAGCCTCTCTTTTACTCTGCATATACTCCACCCTTCTTATATCACTTCTTTGTAAAAATCTTTCATATGCTACCTTTACCTCCCCTTCCACCCTCTTTATCATTCCACCAGTCTCTCCTATTCTCTGCTGCACCCACCCTTCTATATCTACAAACTTCCGCTTCACACAAACACTGCATTCTTAAATCTATCCCATACCTCGTCGACCACCTATCTTTCTCCTAACACATCTTTATATCGTAACCTAACTTCCTAATCTTTTAATTTATAAACTTTCCCTTTTCTTTTATTCACTGATGATATTCTCCTTGTACCCCATCTTCCTCTTACTTTCACTGTAGCTATAACTAAAGAATGCCACTTCAAATTTTCAGCCCTGGTGAGTTTTCTAGAAAGCAATTTTCAAGTGTACTATCTGGAATGCAGGTGAGAAATATGCATTATAATTTATACCTGGAAAATCCTAGAGGAATTGATCCCCAAATCTGCACATAAAAATCACTCCCTACGAAAGGGAAAGACTCGGTATACGGTACAACATATAGCCAATAAAAAGCAGAGATGCCATGAGTAAACTAAGAGATAACGCAGTAAGTGTTAGGGGTCCAAGACTGCTCAACAGCCTCCCAGCATACATAAGGGGGATTACCAATAGACCACTGGTTGTCTTCAAGAGGGAACTGGACAGATACCCAAAGTACCTGACCAGTCAGGCTGTTTCGTACGTTGAATTGCGTGCAATCAGTATTAACAGCCTTGTTGATCAGGCCCTGATCATCCGGGAGGCCTGATCATAGACCGGAACACTCTCCAGATAGGCAGATCACACTACTACCATCACTGCCGTAACACTACAACCACCATATCACTACCACTATCGTGTCACAACCATCATTTTACCACCACCACTTACACCATTACATCACAATCTTCACACTACCACCACATCACTATCATCACGCTACCACCACCATCATACCACTATCAGCACCACATCACTACCATCACGCTACCACCATCAGCACATCATCATACCACCACCAGCACAACACCATCATGTCACTACCAGCACCACATCTCCATCACATCACCACCTTCTCGTAATCCCCCTTCCTACCACCACCACCACCTCACCCACCAATGCAGCAACATAAACAAGGCAAGGTTAAAGAGCCTCACCGTGAGGTCGGAGGAGGAGGCGTCAACAACAGTGGGACTGCATCTCTCCCTCTCTGTGAGTTGCTCGCCGGTGTCGATACATGAACGATTACAACAGACGGAGACTCGAGAATACGTGTTCTCAGTACACAAACTGCTACTTAGGTGTCACCAACAAAACCACATTAGGAAAAGAGAACGAAAACATCACTATTTATTGCGAAAGGTCATTTTTTTTTTTCACCGGCAGTGACATGTAAGGACCTCTCCGACACGAGAGGTCCCATCAGCTAGCTCTGAACTAGAAGGCCCAGGACCAAACCTTTGTCTATAAAAGTTTCCTAAACGAATGCGTTCGTATTCAGTTCTCTCTAGCCAGGGTAGTGTGAAGACAAAAACACGGACTGATTATCATTATCATAATGGGGAGCGCTAAACCCGTGGGGATTAACACGGACTGCTGAACAGGCTCTAATTTAGATAACATTTCGCTCTGTCTAAAGCGTTGTCAGAATTAAAGCTTATTATGCAATTGTGTTTCTGCCTTCATTCTCGTCGGCAACACACACTCTCACATATAGCCTTAAACACATCTTTCGTTTCCAATGATTTAAGGGGCGTCTTTTTCTGAACGATCTAAACCCACCATAGAATTGAACACTAGTTATTCTACCTTAGGTGGAATGTGGTGGGAAACAGACGAGTTTTTCTGTGTAGGAATAAAGCGTACAACACACTTCTTGTTGTCTTCTTTATCACGTAGATACAGAAGGCAGCATTAGATGGCTTTTCGGTATGCCCTGGACTATTGTTAAAATTATAACGGCCTGGGATTCAGCGAAATGTTGTCTGAAGCTACCTTTCCGAAGTCAGGGTTAAGAGTGAATTGTTTAATCCATGGTACTGTGATTTTAATTCGAGAGGGAAGACAAGGAATAGAAATATTAGAGAGAATGTAATGAGAAAATGACTTAAAAAAATACAGGATCACAAGAAGAGTGAGATGTCGCGAAATGGTATTAGTGGTAAGAAATGCGTGTGAATGAGGGTGGATGGGCGAGGCATGACACGGACGTCAAGTGGAGAGAAGCGTGCGTTGTACAAGGTGACCCAGGCTGTGACTCACTGTGTTGTGTGACGATCACCATCACTGGTGTGTGGCGACCACTACCACCACTGGTGTGTGTGTGTGTGTGTGGTGACCATTACCACCACTAGTGTGCGGCGACCACTATCACCACTGGTGTGTGGCGACCACTACCACCAATGGTGTGTGTATGTGGCGACCACTACCATCACTAGTGTGTCGCGACCACTGCCACCACTGGTGTGTGGCGACCACTACCACCACTAGTGTGTGGCGACCACTACCACCACTGGTGTGTGTGTGTGTGTGTGGTGACCATTACCACCACTAGTGTGCGGCGACCACTATCACCACTGGTGTGTGGCGACCACTACCACCAATGGTGTGTGTATGTGGCGACCACTACCATCACTAGTGTGTCGCGACCACTGCCACCACTGGTGTGTGGCGACCACTACCACCACTAGTGTGTGGCGACCACTACCACCACTGGTGTGTGTGTGTGTGTGTGGCGACCACTACCACCGCTGGTGTGTGGACCACCACCACCACTGGTGTGTGGCGACCACCACCACCACTAGCTGGCTCACCGTTTGTTCACCACCACCACCAGCTGACTTACTGGTGTGTGACGACCACCATCACCAGCTGACTCACCGTTTGTTGACCACCATCACCATCACAAGCCGGGGCACAGGTGGGCGGGCGGGGTCAAGGCATGGGCGGTGGTGCTGGATGGAGGGCGTGGAGGACCACGGGAGATGAGTGGAGGGAGGATGTGTGTGTGTGTGTGTGTGTGTGTGTGTGTGTGTGTGTGTGTGTGTGCGCACGCGTTCACCTGTTTGTGGTTGCAGAGGTCAAGTCACAGCTCCTGACCCCGCCTCTTTGCTGGTCGCTACTAGGTTCACTCTCTCCCTTCTCCATGAGATTTATCGTGCCTCTTCTTAAGGCTATGCATGGATCCTGCCTCCACTATACTCTATCACTTTCTACATTGTTCCACTTCCTGGCAACTCTATGACTAAAGAAATATTTCCTAACATTCCTGTGACTCATCTGAGTTTTCAACTTCCAGTTGTGACCCCTTTTTACTGTGTCCCATCTCTGAAACATTTTGTCCCTATCCACCTTGTGAATTCCTTTCAGTATTTTATAGGTCGTTATCATATCCCTCCTATCTCTCCTGTCCTCTAGTGTCGTCAGGTCGATTTCCCTTAACCTCTTCTTTAGGACATTCCCCTTAGCTCTGGGACTAGTCTTGTTGCAAACCTTTGCACTTTCTCTAATTTCCTTATGTGCTTGGCTAGGTATGGGTTCCAAACTGGTGTTGCATACTCTAATACAGGCCTGACATACACTGTGTACAGGGTCCTGAACGATTCCTTTTTGAGATATCGGAATGCTATTCTTAAGTTTGCTAGGTCTCCATATGCTTCAGCAGTTATTTGGGTGATGTGCGCCATCTCGTGAGGCGCACATCAGCCTTTACTCCGTCTGCTCTCTTCTTTGCCCTTCTCCAATCTTCATGACTTTGCACTTGGTGGGGTTGAACTCCAGGAGCCAGTTTCTGGATCAGGCTTGCAGCCTGACCAGATTCCTTTGTAGTTCTGCCTGGTCCTCGTGTGTGTGTGTGTGTGTGTGTGTGTGTGTGTACAACACGTTAATAAGAACCCTGAGAATATCACATCTCTCTCACTCTCTCTCTCTCTCACTCTCTCTCTCTCTCTCTCTCTCTCTCTCTCTCTCTCTCTCTCTCTCTCTCTCTCTCTCTCTCTCTCTCTCTCTCTCTCTCTCTCTCTCTCTCTCTCTCTCTCACTCTCCGTAATACAACCACAGATACCATGATTATTATCAGCCTCTTGGGGCATTAAGGGCAGTTTAGATGGTGCCTGGGGTTAAGGGCGTAGGGAATGTAATAGATTTAAGGGACAGGATAGGGTTAGGGTCTGGATGGATTTAAGTTATATAGGGGTAGGTACTGGAGGAGGAGGAGGAGGAGGAGGAGGAGGAGGAAGGTAAGAGTGATAAAAGGCTGGTGGCTTTTATCACCTGGTGGGATAATTTCTCTTCCTTGTGGGCCTGTTATCTTTTCATTATGTCTCTTTATCCCTTAACATTGTTTTGCACATATTTTTAATGTTTTAATAATAATAATAATAATAATAATAATAATAATAATAATAATAATAATAATAATAATAATAATAATTATTATTATTATTATTATTATTATTATTATTATTATTATTATTATTATTATTATTATTATTATTATTATTATTATTATTATTATTATTATTATTATTATTATTATTATTATTATTATTACTGTACAGGTATGACAATCTAACCTATCCTAACAGGAGCTAATCTATCCCGGCATTTCTTTAGTGCCTTCTAACCCTCAGGAAATCATTTTATGTATTGCACTATATTGCATTACATAATCCTTGTGTTGCATAATACTTTTCTGCATAACACCAGCCGTCTCCCACCGTGTTAGGGTGACCCGAAAAAAGTATAATTTCGTAATGCTCCTTCCTTTTCAAGTGGTTGCGACTTGGATATGCCTAGCTTGAGACAGTAGGCCTACTGCAGTGCTCTTTCTTATGTTCTTAAAATAACAGGAACACTTCTGGGACAAGTACGCTAGTTTTCAAGGGGAGACTCGACAAACGCTGGATTGCGTTCAGCCAGCAGTAACAGCCTGGTTGATCAGGCCCTGATCCACCATGAGGCTTGGTCACAGACCGGGCCGCGGAGGCGTTGACCCCCGGAACTCTCTCCAGGTATACTCCAGGTAAGGGTAATGTATTCGTCTCCTTGGGTTTAACTAAAACATTATTGTATTTCTCTCTCTTGTGTTGTATTTCTCTCGTGTTGTATTTATCTCTCTTATAGTGTATTTATCTATCTCTCATGTGTTGTATTTATCCATCTCTCTTGTGTTGCATTTATCGTATATAGTTGCATTTCTCGATATTGTATTGCACTTCACGCTATTGCATCGCATTTGTCGCTATTTTATTTAGCTGCACCTGCCGTTGATGTTCCACCATCACAGCCATTAACATCTCTGTTAGACGCGCCTGCCACCTGCACACTCGATAACACACCTTGCTTGCTTGCTTATTTAAATGCTTGCTTATTTAAATGCTTGCTTATTTAAATGCTTGCTTATTTAAATGCTTGCTTATTTAAATGCTTGCTTATTTAAATGCTTGCTTATTTAAATGCTTGCTTATTTAAATGCTTGCTTATTTAAATGCTTGCTTATTTAAATTCTTGTTTATTTAAATACTTGCTTATTTAAATGCTTGCTTATTTAAATGCTTATTCAAATGCTTGCTTATTTAAAATCTTGTTTATTTAAATTCTTGCTTATTTAAATGCTTGCTTGTTTAATTAATTGCTTATTTAAATGTTTGCTTACTTATTTACCTGCTTGACTCCTTACTTATTTATCTGTTTACTTACCTTTATTGCTTATTTACCTGCTTGCTTATTTAACTGCTTTCTTATTTAACTGTTTGCTTACTGTACCTGATTACTTATCTCCTTAACAAAGTTATTACTGCTCATAGCTGTTAATTATAGGCAGTTATAGGCAAACATATCATAAATAGTGTAATCTCACTACAAAAATGCAAAAAGCAAGCGATTATAACCACAAAAAATGTAATTATGTTATATTACACTATAGGTAATTATAGATGTAAAATACCACAGCTATAATTTATAAACAAATTAGATAAAACAACGTCATCACCGAAGGTGGAGCTTTCTCTTTCTCTCTCTGTCTCTCTCTGTCTGTCTGTCTCTCTCTCTCTCTCAGTCTGTCTGTCTGTCTCTCTCTCTCTCTCTCTGTCCCTGCATCTCATTCTCTTCTCTATACTCTCCTCTCTTCCTCTCCTCTCCTTTATTTCTCTCCTCTTCATTTTATTCCTCTCTACTCTCTCCTCTCTCTCTCTCTCCCTTCTCTCTCACTCTTTTTTCCCTTTTTCTCTCTCTTTCTCTCCACTCTTTCCATCCATCTTCCTTTTTTCTCTCTCCCCTCTCTCGGTCCCTGTCTTCCAATTATTTTCCCTCTCCACTTCCATCGTCGCCTCTGTCTCCTCCTCAGTCTTCGTCTCCTCTCTCCCTCACCCTCCTCCCTCACTATGTATTCATCTGAGTCTCCATCGTATGTCTGTTCTTTAATTAACAACATATTAAAGTCTAACATAAGAAATATATCATAATAGCGAATGAGAGTAGTGAGGGGAAGGGGGGAGGGGGAGGGGGAGGGGGAGGGGGGGGGGGAGGGGGAGGGGGTAGTTGTAGGGGTAGTGGTAGGGGTTACAGTGTTGGTGGTGTTGGTGGTAGTGATGGTGCAAGGGGACAGTGGTAATAGGGGGTAATAGTGGTGGTGATGGGGTTGTAATAGTGGTGGTGATGGGGTTGTAATAGTGGTGGTGATGGGGTTGTAATAGTGGTGGTGATGAGGTTGTAATAGTGGTAGTAATGGTGTAGAAGTGGTAAGGAAGGAGAAAGGAGGTTGTGGTCCTGCGATTAATGGTGGTTATGGTTTTGAGGGGAATGGTGATGGCCAAGGAGAGGGGTGATGGTGGTGCTAAAGGTTATAGTGATGTCAAAAAGGAAGGGGTGAAGATGACGAGGCTGGTGGTAATGGTGGGGCTGGTGGTGGTTGTTGGGCTGGTGGGAGTGGTGGGGCTGGTGGTGTCGTTGTGGTCTTCAAGGTGGTGATAGACCTGGTCATTGCGCTTTTTTTATTTAGCAAACCAAATGCTTAAGGAGTATGCTGTATTCTATATGTCAGCTACAGAGTGGGAATAAAAGCTAGCAATGTTTACCAGTAATATTGCATCACGCAGGTTGGTGCTCATACTAGGCGTTGAAATGTATCAGCCTGAGCTGGGAGACCACAGTGAGGCAATTATGATATCATCAGGTATTCCATTAAAAGTTTAGCACATACAGAATCTTCAAAGGTTTCACACCTGGAATTACTATTACACGAAAATAAATTTTTTATGAATATATATATATATATATATATATATATATAAATATTTTTATGAATATATATATATATATATATATATATATATATATATATATATATATATATATATATATATATATATATATATATATATATCTATATATATCTAACGGGCTCTGAAACCAGACCTGCTCCCCCCAACAACTACAAACAATCGCACTGGGATGGTCCAATAGTGGAAAATATAGCCTCAACAATGCTTCAAAGTGTGTCAGGGAAGGATAGAGCCCACCTCCTGGCAGTGAGAGCCCCTCATGCTGGGGACTTTCTGTTGGCTGTTCCCAACTCCAGCCTTGGCACACGCCTCGACCCACAGACCATCCGCATCGGTGTTTCCCTTCGACCTGCCGCCCCTATTCTCGCCGAACACAAGTGTATTTGTGGAAGTGAAGCAGCAGACCAATTCGGGTACCATGGTCTTGTGTGCCGTAAATCCGAGGGAAAGATTGCAAGACATGAGGAGGTTCATAACATATCAAGAGGAGCCTCACAACAGCTGGATGCCCAGCAGTAACGGAGCCACCCCAACTATGCAGATCTGATGGCAGCCAGAAGCGTCCAGATGGTATCACCCTTCAAGCCTGGACAGATGGAAAGCAGGTGGTGTGGGACTATACATGTGCATCTACCTTGGCTGATACCTATCTCCAATACACCAGGGAGGAAGGAGGGGCAGCTGCCAGCTTCAGGGAGTCCCAAAAGTCTAGAAAATATGGAGAACTTGCCCATCATTATATGTTTGTTCCCATAGGCTCAGAGACCCTTGGCTCATGGGGAAAAAGTGCATCTAAATTCCTTAAGGAGCTGGGAAAAAGACTCATCAGGGTAACTAGGGATCCCAGGGCAGCTAGTTTTCTGTTCCAACGGCTCAGTGCGGCTGTTCAAAGGGGTAATGCCTGCTGTATTTTGGGAACACGACCCAGTTCTGAGGAGCTGGATGAGATTTTCGCCTTATAATCGGTGATACACATGTAACAACATGTACCTTATATGCCACCTTTATATCAACAATGTATCTCTTAAATCTTCTGTACCATATTATGTAATATATATATATATATACATATATATATATATATATATATATATATATATATATATATATATATATATATATATATATATATATATATATACATGTATATATCTTTCTTATTTCAACAAACCGGCCATATCCCATTGAGGCAGGGTTGCTCCAAAAGGAAAACGAAAGTTTTTCTTTTTAAATTTAGTAATTTATACAGGAGAAGGGGTTACTAGCCCTTTGCTCCCGGCATTTTAGTCGCCTCTTACGACACGCATGGCTTACGGAGGAAGAATTCTGTTCCTCTTCCCCATGGAGAAGTGGAAGGGAGAGAAATCCGGATGACACATTTATGTACGAACACACACACACGAGTGCACATGCGAAATGGTGACATACACCATCATACGTGGAAGCTGTAGTTATACTCTGCTGGTATACACCCAGAACATACCTGCACATATCTTGGACTCCACTTGAATTCCCATGCAAGAAATTCCTTCCTGATTTCCTTAAAAATAAATTTCAGTTCCATGATCTTAAATTAACATCAACCTCTGGTAACCAAAAAAAAAAAAGAAAAAAAAAAAACTTCCATTTGTTACAAGAGTGAAAAATGGATATTAGTAAAGCTTAATAGTGAACAAATATTTTAGGAGAACATACAGCGCAGGACTCAGCTATATTAAGACTGAATAATACTTAGTCTTGAGCGAAACGTCTAAAATCATGACATGTTCTAGTCACGTATCATGAAACCCACTAAATCACGGAACGGGTGGGGTTTTGAACCCAGGGCAAGCGAATTCTAGAGCTCACAGGCGAGTGCGTTAACCACTGAGCCAGCTGGTCGAGTGATCTGTTTTCAATTGTCTTATTACGATTTCGTGAGTGATGAGAACCACTCGTCGTCTTGATGCCCCAGTCACCATGATGGAATTGTAGGCTTTCTTCCCTTGTTTAGTGAGGCAATGTTTGTTGCCAGTGTAGTTTACTGTGGGAGAGAGACGGGCGGGAGTGAGAGGAATCTTCACGACATGAGATGGGATCTCGGACCACTCGTGCGTAGCGGAATTCCAAAATGCTGTGATGCTCGATTGTTTTTTTTTTTTTTTAGTGAGAGGGATGGAGAAAGGTATCTTATTTCACACGTCAAGATGCCCTGCTGCCCCCTTTTACCCCCTTCCTTATTTCCTTCCTTCTTTTCTTCCCCCTTCTAGATATCTTGCCCTTTCCATCCACTTTCTCTCTCTCTCTCTCTCTCTCTACCACTTGCACTTTTTAAACGGAGCTCTTTTTCTCAACGTTGTGTGGCCTCTGGTATTCCATCGGGAATATGGAATATGGCCGTCTTCGTCGACGTATGAATAGCCTTCTTGGTTTATGTACGTCATCCTTCCTGCTCGACGTACGACCCTCCATCTTTCTCGACGTATGACCCTCCATCTTGCTCGACGTACGACCCTGCATCTTGTTCGACGTACGATCCTTCATCTTGCTCGACGTACGACCCTCCATCTTGCTCGAAGTACGACCCTCAATCTTGCTCAACGTACGACCCTCCTTCCTGCTTCACGTTAGTTTCGATCCCTCGGCCGGATATTCTCCATTATGAACGTATGATCAGAGAAAAAAATGCGCGCTGCATTTTCCGATGCGATTAACGGATATGGCATTGTGACGTAGCTGACCTATGGTTTTGGTCATCGTTGTGGTTCTGTAGCTTAGACCAGCTGTCCCCCTACCCCCACCCTCCTGGACTCCCCGCTATAATCCACCCTATTCACCCCAACCCAGACACATCAACACTCCAGTGAAACCCCCAATAAACCCTCTACTACCCCCCGCCCCCCCTCCTCCACTTTTTCCTACCCACAACACAGTTTGTGTTCATCTTTCTCTGTGAGGTAAATGTAAGTGCATGATACAAGTTCCCTGATGCTGAGGTTTCCACACTCGGAGCCAAGGCTTCCACACTCGGAGCCAAGGCTTCCGCACCCGGGCCCAGGCTTCCACACACAGGGCTCAGGCTTCCACACCCAGGGCCCAGGCTTCCAAAACCAGGGCCCAGGAGTCCACAACCAGGACCCAGGCTTCCATACCAAAGACCCCAGGTTTTCACATTTAGGGAAGAGGCTTCTACACCTGGGGCCCAGGCCTCCACACCAGGGGACCAAGCTTCCATTCCCAGCTCCCAGGCTTCCACCCCCAGGACCCAGGTTTCTACTCCCAGGGTCCAGGCTTCCACACCCAGAGCCCAGATTTCCACACCCAGGGCTCAGGCTTCCACCCCAGGGACCCAAGGCTTCCACACCAGGGGCCCAGGCCCTAGTGTGGAAGCCAAGGCCTGGGGACCACCAGTCCTCCCTCGCACCACCGACCCTCCATAGGACCATTTCAGGGACTACGTCAGGCACCACCAGTCCTGCCTGGCACCACCAGTCCCCCTGGCACCACCGGTCTTGCCTGGGACCACTCCAGGGACCACCCCAGGCACCACCGGTCTTCCCTGCGACCACTCCAGGGACCACCACAGGCACCACCGGTCTTCCCTGGGACCACTCCAGGGACCACCCCAGGCACCACCAGTTCTGCCTGGCACCACCAGTCCCCCCTGGCACCACCGGTCTTCCCTGGAACCACTCCAAGGACCACACCAGGCACCACCAGACCTGCCTGGCCCTACCAGTCCCCCTGGCACCACCGGTCTTCCCTGGGACCACTCCAGGGACCACCCCAGGCACCACCAGTCCTGCCTGGCCCACCAGTCCCCCTGGCACCACCGGTCTTCCCTGGAACCACTCCAGGGACCACCCCAGGCACCACCAGACCTGCCTGGCCCTACCAGTCCCCCTGGCACCACCGGTCTTCCCTGGGACCACTCCAGGGACCACCCCAGGCACCACCAGACCTGCCTGGCCCTACCAGTCCCCCTGACACCACCGGTCTTCCCTGGGACCACTCCAGGGACCACCCCAGGCACCACCAGACCTGCCTGGCCCTACCAGTCCCCCTGGCACCATCGGTCTTCCATGGGACCACTCCAGGGACCACCCCAGGCACCACCAGTCCTGCCTGGCCCACCAGTCCCCCTGGCACCACCGGTCTTCCCTGGGACCACTCCAGGGACCACCCAGGCACCACCAGACCTGCCTGGCCCTACCAGTCCCCCTGGCACCACCGGTCTTCCCTGGGACCACTCCAGGGACCACCCCAGGCACCACCAGTCCTGCCCGAGACAAAAGCAGCGTCGCTAGAAATTTTTAACCTCCGAAAATGAGGTAGTGACTTTTTTGCCCATTGA
>NC_091317.1:24855778-24875778 GCF_038502225.1 Cherax quadricarinatus
TACATATCAAGGGTGGTACAGCGTTTGAGGACTGGGATTCAATCTAAGGAGGAAAAGGGTGGCTCTGATTCTATAAATCAGGTGAGGGGCCCTTGATCTAGGGAACTGGATCTGCGTTCCAGTTCCCTGAGTTAAGCCTGAATGTCTTCCATCCTCCCAACAGGCGCTGTATAATCCCTACGGATTTAAAGCTCCCTTATGATAATAATAATAATATGGATCAAGAGCCCTTCACTGGAAAAAAAACAACGCCTTGAAGGGACGCCTCGTGATAAAGGGTTGATGTAATATTTTTCTCCTAGTCCATCTTACGAGCCTCCATATACCGGCGAACCGCAAGTAATATACCGTGTTGTTGATAGAAGACAGTCCGGTCCTCGGTACCCTCTTCATACCGGCCGTTGAAATCTGTCAGTCACTTGTTGGACATTCCTGAAATGTGATTTGATTGTAATTTTTTTTTTCACCGAAGCTGTTAGTGTATTGTGCACTCCCATGTTCATCCTGTTGACGGTAGTGACAAGTTTATTGTGCACTCCCATGTTCATCCTGCTGACGGTAGTGGCAAGTTTATTGTGCACTCCCATGTTCATCCTGTTGACGGTAGTGACAAGTTTATTGTGCACTCCCATGTTCATCCTGCTGACGGTAGTGGCAAGTTTATTGTGCACTCCCATGTTCATCCTGCTGACGGTAGTGGCAAGTTTATTGTGCACTCCCATGTTCATCCTGCTGACGGTAGTGGCAAGTTTATTGTGCACTCCCATGTTCATCCTGTTGACGGTAGTGGCAAGTTTATTGTGCACTCCCATGTTCATCCTGTTGACGGTACATCCATTCTATGGAAGGTAGCTCGAGAGAATATATATATACACAAAATCCCTAACAGCTAGGAACAATAAGGTCTACGTTATGTTAAATATTATTCACAAACTCTCATTTCCTTTACCTGTTACAAACAGATTTTGGACACCTGCTCATTATTTTTTTCTATTATGTTTTCACTTACAAAATGTCTTAAACATGTCATATAGGGCATTATATATATAATTATATTTCTCTGTTCCTCAATAAGTGAACAATCAAACATGTATTGTGCCAGGAAGTGACCGTAAGGACGACTGCATGTTGCAGCCACCACACATTTCTCTTCCTTTTCTATCTCCATCAGTTTTCCATTATCGGCGATAAGCAATACATCGGTGTTTATTTCCTCGGTGTTAAGTCGTTTATATAAATCAGGAATGGTGGGTGTCCTTTCTGACACACTCCGCTTGTTGTGCTTATTCAGATTCTCTCTCTTACTCCATTACTTTTATTTCTGTCTGCCAGGTGCTCTATGAGCCACTGAAGCAGGCTTTCTGTCACCCCTGCCAGGTACTTTATGAGCCACTGAAGCAGGCTTTCTGTCACCACTGCCAGGTACTTTATGAGCCACTGAAGCAGGCTTTCTGTCATTCCTGCCAGGTACTTTATGAGCCACTGAAGCAGGCTTTCTGTCACCCCTGCCAGGTACTTTATGAGCCACTGAAGCAGGCTTTCTGTCACCCCTGCCAGGTACTTTATGAGCCACTGAAGCAGGCTTTCTGTCATTCCTGCCAGGTACTTTATGAGCCACTGAAGCAGGCTTTCTGTCACCCCTGCCAGGTACTTTATGAGCCACTGAAGCAGGCTTTCTGTCATTCCTGCCAGGTACTTTATGAGCCACTGAAGCAGGCTTTCTGTCACCCCTGCCAGGTACTTTATGAGCCATTATCAAATGGTATACAATACCGACAGGTTGGTAGATAAGACACATAGCAACATTTAGGCAACTTTATTCCGAAACGTTTCGCCTACACAGTACGCTTCTTCAGTCGAGTACAGAAAGTAGGCAGGAGCAGTAGAGATGTGAAGACGATGTAATCAGTCCATCACCCTTGAAGTCGTAGATTTGAGGTTGTCAGTCCCTCAGCCTGGAGAAGTTCTGTTCCAAAGTCTGGAACTAACTGCTACTTCATAGCCTGATACTGACATACATAGTATGTATGTCAGTATCAGGCTATGAAGAAGATTATCAGGAGTGGTGGAGCACCTAGAAAGGAGCAGCACGGTTTTATAGATAAATCCTTTCTCACAAGCTTACTAGAGTTCCATAACAAAATAACAAGTGAAGCAAGCAATAGTCGGACTGCATAGTTTTGGGCTGTAAGAAAGCTTTTGACAGAGTGCTGTTCAAAAGACTGGGACAACGCGTAAAAAAACACGCATGACTAACTGGGAAGGCACTATAAAGGAATATTTAGCTGGAAGGAAACAGTAAGTGATTGTCTGACAAGGGGTGTCTGAACCAAAGAGTGGGGCCCAATGAGGGTCCGTAGTGCGACCGGTGCTATTTCTCGAGAACGAAAGAAACAGAGGGATCCCTGTTTGGTGATGATGTGAAACTAATGAGAAGAATAAACAGGTGAAGACCAGGAAGGACTACAAATGAACCTGGATACGCTGCAGGTTTGTTCTGACAACTGCTTATTACAAATGTACCCGAACAATTGCAAAGTTATGGAAATTAAGGGAGGGGGCAAAGAAAGCTGCAAAGTATAAACTCCGGGGAAGAGACAAAGGCTGCGTTTCTTACTCAGAGATAAGAACCTTGGGGTTAGTACAGTAATGAGCATATCTTGTGAGACACATATCATTCGAATAATTTCCGCAACAAACGCGCATCTGCTAAATTTACAATTAACTTTCAGGAACCACAGCAAAGAATCATACACGTCACTATATGTGGCACATGTCAGGCTCACTATGCAACACTAATATTGATTCTTTATCCGATTAACCATGCCAAGAAAGTGAAGAATGTACAAAAGTTTGCAGGGAGACTAGTCCATGAGTAAAGATCTATGAAGAGTGACGAAAAGAGCTAAGTATGGTGATATTAGAGGGCAGTCTAAAGCTTCACCCTCAGACTAAAGCTTCACCCACAGACTAAAGCTTCACCCACAGACTAAAGCTTCACCCACAGACTAAAGCTTCACTCACAGTCTAAAGCTTCACCCTTACCTGGAGGTTACCTGGAGGTTATTCCGGGGATCAACACCCCCGCGGCCCGGTCCATGACCAGGCCTCCCGATGGATCAGGGCCTGATCAACTAGGCTGTTATTGCTGGCCGCACGCAGTCCAACGTACGAGCCACAGCCCGGCTGATCCGGCACTGACTTTAGGTATCTGTCCAGCTCTCTCTTGAAGGCAGCCAGGGGCTTATTGGCAATTCCCCTAATGCTTGATGGGAGGCTGTTGAACAGTTTTGGGCCCCGGACACTTATGGTGTTTTCCCTTAGTGTACCAATGGCGCCCCTACTTTTCATTGGGGGCATTTTGCATAGCCTGCCCAGTCTTTTACTTTCGTACGGAGTGATTTCTGTGTGCAGATTTGGGACCATTCCTTCCAAGATTTTCCAAGTGTAGATTATGATATATCTCTCCCTCTTGCGTTCCAACGAGTACAAGTCAAGTGCTTCCAAGCGTTCCCAGTAGTTAAGGAGCTTGACAGAACTTATACGTGCAGTAAAGGATATCTGTACACTCTCTAGATCTGCGATTTCACCTGCTTTGAATGGAGATGTTAATGTACAACAGTATTCCAGCCTAGAGAGAACAAGCGATTTGAAAAGGATCATCATTGGCTTGGCATCTCTCGTTTTGAAAGTTCTCATTATCCATCCTATCATTTTCTTTGCACTTATGATCGTGGCACTGTTGTGATCCTTGAAAGTGAGATCCTCAGACATTACTACTCCCAGGTTCCTTACATTATTTTTCCGCTCTATTGTATGGCCGGAGTCAGTAGTATACTCTGTTCTAGTTATTATCTCCTCCAGTTTTCCATAACGGAGTAGTTGGAATTTGTCCTCATTGAACATCATATTGTTTACCGTTGCCCACTGGAAAACTTTGTTTATATCTTCTTGGAGGTTAACCGAGTCCTCAGCAGATGACAGCCTCATGCAGATCCTAGTATCATCCGCAAAGGATGATACGGTGCTGTGGTGGGAAGAAGAAACCTTAAATGCAGATAACAGTGAAGACACCACAAGCACTGCTCTCCTCTTTTTCTTACAAATGGGTAAACATATACTCTTAGCTTGTCAATAAAGTTAGGGATCCTTAACTTGTCAATAAAGTTAGGAATCCTTAACTTGTCAATAAAGTTAGGGATCCTTAACTTAAACCTCGTCAAACCTGTGAAAAAAAATATGTAGGTAATCACTACCTCAGGAAGGTAATCACAAATAACCCTAAACAGCTAATCACAAATAGGTAAGTACAAATAGGTAATAACAAACGGGCAATAATTTATCAGTAATCATAAGAAAATAATCGTTAATGGGTAATTTCACACAATTTCCAAATATATCGCTTAGCGTTAAAAAAAAGTGAAATATAACAGATAAAGACAACGAACTACATGAAAGAAAATATAACAGTGTTGTTTTTGTTGTACAAAGCATAAACAAACAAACATTCTAACAAGTAATCTGATAAAAGTCAAAAGAGACCCAGAGACGAGATAAGAAAAAAACAAGAGAGCATAATTTTCCATTGAGTCCTTTCGATTCTTCGAAGTCCCACCCTTTTGATCAAATTCGAAGGGTATTGGAATCTCTTTTGGGAATTCTCTTCACCGGTGAGAGCGATTGTTTACAAGTGCGTGAATATACGATTCTTAAATATATATGAATTCTAGGTATAACTGATTTCTAAATATATGGGAAACGTGAGTAGTTCAGGATTTGTAAATGGTTCAAGTAGGACCGAAACGTCGTCGTAAACTTTTGTCTCCTATGTGCGGGTTATTTGTGTATAGTTCAATGGTACAACGCTGGACCGGCTCCTATCACACACATGGTTCGAATTACCGTGTGCGTGATAACGCCTGTGAGAAACCCTCCCCGTGTACGTGATACAGCCTTCACATATTTAGGAGGGAAGCCTCCATGTTTAAGAGGGAAACCTCCATGTTTAGGAGGGTTGCATTTCAGTGTACGTATACTGGGTCAGGCAACCCATTTTTAGGAAGGCCGATTCCCATGTTTAGGAAGGAATTCTCTCATATTTAGGAAGGTAACTGTCCCATCTTTTAGTAGAGCATGCTACCCATTTTTGGGAAGACAGACTCTCAATGATTAGGAAGACAGGTATATCATACTTAGGAATATACCCTCCCCAGGTCTAGAAAGACAGGCTTTCCATGTTTAGGAAAGCTTGCTGCCCGTTTAGTAAGGCGTCTATGCTTATGAGAGCAGCTTTTCCATGTTTAGGAGGGCAGGCTGCCTCTGGAGAGTAGATCTGGTGACCACGGGGTGTGCCGGGGGAATTTTGGCGTGAGTCCGCTAATTCCTTGATACCATCTGTGGCTGCCTCAGCTCCTCCTCCTCTGGCAGCATTCACACTCATCGCTCGTGCACTTCCTTACAACACCAACAGCCTGGCTGGTCAGAGACTAGGCAGCGATTAGCTGACGGGTGACTAACGTGCTGACTAACCTACTCGAGTTTAGGCCTTCGTTAAATAGATTGTAATCACTCGTTCTCTTCCCTAAATCGTTCAAAAACAATAAGAAAAATGCGTCAGAAGTTCGTATAAACGTTGCAGTAAATTCCACGGGAAATTCAGAATAAAAATTTAGATGATGTGTTTGCCGAGAGATAAGTTAGTCAAAAGTGAATCAGTGTATCACAACAGTGACTGTGCAACGTTACATCAGTGAATCTGTGCAACACTCCAACAGTGAGTCTGTGCAACGCCACAATATAAAACATTCACGAAACATTCATGCTCAGAAATAGTGGATATAGAAGAGTAGAGACGGTGGTGGGGAGGCTTGGTTGAGGATACTTATACATGGGTCAGGTCGGTGGTGCAACGGACTTCAACGAGCAACTCAAGTACATTGTAACTAAGGTTAACAGCATTTTTCCCCTAGTATTTGCAGGGTTTGCGGTAGTTAGACAATATAGAAACGTAAGTTCTTGAATTTTAATGCACTGATGACTATATTTTAAACCAGCCAAACTTAGACCTGATAGTGCTATTGACTGTGTCAACTCCGCCGGCTGTACTGCCATTATGGTGGTACGTCCACTGACAGGAAAAGTGGCAGTGCCCAATACTGCCATTATGGTAGTACATTCACTGACAGGAAAAGTGGCAGTGCCCAATACTGCCATTATGGTAGTACATTCACTGACAGGAAAAGTGGCAGTGCCCAATACTGCCATTATGGTAGTACATTCACTAACAGGAAAAGTGGCAGTGCCCAATACTGCCATTATGGTAGTACATTCACTGACAGGAAGAATGGCGCTGCATAATATATCATGGTATTACGTTCACTCACAGGATGAGTGGTGATTGCCATTAAACTTGTTCCTAGTGGCAAAATTATAAGATTTAAACATGTCTGTTGTTTTTGTATTGGTGGGGATGAGGACGTGTCCACGGGAAGCCGTGATCACCATGCTGGTGAAGGACTCTTGATCCAAAGAATTAGAGCTAGCTCACATTCCTCGGATCAAACTTACATTCCATTCCCCAGACTCGGTATGAATCTGACGAATTTAGCGTTTCCCTATGACTATAACAATAATAACAATAATAATAATAATAATAATAATAATAATAATAATAATAATAATAATAATAATAATAATAATAATATTAATAATAACTTACATTGGTAAAGACTTGTAATATAAACAGAATGAAAAAGAGAGTATTACCTCATTCATGGGGAAGCGCTAAACTTGTAGGGTTCGTAAAAAGTATAATGAGAAATGAAGAGAAAAAATTATTAAAAAAATATTTTAACCTGCAAGCGTCAAATCCGCAAGGGTCACACAACGTCTGAGAAATGGGAGGTCATCAAGTTTGACCCGAGGAATAGGATGGCTCCATTTCCCCTGAATCAAGAGCCATTCAACAGCATCACATAGCTTAAGCAAAGAGAGCAAGTGGCAAGAGTTCCGGGTATCTCCTGGGCAGCCTATCATAAGTGGGCAGAGGTGTGAAATACCTAAAAAAAAAGTAGGCAAAATTATTGGGAGAAACTTTATATAATACGTTGGACTTCGAGAATAAAGCTTTATGTTTATAAAGCCCATGGAAAAGCTTGTTCTCCAAGCTTACATTCTCGCGTTGGAGGTTCTTCGACGAAGAGCTATGGGAAGAACGAAGGACTGTGGCAGTAATCTCTAGGTGTCACCTCTGGTCGAGGCTCGGCGTGTCCCACACCCCAAGAACCACGACCGTCAGAGCTTAAAAGCCACACAGATTAGGACGAAGGACATAAAAAAAAGGTGGGGTGATAAGTTCCTTGTGGCCTGAGGATGTCCCCCAACCTCCTCCTCCTCCTCCTCCTCCTCCTCTCCCATCCCCCCAACCCAGCACGTAGTTTTGTGGGTACTTTAAGGAAGAAGATCCTTCGTTTAACGACGTTTCAATCACAGTGGGGCATCATCAAGTATTTGATAAAGTTCCACTCTGGGTGAAAAACCGCATAAAATAAAAAATTCTCCTGCCTGAAGTGTTTTTAAAATTATCAACTTTTCGGCTTATGCAGACAAGTGATTCAAAACTCCACGCTGGCTTCCACGGTTGTCGTGCCGTTGTATCGCGTGGTTGTCACTGTCGATATAGAGAAAACACACAAGTTCAAAGCAAGTTTTTCCTCGTGACAACATTTCGCTTTATACATAGTGTAACGCTGTCACAATAAAAAAAAGTTGTTATGCATCTGAATCTATTTGTAAATACCGTGGGCAGTACTGCATCCAGTCACCTGGCAACCAGTGCAAGACATCCTTCAAATCTCACTCTCAGTCCAATGCGCTCAGTGACTGAGTTCTACAATAATAAAGCCCTTCAAGGGGGGGTGCCCAAGGGAGGGCATGAAGGTAAACGGCTCATGATCCAAGGAACTGGATCTACCCTTTGTTTCGAACTTGATTGCTTCCAATTCCCCCACACGCTGTGTAGCCGCCACCGATTTAATGATTCTCCGTGCAATAAATTAAGGTAATTAGTCCAATATTCACCAGATTGTCTAATGTCTTCAATGAACGGTCAGTACAGGGAGTACCAAGGGATGTTCTTATTATTATTTAATTTGTTTGAAGCGTTGAACTAGTGTGAGTCATTCACCGAAGGAATGGAGGCTCGATCTTCCGACCGCTTAAAGCGAGGGAAAATAGGACTCTAAGGTTCAACGCTGCTCAGGTTATCAAACCTGAGACGACAGAGGTGACGACCTCTTTAGCGCCACAGGTCATTGGCTGATCCCGGCCATATTTCTCCCTATCAGGACTGTACACTTCCTAATTATACTACTGAGACAGAAGGTGTTCTCTTCATTTAGATTATTTATTTATGGATGATAGGTAGGTAGGTAAGATAATAGGCAAGGTGTGCTCTGTTACGAAGGTGAGGCCAGAGAACGAGAGGCAACGATCCGCGGTGTAGTCAGAACATTCGGATCACAGCTTGATGGTACCTTGCACAACCCCTAGTTTATGGAACCTTGTAAAGCCCTTTGTGGGTTAGAGAGAAAGGGAGTGAGAGAGAGAGAGAGAGAGAGAGAGAGAGAGAGAGAGAGAGAGAGAGAGAGAGAGAGAGAGAGAGAGAGAGAGAGAGAGAGAGAGAGACAGAGAGACAGACAGACAGACAGACAGACAGACAGAGACAGACAGACAGACAGACAGACAGACAGAGACAGAGATAGAGAGAGAGAGAGAGAGAGAGAGAGAGAGAGAGAGAGAGAGAGAGAGAGAGAGAGAGAGAGAGAGAGAGAGACCTTGGTGGAGAACACAGTCAGTTGCAAGCAAGGTGTCTGCCGGACGGGCAACGCTCGCCTCTTGAGACCTGTATAATGGGGTTGACAAGTGAAATAAGTCCAGAGAGCTGGAGGGAAGGAACCTCGCCTTGCTAATGTGTGAGCAGCACAGAAAATCCCCTTGTACAACGCCTTCTTTCCATCCTCCAGCTCTTCCCACTCTGCCTCCTCTTCCACCATCTCCTATCCTTCCTCCTCTTCCGCCTTTACCTCTTCCATCTCCTCTTGAATTTCCTCGTATACAGCTTCCTCTTCCTCCTCCTCTTCACTTCCCTCATTAATTAATGTCCCCTTCAAGCTTTTCAACATCCTCCTCTTCAGCTTCCTTCTCTTTTTCACCCTCTTCATTCACCCCTTCAGCTTCCTCTTCAACTCTGTGCTCTATCTTCCCTTTTTACCAACTCCTGTCCTAGTGTGACAAGTCACAAGGAGGGATGAAGAAGTCAGTGCCAACTCCGTGTCTGTAACAACATCTACTTTCTCCAAAGCCAAGAAACCCGAAGCTTTACCGCTAGTGAGTGACACTATTTAATACCTCATAATTCGGGTACACTAGCAAGTCAATTTGTACAAACCATTCAGACTTCAATCTACGTTTTTGCCGGGGATTTATGGATGGACACTTGATGATGAAGGGAAATACTCCTCAGTCCTGATGAATCTCAGTACCATTCCAAACAGGTGCATGGAAATGCTCACATACCAGTGTAGAACGGGATATACGACACTACAGTGCAGCTGTCGAAAAATCTAAAGTATTTTGCACCACGGTTTGTCAGTGTGCAGCCCATGTTCTAGTACAGAGCTGCAGTGAACACAGTAGATAATGACTCCAAATAACCTTCCTGCGATGAATTATGATGGATGATAAGAATATAATGATTTAAATCTGTATAATGTTTAGATAATAATAACTGTACTTTTAGGCCAGGTATGATGTCATTAATGTTTAATATATTATTCGTGCTGGTAATTTCCGCTAAATAGTGGCATTTAGGAACCTTATGACTATGTTTCTGTTCGTCCTGTACCATTGTCAAGTCACAGTTGGACCATTGTTAAGTCACAGTTGTACCATTGTCAAGTCGCAGTTGTTCCATTGTCAAGTCACAGTTGTACCATTGTCAAGTCACAGTTGGACCATTGTCAAGTCACAGTTGGACCATTGTCAAGTCACAGTTGTACCATTGTCAAGTCACAGTTGGACCATTGTCAAGTCACAGTTGTACCATTGTCAAGTCACAGTTGTACCATTGTCAAGTCACAGTTGTACCATTGTCAAGTCACAGTCGGACCATTGTCAAGTCACAGTCGGACCATTGTCAAGTCACAGTTGGACCATTGTCAAGTCGCAGTTGGACCACTGTCAAGTCGCAGATTGAAACATCGTCGTATGGTTCCTCTCCCAGGTGCATGTTTTGTTGAATCGTCCCAGCCACAGTATTGTGATTTTTATTTTTCATGGTGGTCGTATTGTCGTCGGCTTTTCTCATTAACCTTCTTTGACAAGAATTACTTTGGTTCTAAAAATAAGTTCTCAGCATTTATGTATTTTAAGTTCTATTTAATTGTAATTTTTGTATTTTCAGTGTATCTGAGTGTTATTTTAATTTAGAATACATGTTTAATTTAGAGTATATGTTTAATTTAGAGTATATGTTTAATTTAGAGTATATATGGGATGTGCAGTGCCTGCTCTCTGAAGGAGGGCTGCTAATGTAGCAGTTTTATAACTATAGTGTAAGCATGACTCTGGCAAGACAGTGATGGAGTGAGTGATGATGAAAGTTTTTCTTTTTCAGCCTTCGTACCTTGGTGGAAAGCGGCCGATGTGTTAATAAAATAATAATGAAATAATATATGTTATTCTGGTGGTGTACCCAGGTGTGGTGTACCCAGGTGTGGTGTACCCAGGTGTGGTGTACCCAGGTGTGGTGTACCCAGGTGTGGTGTACCCAGGTGTGGTGTACCCAGGTGTGGTGTACCCAGGTGTGGTGTACCCAGGTGTGGTGTACCCAGGTGTGGTGTACCCAGGTGTGGTGTACCCAAGTGTGGTGTACCCAGGTGTGGTGTACCAAGGTGTGGTGTACCCAGGTGTGGTGTACCCAGGTGTGGTGTACCCAGGTGTGGTGTAGCCAGGTGTGGTGTACCAAGGTGTGGTGTACCCAGGTATGGTGTACCCAGGTGTGGTGTACCCAGGTGTGGTGTACCCAGGTGTGGTGTACCCAGGTGTGGTGTACCCAGGTGTGGTGTACCCAGGTGTGGTGTACCCAGGTGTGGTGTACCCAGGTGTGGTGTACCCAGGTGTGGTGTACCCAGGTGTGGTGTACCCAGGTGTGGTGTACCAAGGTGTGGTGTACCCAGGTGTGGTGTACCAAGGTGTGGTGTATTCAGGTGTGGTGTACCCAAGTGTGGTATACCCGTGTGGTGAACCCAAGTGTGGTGTACCCAAGTGTGGTGTACCCAAGTGTGGTGTACCCAAGTGTGGTGTACCCAAGTGTGGTGCACCCAAGTGTGGTATACCCAGGTGTGGTGTACCCAAGTGTGGTGTACTCAAGTGTGGTGTACTCAAGTGTGGTGTACCCAAGTGTGGTGTACCCATGTGTGGTGTACCCAGGTGTGGTGTACCGAGGTGTGGTGTACCCAGGTGTGGTGTACCCAGGTGTGGTGTACCCAGATGTGGTGTACCCAGGTGTGGTGTACCAAGGTGTGGTGTACCCAGGTGTGGTGTACCCAGATGTGGTGTATCCAGGTGTGGTGTACCCAGGTGTGGTGCACCCAGGTGTGGTGTACCCATGTGTGGTGTACCCAGGTGTAGTGTACCCAAGTGTGGTGTACCCAGGTGTGGTGTACCCATGTGTGGTGTACCCATCTGTGGTGTACCCAGGTGTGGTGTACCCAGGTGTGGTGTACCCAGGTGTGGTGTACCCAGGTGTGGTGTACCCAGGTGTGGTGTACCCAGGTGTGGTGTACCCAGGTGTGGTGTACCCATGTGTGGTGTACCCAGGTGTGGTGCACCCAGGTATGGTGTACCCAAGTGTGGTGTACCCAGGTGTGGTGTACCCAAGTGTGGTATACCCAAGTGTGGTGTACCCAAGTGTGGTATACCCAAGTGTGGTGTACACAAGTGTGGTGTACCCAAGTGTGGTGTACCCAAGTGTGCTATACCCAAGTGTGGTATACACATGTGTTGTGTACCCAAGTGTGGTGTACCCAAGTGTGGTGTACCCAAGTGTGGTGTACCCAAGTGTGGTGCACCCAAGTGTGGTGTACCCAGGTGTGGTGTACCCAAGTGTGGTGTACCCAAGTGTGGTGTACCTAAGTGTGGTGTACCCAAGTGTGTGTGTATACCCAATTGTGGTGTACCCAAGTGTGGTGTACCCAAGTGTGTAGTATACCCAAGTGTGGTGTACCCAAGTGTGCTATACCCAAGTGTGGTATACACATGTGTTGTGTACCCAAGTGTGGTGTACCCAAGTGTGGTGTACCCAAGTGTGGTGTACCCATGTGTGGTGTACCCAAGTGTGGTGTACGGAAGTGTGGTGTACCCAAGTGTGGTGTACTCAAGTGTGGTATACCCATGTGTGGTGTACCCAAGTGTGGTATACCCAAGTGTGGTGTACCCAAGTGTGGTGTACCCAAGTGTGGTATACCCAAGTGTGGTGTACCCAAGTGTGGTGTACCCAAGTGTGGTGTACCCAAGTGTGGTATACCCGTGTGGTGAACCCAAGTGTGGTGTACCCAAGTGTGGTGTACTCAAGTGTGGTGTACCTAAGTGTGGTGTACCCAAGTGTGGTGTACCCAAGTGTGGTGTACCCAAGTGTGGTGTACCCAAGTGTGGTGTACCCAAGTGTGGTGTACCCAAGTGTGGTGTACCCAAGTGTGGTGTACCCAAGTGTGGTGTACCCAAGTGTGGTGTACCCATGTGTGGTGTACCCAAGTGTGGTGTACCCAAGTGTGGTGTACCCAAGTGTGGTGTACTCAAGTGTGGTATACCCATGTCTGGTGTACCCAAGTGTGGTATACCCAAGTGTGGTGTACCCAAGTGTGGTGTACCCAAGTGTGGTGTACCTAAGTGTGGTATACCCATGTGTGGTATACCCAAGTGTGGTATACCCAAGTGTGGTGTACCCAAGTGTGGTATACCCATGTGTGGTGTACCCAAGTGTGGTGTACCCAAGTGTGGTATACCCATGTGTCGTGTACCCAAGTGTGGTGAACTCATGTGTGGTGTACCCAAGTGTGGTATACCCATGTGTGGTGTACCCAAGTGTGGTATACCCAAGTGTGGTATACCCATGTGTGGTATAGCCAAGTGTGGTGTACCCAAGTGTGCTATACCCAAGTGTGGTATACACATGTGTGGTATACCCATGTGTGGTATACTCATGTGTGGTGTACCAAGGTGTGGTGTATTCAGGTGTGGTGTACCCAAGTGTGGTATACCCGTGTGGTGAACCCAAGTGTGGTGTACCCAAGTGTGGTGTACCCAAGTGTGGTGTACCCAAGTGTGGTGTACCCAAGTGTGGTGCACCCAAGTGTGGTATACCCAGGTGTGGTGTACCCAAGTGTGGTGTACTCAAGTGTGGTGTACTCAAGTGTGGTGTTCCCAAGTGTGGTGTACCCATGTGTGGTGTGCCCAAGTGTGGTGTACCCAGGTGTAGTGTACCCAGGTGTGGTGTACCCAGGTGTGGTGTACACAGGTGTGGTGTACCCAGGTGTGGTGTATCCAGGTGTGGTGTACCCAGGTGTGGTGTACCCAGGTGTGGTGTACCCAGGTGTGGTGTACCCATGTGTGGTGTACCCAGGTGTGGTGTACCCAAGTGTGGTGTACCCAGGTGTGGTGTACCCATGTGTGGTGTACCCAGGTGTGGTGTACCCAGGTGTGGTGTACCCAGGTGTGGTGTACCCAGGTGTGGTGTACCCAGGTGTGGTGTACCCAGGTGTGGTGTACCCAGGTGTGGTGTACCCAGGTGTGGTGTACCCATGTGTGGTGTACCCAGGTGTGGTGTACCCAGGTATGGTGTACCCAAGTGTGGTGTACCCAGGTGTGGTGTACCCAAGTGTGGTATACCCAAGTGTGGTGTACCCAAGTGTGGTATACCCAAGTGTGGTGTACACAAGTGTGGTGTACCCAAGTGTGGTGTACCCAAGTGTGGTATACCCAAGTGTGGTGAACCCAAGTGTGGTGTACCCAAGTGTGGTGTACCCAAGTGTGGTGTACCCAAGTGTGGTGTACCCAAGTGTGGTGCACCCAAGTGTGGTATACCCAGGTGTGGTGTACCCAAGTGTGGTGTACCCAAGTGTGGTGTACCTAAGTGTGGTGTACCCAAGTGTGGTGTACCCAAGTGTGGTGTACCCAAGTGTGGTGTACCCAAGTGTAGTATACCCAAGTGTGGTGTACCCAAGAGTGGTGTACCCAAGTGTGGTGTACCCAAGTGTGGTGTACCCAAGTGTGGTGTACCCAAGTGTGGTGTACCCATGTGTGGTGTACCCAAGTGTGGTGTACCCAAGTGTGGTGTACCCAAGTGTGGTGTACTCAAGTGTGGTATACCCATGTGTGGTGTACCCAAGTGTGGTATACCCAAGTGTGGTGTACCCAAGTGTGGTGTACCCAAGTGTGGTATACCCAAGTGTGGTGTACCCAAGTGTGGTGTACCCAAGTGTGGTGTACCCAAGTGTGGTATACCCGTGTGGTGAACCCAAGTGTGGTGTACCCAAGTGTGGTGTACTCAAGTGTGGTGTACCTAAGTGTGGTGTACCCAAGTGTGGTGTACCCAAGTGTGGTGTACCCAAGTGTGGTGTACCCAAGTGTGGTGTACCCAAGTGTGGTGTACCCAAGTGTGGTGTACCCAAGTGTGGTGTACCCAAGTGTGGTGTACCCAAGTGTGGTGAACCCATGTGTGGTGTACCCAAGTGTGGTGTACCCAAGTGTGGTGTACCCAAGTGTGGTGTACTCAAGTGTGGTATACCCATGTCTGGTGTACCCAAGTGTGGTATACCCAAGTGTGGTGTACCCAAGTGTGGTGTACCCAAGTGTGGTGTACCTAAGTGTGGTATACCCATGTGTGGTATACCCAAGTGTGGTATACCGAAGTGTGGTGTACCCAAGTGTGGTATACCCATGTGTGGTGTACCCAAGTGTGGTGTACCCAAGTGTGGTATACCCATGTGTCGTGTACCCAAGTGTGGTGAACCCATGTGTGGTGTACCCAAGTGTGGTATACCCATGTGTGGTGTACCCAAGTGTGGTATACCCAAGTGTGGTATACCCATGTGTGGTATACCCAAGTGTGGTGTACCCAAGTGTGCTCTACCCAAGTGTGGTATACACATGTGTGGTATACCCATGTGTGGTATACTCATGTGTGGTGTACCCAAGTGTGGTGTACCCAAGTGTGGTATACCCATGTGTGGTGTACCCAAGTATTGTGTACCCAAGTGTGGTGTACCCAAGTGTGGTGTACCCAGGTGTGGTATACCCATGTGTGGTGTACCCAAGTGTGGTGTACCCAAGTGTGGTATACCCATGTGTGGTGTACCGAAGTGTGGTATTCCCATGTGTGGTGTACCCAAGTGTGGTGTACCCAAGTGTGGTGTATCCAAGTGTGGTGTACCCAAGTGTGGTGTACCCAAGTATGGTGTGCCCAAGTGTGGTGTACCCAAGTGTGGTATACCCATGTGTGGTATACCCATGTGTGGTGTACCCAAGTGTGGTGTACCCAGGTGTGGTGGACCCAAGTGTGGTGTACCCATGTGTGGTATACCCAAGTGTGGTGTACCCAGGAGTGGTTTACCCAAGTGTAGTATACCCATGTGTGGTGTTCCCAGGTGTGGTGTACCCATGTGTGGTGTACCCAAGTGTGGTGTACCCAAGTGTGGTATACCCATGTGTGGTGTACCCATGTGTGGTGTACCCAAGTGTGGTGTACCCAAGTGTGGTATACCCATGTGTGGTGTACTCAAGTGTAGTGTGCCCAAGTGTGGTGTAACCAAGTGTGGTGTTCCCAAGTGTGGTGTTCCCAAATGTGGTGTACTCAAGTGTGGTGTACCCAAGTGTGGTGTGCCCAAGTGTGGTGTACCCATGTGTGGTGTGCCCATGTGTGGTGTGCCCAAGTGTGGTGTACCCGAGTGTGGTGTACCCAAGTGTGGTGTACCCAAGTGTGGTGTACCCAAGTGTGGTGTACCCAAGTGTGGTGTACCCAAGTGTAGTGTACCCAAGTGTGGTGTACCCAAGTGTAGTGTACCCAAGTGTGGTGTACTAATTTTAAGAAGACTAGGTAAGGCGAGTTCCCTTACACGTGTTTCTCCTAGCAGTCAGTAGGTGTCTGGGTGTTAACCTGCTGTTGTGAGTCGAGTTCTGAGGAAGAAAGTTCAAATGCAAATGTAAGTAAAAATAATGAAGATAGGACACCAAGAACATTGCTCTGCTCCAGTAACTACAAAGAGGTAATCACACGGAGTAAATCACACACACACACACACACAAGCACGCATACACACACAGGATGTTCCAGAGATGGGAAACAGACACAAAGGGTCACACTTGGAAGTTGAAGACTCAGATGAGTCAAAGAGATGTTAGGAAGTATTTCTTTACTCATAGATTTCTCAGGAAGTGCAATAGTCTGGCAAGTGAGGTACTGGAGGCAGGAACCATACATAGCTTTAAGACGAGATATGATAAAGCTCATGGAGCAGGGAGAGAGAGGACCTAGTAGCGTTCAGTGAAGCTCGTCCCCTGCAACCACAATTAGGTGAGTACACATACACACGCACACACACACACACACACACACACACACACACACACACACACACACACACACACACACACACACACACACACACACACACACACACACACATCTCTGACCTAGTATATCAAATGAGAACATGTCGGTCTGAGTGTTTTGTATTCCCTCTGGTGCAGACCAGCTCGCGGACCCTGGCAAAGAAGCATTTACCGCTCGTATGCAAATTTGATACTTAAGTCATTTTATCTCCCGTCCACTGGGCAGCTTAGACTTGAAAACAAGGTTAAGTCTTAAAGTGAGCTCTCTGCTTTTATATGCGCTTCTTTCTATTTTCCACGAAATCACAAGTCAAGTTAAGTTTGTTTTAAAGATTATTTGTATTATATTCATTGAGGAAAGGGGAGAAGGAGCGCTAAATTCTTCGGGGTTACAAAACTCATGAATAAACAGAAGACAAACAAATTCGAGCCAAGGAATGGGAAATGTCAAATTGCTTGGATTAAGAACCATTCAGAGGCGGCAAGGAACCTCACTCGAGTTATTCTGAAGATTAACTTTCTAGTTTGCGATGTCTTATGGTTATTCTTGAAGTTAGAGACTAACTCTGAGGTTTACTAGCGTTTGTTTGTCTGTTATCTAGTTTTGGTGATCACTTTATAACTAGAGATCACCGAGTTGCTACAGATGTTATCTACTCATGAAAGAAAATTAAATAAATGGATTCCCAGGTTCTGGGACTAATCTCTCTTAGCTTAGATGTCTATCGGCTGATAGACATCTAAGTTAAACGAGAGAGAGCACTGCGTGTCAATAAGGAGGGGAGGACAGGTCTAATTCCTTGGATCAACAAACCTTCAAGTATCCTGAATGTTGTGATCACATCTTTCCTGAGGTAATTCTGCCAGTGAGGTTGTGTTCGTTTGTCAGGGGAAAACGCGCTACCATGTTCCTTTGTTATAAGATGACTAGGTGAATATCAAAATGGTAACTTTATTCCGAAACGTTTCGCCTACACAGTAGGCTTCTTCAGTCGAGTACAGAAAGTAGGCAGGAGCAGTAGAGATGTGAAGACGATGTAATCAGTCCATCACCCTTGAAGTCGTAGATTTGAGGTTGTCAGTCCCTCAGCCTGGAGAAGTTCTGTTCCATTGACTAGGTCAATGGCGCCAGCATTATAGCCGAGGTAAGGTAAGACAGTGTTCGTGGAGGACTTTCTTTGTGTAAATTTGACTGTTAGAGTCAGCCTATTCACCTAGAACCGAGCAACCTCTCTACATGCTCTATTAAGGTAATGTCGCACACTTCCTCCACAGGTGGCTGTCAAAATTATAACTAGTTGTATACTTACCAGTTTGATATCAGTGATGACACCTGGTTCCTGGTTCTTTACCAGGCTGAATGCTCCTGCATGATTGGTTGCTAAGTGAAGCCTACCTCTCAAAGTGGTGGGTAAAATTCCTCGCCTCCCCTTCTTCCCCCATTTAGCAGCGAGGGGATAATGGTCGCAGGCCACTTTGTGTCACACACTTTATGGAGAACACTGTCACACGGAAACTCCCAAAATTCCCACATTGTCTCTTAGGAGCAAGCCACGACACCATCAATCCGTGATGGACTCAGTGGTTAGATTATCCAGGAAGATGTGATCTCCATCTCTACTTCAGCTCCATAACTTGTCTAGCTGCAAACCTTTGGAAGTTCTTGAAACCTATGTAGTTGCAGGCTTGTCTTACATATCTGGATGTGCTGATGCCTGTGCTGCATAGCAGTTATCAGTTGTACAGGTCACTGGTGTAATACTGTTCAAACGCGTCTTCACAAAGAGGTTTTGAGCATTTCCTTGTTCCATTTTTTGACTTTCTTCCTTCCCAATTGATATTATGTTGTTGGTCTTCATTCCCCATCCTTAATGGAAAATAGTATAAAATACAGACTCAATTGAAAAAAAAAGATACTTAGATGTAGCATAATGCGATCCTTCATTAACAACGTTTCGCCCATGCAGCGAGCTTTGTCAGTAACAAACATACTGATAAACACACTGCATTTTATGTGTCTTTCCCCCAGCCTTAATCTTTACGACTTCTTAACTGATAGGATTAAATTCCAGCATCCACTTGTAAGATCATTAGTGCAGTCTGTTCAAACCTAAGAGCGCTTACCATTACTTTCCGTCGCTTGTTTCTCGTCAGTATTAATCATTCTCAACAGAAACATGATGACTTCTCTCAGACAGGTCTTTTACATATGGAATATCAGTATGTATACCAGTACTTTTTCTGGTTCATGAGAATACCAATTCTTACTCTCTTTTACCTTTAGATTCTCTTCTTGGCAGCGAGGCACTTCTCTAGTCACCCCTGTTTATACCTCCCTTCTTGATTAATGCATATCATATTAGGATACCTTATTAAAAGCATTCTTTGAATTTTAAGCATATGTATTCTGCCTCTCAATCTATATCGCATTTGAGCTTCGTCAGTCTCTCTCGTAGAATTATTATAGGCTCTATAAACCGGATTTACTATCTCTTGGCCCATGTTGACCACTTATGTTATATTCACTTTTATCCAGGTGTTCGTTCAACCATGCCACTGTTATTACGAAGATATCTTGCTCTGTTTTTCTGGGTAATTTCCATTTCAGCCAAAGCACTGGTTATTTTTCTTCTGGAAATGCTTCTTGAAATCTCCTGCTGAAGTGTTTACAAGATACTTAGAAGACTCGGTAGGACAGTCAAAGATAAACTGTTTGAAAAGAAGGGAGCGGGAAGGACGAGACTCTAAGAACAACAGGGCTACTACAAAGTACATTTTCCATAAGTAATTTTAAGAACAGGTATGATGGGTTTCGTAAAGATTGTAAGTTTTCGTGAGGTATCGGGAGTGCAGGGCCAGGAGACGCGGCTCCTGGCCACAGTTAGGTGAGCACATACCTCACTATTCTTATCCAAGAATCTGCCCCATACGTCAACCATGTTACCTGCTCTTCTCTGTAGTTTTTCTTACGTGGTTCTCGTTCTCGAATTACCCCATATACCTGGCTCTCCTTTTAATCTTATGTATCATGACACTCTCTTACTCTTCAGTTCTCCTTCCTTACATCTCTCAGTCACAGGCTCTTATTGTTTACTTGTTTTTTCAACACTTCGGCTGTCTCCCACTGAGTTAAGGTCACCCTTCATAAGAGGGTAAATATTCTTGTAGCCTCCCAGGCTTGACGAGAGACTCTAGGAAACAGTTCATTTATTTTGCTGCTCCCATCAAGGGGCTGCCTTGTTAGTAATGAAAAACTTGATCCGGGAACTTGGAGCTACTCAGTTTTTCCTTAACATACCTTGAGAATGACTCAGCTGATCGGCTTCACATTT
>NC_091317.1:24878278-25038278 GCF_038502225.1 Cherax quadricarinatus
CTATTTTCTTATCCCTTTATTCTCCCATTTCCTTCTGAAGATCCGATTTCCTATCTTTTCCTCTTTCCATCTAATCTGAAGGGTTATTTTCCAATCTCTTAAACACATCTTTCTTCCCTAAGGACTTCTACTTTGATTTTTCTCCGTTTTCTCTTTTAATAATCTGGATAACTTTGGGCTTCCTGCATCCACAACCAAATGTTAACCATCTCTGTACAAACATTGTAACATGATGAAATAAATCTTTGTCTTTGTCTATAAGCGAGAAATGAACAATAGTCCCATATTATCTAAAGCATATTTTAATATTACGTTAATATTTACAGGAAAAATGGCAGATATACAGACAGTATTTAAAACGACACAGTAGGGTTCCTCTGTAACATATTCCGACGTTTTTGACAAATTTTATCAGTAGTATAGAAGGAAAAACATTTTGGGAAAAAAGTGTCTGAAACATTCAGAAGGTAAAAAACTGTTAATTGATTTATTTTACGATTATTTCATTGTTTAAATAATTACGAGTGAGTTTTTGCAATAATTCACAATCATAATGGACAGGAATATTAGGTATACATGTATTTAAAAGTTAATAAGATCTCCTCATACGAAATTAATTTAGAATTAACTAATAGCTTTCGTCAGCCAGGGACTTCTTTAGTGTTGGACTGAAAAAGCCACTGGTTGGCGAAACGTTTCCTAAGTAAAAAACTCGTAGGTGCTGCATATATGTCTCTTTCTTCAACTTGGCGGTTTTCAAAATCGACAAGTTGAAGTGACTTGACATGAACCAAACCTTCATATGGTGTCACTAGCAAGATCCCTCAAGAATCACCACTCACAACCGTGATGTCGCTAATCAAAAGGGTTTAGAGGAGGTTTTGAGGTCTAGGAACTTGAGCATCCAGCAGGCTTGTGTGAGCGTCTAACTTCGGAGTGAGGAGAGATGAGTGGTTTTCATGACTTGACGTGCTGTTGGAGTGTGAGCAGTGTAATATTTGTGAAAGGATTCAGGAAAGTCGATAAGCCACCGGATTTGAGTCCTGGAGGTGGGAAGTACAGCACCTGCACACTGTGGGACGAATAAGGATGCAGCAACTCGGTAAGTCGTTGGTATTGTGATGTCTGCGCATTTTTGGAGTGACAGCTACTAATTGAAAGATAGTTGATGTGTTCCGTATTCGTATTAGAATAGGGAAAAATGACAAAAATGGATTCCAAAACTGAAAATTTTTAGTTATGAATAAAAACAAAAGGAAGTGGAGAGAAGAGGAGGAGAGGTGTGATAACAATACTTAATACTGCAAACTACGTAACACTGAAAACTACGTAACACTGCAAACTACGTAACACTGCAAACTACGTAACACTGCAAACTACGTAACACTGCAAACTACGTAACACTGCAAACTACGTAACACTGCAAAATGCATAAGAAGCAATGTAGAGAAAATATAGGGAAAATATTTGTTCACAAGCGAAGCAGAAGACGGGATGAAATCGGAGAAGAAAGAAAAATGTGCCGAAATCAATGAGATTTTTTATTTAATTCGATACAGTTTTAATAATCGACTGGGTACACTATTCTTATAGCCACACACACAGACACACAGTCACACAGACACACACACACACACACACACACACACACACACACACACACACACACACACACACACACACACACACACACACACACACACACACACACACACACGCTCGTGCCATGGAAATTTTAACATAGTTTTTATCCTCGCCAGGTACTAATTTCCCGCTTGATGAAAGCTATTTTTCACCACTTTATGAGCAAGAGTTTGAGAGAGGCCGCTTTCTCTATAAATAATATATTGGTTTATTATCCGCCTCTATAGCCACGAACTGAGTGTTCGAACGGAGAGGTTTGTTATTCGTTTGTAAGGTGTTCGTTCGCTGGGGGATTTCGTCTGCTGAAGCGATTTATTTTCTGGGCCATCGTCCGCAAGGAGCGTTCGTCCTCTGGAGTGTTTGTTCACCGGGGCGATGTATCGATGAGGACGTCTCTCGCTGTGGCAACATTTGATTCTGTGTAGGACTTTACCGAGAGTTTTGTCGACAGCTTTATCAAGAGCATTTTAAAGCTCTACACGGAATAAAATGTCACAAATCTTATTTTGGCTATCTTCTTTCCTTCAATATTATTATTATTATTATTATTATTATTATTATTATTATTATTATTATTATTATTATTATTATTATTATTATTATTATTATCAACCTAGTGTTCAGAACACTAAGACACTTAGTGTTTAAGACACTAGGTTAAGGGATGAAAGAGTAATTATGACTTAGTCCATTACCTTCTTCCTTCAAGAGAGTTGCCTGGGTGCCGGTGAGCGGCTCTTAATTCGTGCAATTAGTGCTACCCTTCCTTTTCTCGGATCAAACTTAATTACCTCCAATCCACAAGACGACGCATAATGCCTGCAGATCTAGAACTTCCCATTGTAAATGCTACTACTACTACTACTACTACTACTACTACTACTACTACTACTACTTCATTAATTAGGTTAAGTTTGCATGAACCGCGGTCTGAAACGTCAGCTGCATTTTTTCCAGCCTTGAAGAAACAAGAACCAGATCTCCGCCTCTTCACTGATCGCTACTAGGTGTGTGTGTGTGTGTGTGTGTGTGTGTGTGTGTGTGTGTGTGTGTGTGTGTGTGTGTGTGTGTGTGTGTGTGTGTGTGTGTGTGTATAAAGAAAGATATACATGACGCAATGAAAGAAAAGCGAAGGGAAAAGAAAACTAACTATATGTATTCCCCTCTCTGGGTGTTCCATGATAGGTATCCTCATTGTATAACCCCAGCTCCCCATGCCTCAGTGCAGGAGATAGTTACCATTTTCAATTTGCTCCCTGGTATCATTAGTCTAATGGTCCACCTGGTCCCCTTGGTCTCTTGGTCCTATGGTTTATATGATACATGATACTCCTGGTCCACCTGATTCACCTGGATCTGTTGATCAGTGGTCATTTGATACGTTGTTCCTCCTGGTCCCATGCTCATCTAGACTCCTCGTCTCTATATCCACCTGATTTCCTGATCTGGCTTTCTTTGTCATTTGGACCACCTGGTTCCCTGATGTATCTGGCAATTGATCCACATGGTGATTCCGACATACTTACAGCCCCAGTCCCCTTGATCCACCTGGTCCTTATATTGACCAGGTTTCCTGGAACACCTTTTAAATCTATTTCTCTGGCCCATTGGTCCACCTGATCCACTTGATTCTCTAGTCCACATTTTTTTTGTCTCCCTTATCAATCTTCCCTGTCTAATCCGACTTAATAGTCCACTTGGTAAGTTGTTCCCCTGATTCCCTAGTTCATCTTCTCGTTACATATATTAGTGAAGATGCTTCACCAACTGGTGGCTATCAATTCAATAAAGAGAATAATAGTGGAGACGGTGGAAAATTTTTGATGGAAGTTGAGGGGTTGGTGGCTACTTTCAAATGACTACCCATCATAAGCAATGATACATTTGAAAGGACGTTATAAACTGGTGAAAGGGTGTATTTGGCTGGCGAATCTGTTGTTTCTAAGTTGTCCCTACTGAGGATGCTCATTCCTGCGGTCGCTGTTGTAGTGTGGTAGTATAAGGTGGTCAGTTCCTCAGCCTAGATGAATCTGTTGGAGACGGGAGAATACGTGTAGTAATAGTTTGAGTGATCAGCTACTGAAAGGCGTAACGTGTCCCCAATTAAAATACTGAAGAGTTGCACATAGTTCTTATTCAAATAGCTGTCAGTTTTGTATACAAGTAATATATAATTCTTGATTAGCACAGTAACCTCTTGGAATCTTGGTTCAGAGAATTCTTCTACAACTGGGAGGTTTGCCTAACCTTACTACTGGGCTCCGCCTACCTGTGACGCCGTCTCTACACTGTTTGAACAACTCTCCTGTTTAAATTACGTCTCCTTGAGCAGACCTCAACTTTAGATTCATCAATACTGATATCCTGAGCACCTTTCAAGGCTGATGAACTGATCCTCTCAAGCCAGACACGGGTGGGGCTCTAACCAATGGTCAGGCCAGTGCTCTAACCACTTTGCCAGCAATCTTGTTACAACGATTTCTTGAGTCACCTATTTCATATCTTCCACAGACTGCAGAGTTATCCTCTATCTTGGATTGATACAACCACTGGTTTGTTAAATGTCTTCGCCATAATGATAACCAGATTTTGCACATATGTCTTATTCATGCACTTGCTTATGTCCGTTTGGCATCCTTATTTCCATGGTCTGTTGATATCATGGTCTACTTGGTACCCTGATCCACCTAGTTCCATGGCCCTCAAATCTACTTGGTCCTCTAGTGCACCTGATTCCCACGTTCACCTGAAATCAGTGTTTGAAACACACACACACACACACACACACACACACACACACACACACACACACACACACACACACACACACACACACACACACACACACACACACACACACACACACACACACACACACACACACACACACACACACAGAAGATGCCTTGGAACTTCCGCCAGGGTTGACCCAACTCTGTATTTCTTATTCATGAATAGCTTAATGAAAATCTCTTACCATGAGATTAATATTTGTCCTTGGCATATGGTGCAGGTAATCACGGCTCTAAGAGACGCTATACAGAGTCCTGGTGCCTTGCTAGACAAGTAGACTTGTGCTTTGCTGGACAAGTAGACTGGTGACTTGCTAGACAAGTAGACTGGTGACTTGCTAGACAAGTAGACTTTTGCTTTGCTGGACAAGTAGACTGGTGACTTGCTAGACAAGTAGACTGGTGACTTGCTAGACAAGTAGACTTGTGCTTTGCTGGACAAGCAGACTGGTGTCTTGCTAGACCAACTGACTGGTGCCTTTCTAGACCAGAGAACTGATGCAGACACTAGTTTCAACCTTGTTAGTTTTTTGCGTGCTATTGTTGGGACCATGGACTGGAGTGGTCTGTGTGTGTGTGTGTGCGTGTGTGATTGCGTTTGTGTGTGTGATTGCGTTTGTGTATGATTGTGTGTATGTGTGCGTGTGCAAGTGTGTGTGTGTCTGTATGAGTGTGAGAGAGTGAGTGTGTGTTGAGAGATTCCCTGTTGCATGCCCAGTTAAGGATAAGGCCAGGGCCTTTAAGGATACGTGATGTCCAAGGACTCTCTGTGCTCCTGCGGTGGTTTAAAATGTTAATACCGTGTTTCTTCACCTCCTTGATGAAGACACTCTGGAGGTACACACACTCGCGCCGTCTGGCTTTCCACCGTCTTGTAATCTAGATCAGTCTGTGTCCTAAGGGACTTAAACCTGATCCTCCTCCTCCTCCTCCTCCTCCTCCTACTCCTACTCTTCGACCTCCTCCTCCTCCTTTTCATGCTCATGCTATTTCTTTCTTTTTTTTCTATTGTTCTTCCTCTTATTTATTTCTGGATGCTTCATAACAAATCATCAAGGAATACACGAGGCTAAATGTACGAATTTGCTCATATTAAATGCTAGGAGCCTCTTCTAGTTATCTCTTTATCCACCACTATCCATCTCTATACTTATTCTTCTATCCGTCTCTCTATATGCTCCTATACTTATCCATTTATCTACCCTTCTGTCCGTCTAGCTAACCATCGATTTGGAAACAACATTTACGAGATAAATATGAAGACACACCGTGATGTTTCTCCGCTCGGTACTTTAATGTAATAATGTTGTTAGAGTTACCCACAACATGTTAGGTAAAAGGACACAGTTGCAACTAATACGGCATTTTATTGCGGCAACTTTTCGCTCTCCAGGAGCTTTGTGTAGACCGAAGTGTTGGCCTCACATCCTCCGGTAGTGAGCGCTGTTGATCTGAGCTTCCAGTTGAACCCTCCCCTCACCCTCCCCACCCACCGAGGCAAGTCCTTTTGGTCTGAAACTTTGATGTGTGTCTCAGGACACACACACACGCGTATACCTAGTAACTCTTGAGTTGGGGAAAGGAGAAGCAGAGAGTTTTTATGCCCGGAATGGCAAGAGAAATCCTGGGCCCGGCCTTCACGAACAACGGAAAGGTGAAGTTGTTGCTCCATTAGTCTTTTATAGGCGTCCTTCCGCAATGACTATGTGTACCTTGTCGTTCTTATTCGTATTTCCATTTCTTACAGTTGTGTAATGAATAACTGCTGTTGCTTACACATATTATGTTACTCTAATAGGTGCAAACTCCAGCCTTTAAATGGTTTGGTTTTCATGTAACTCCTCTCCCAGAAGCCATGTGCAGGTGTTGGTTTATCATTATTTATATTTTCCGAATTTTTTTTTTTGACTAGTTTAATAATTGTATTCTCAGAAATATCTATTGCAATTTTCCAAGTATAATTTAAATGAGATTGAAAGTAGATGAATGTGAAGACTCAGTACGCAGCCTCCCGTTATGAGAGGAGTGACTGGAACCTGTACCTCACCCTCGTTATGAGAGGAGTGACTGGAACATGTACCTCACTCTCGTTATGAGAGGAGTGACTGGAACCTGTACCTCACCCTCGTTATGAGAGGAGTGACTGGAACCTGTACCTCACCTTCGTTATGAGAGGAGTGACTGGAACCTGTACCTCACCCTCGTTATGAGAGGAGTGACTGGAACCAGTACCTCACCCTCGTTATGAGAGGAGTGACTGGAACCTGTACCTCACTCTCGTTATGAGAGGAGTGACTGGAACCTGTACCTCACCCTCGTTATGAGAGGAGTGACTGGAACCTGTACCACACCCTCGTTATGAGAGGAGTGACTGGAACCTGTACCTCACCCTCGTTATGAGAGGAGTGACTGGAACCTGTACCACACCCTCGTTATGAGAGGAGTGACTGGAACCTGTACCTCACCCTCGTTATGAGAGGAGTGACTGGAACCTGTACCTCACTCTCGTTATGAGAGGAGTGACTGGAACCTGTACCTCACCCAGTTGATGCACAGGTGGAATTCAACTCTTCTTTTAGAAAAGTGATTCGTGCCCAAGGAAATTTGATAAAATTTAACGTTCAATCTTACACACACAAGAAGAGTACACACACACACATTACCGAAAAGACTTTCATTTTAGAGGATTATCTGTCATGATAGAGCTCTATACAGAGCGATACGTCGTCCCAATAAAAGTCGCTCTGCATCGTGTCTTTTGTTAGAGGTGCGACCAGTCTCGCACTGAAGTGAAATTGTATACGGACATCAGTGGATTTGTTTGGGTTCATAGAAACTGTTTTAGGTGCGTCATCAACGAGGATTCACAGCCTAAAGAGGGAGGGTTTCACAACTGTTTTTACTGAGGTTTCGAGAACAAGGTATCATAATCTGTCTCGTTTAATACTCTTTGCGCTGACTGAAGTTTTGACGTGTTACTAAGTTTATCGACGATGACTACGATGATGATGATGAATCGACGACGACGATGATGATGAGGATGATGAAATGTTCCTATTACTATAATTGTAATACTACTACTACTACTACTACTACTACTACTACTACTACTACTACTACTACTACTAATAATAATAATAATAATAATAATAATAATAATAATAATAATAATAATATTAATAATAATAAAAACAATAACAACAACAACAACAATAATAATAATAATAATAATAATAATAATAATAATAAAAATAATAATAATAATAATAATAATAGTAATAATAATAATAATAGTAATAATAATAATAATAATAATAATAATAATAATAATATAATAATAATAATAATAATAATAATAATAATAATAATAATATAATAATAATATAATAATAATAATAATAATAATAATAATAATAATAATAATAATAATAATAATAATAATAAATAATAATACAAAAGTGCTAAATCAGTGTGAGTCATACACCGGCAGGGCAATGAGTTGCAGTCAGGTCTGATCCAAGGAAGGGAGATCAACTCCACCCTAGACGGGTGTAATCGGCACTGGGGTGACTTTTTGATGAAGGATCCACTTCTCTGAGGAAAGATCCACTTCTCTGAAGGATCCACTTCTCTAAGGGAGGATCCACTTCTTCAACGATGGATCCACTTCTCTAACGAAGGATCCACTTCTCTAACGAAGGATCAACTCCTCTAAGGAAGGATCCAGTTCTCCGATGAAGGATCCACTTCTCTGATCAAGGTTCCAGTTCTTTTAGTGCAGGTGCAAAGCAAGCCTTTATTGTGACAATGTTTCGCCCTATCACTGACTTGATAAAGCGAAACATTGCACGATAAAAGAGTGGTCAGCTCCTGTGTTTTTCCTCTTCGAATCCTGGGGTTCCAGACTCGCGTGAAGACTGTGATTCAGTGTTCCTTTAAGAGTATGAAATGTCCTTAAAGAGGTTACAGAAGGCATCAAATCCTCTTTATCTCCAGCAAAGAGGTTTACAGTGATTTCAAAGGGAAATAATTCCTGAGATCTAAGAACCTGTCTCCTCAAGCACCACCACCACTCCAGGAACCACCACCATCCCTGGCACCACCATCATCCCTGGCACTACCACCACCCCTGGCACCATCATCATCATCACCTCCGGCACCACCCCTACTATTACATCCATTCTCCTCACTACAGCCCTCACATCTCCAACACCACTACCCCCTCCATACAATCACTCCCCTTCATCAACACCTAATGCTACGATATCGAAACCCCCTTTACATCCCCCCAACACCCTATTCCCACTGAGGTCTCCCAGCTCAAGCTAACACGTTTCAACACACTTTGCGTAACCCATCGTGATAAAATACTCCAGCGTAAACACTGGTTGCTTTTCTTCTCACTGCGCAACCATCTTATAAAACAGAGTAGTAGCACACTGTATCATGTGGGAGTTCGAATACGTGGATTAGGTAAAGAAATACTCACGTAGGCTGGTAGTACGTATAATTACAGATAATGTGTGTAACGCCCTTGCAGCCGTGACCTATCTCCTTGCTCACACTCGTAACACAGACTGACCGGCCGCCCACGTACCCATATGTGAGAGGGTCTTTGAATACTGTCAGGTCAGCTCAATATGAATAGACAGTGACTCAGGCAGAGACGGTTGGTCGTGAGTCAACTGGCACAGTGGTTACTGGTAACTGGTTACTACTACTGAGAACTGCTGATAAATCCAATTTCATTAAATAACAATAATAACAAAAAAGCAGAGCACCATCACCACCATTTCCCTACCATCTCCCATAACCCACACCCCTCCTCACCATCCCCCCAACCAACACCCCCTCCTCAGTCTCCCTCGCCGTTAGAGGTCCTCGCAAATGATTATTGAAATATGAGATAATTTGTATCCAGGTCGCCGGTGGAAGCACAATTTATGATACTGCTTATCAGACACAGGTCTCAGAGTGGGACCCTCTTGCACACCTATTTTCCTCTCCACCTTTTATTCATCGTCTTTAAACGTCCTTTCTTCTATTCTCCGCTCGAACACTATTTTTATTATTATTATCGTTGTTGCACACCCACACTGGGAACGAGCTACGCCGTTAACTATAGCCTCTCTCTTGCATTTAAATCGTCGTCAAAAACGCATTGCAAGCGAGGCCACAACACGCCCGCCGATGAGATTACGCTCTCCGTGAAAGTTTTTAGCATCAGTAATATGCAAATTCGGATCATTCACCTGGTCATACGAGGAACCATCGGGAGAAAGTCTCAAAGCCTGCCAATATTGGTTGCCAAATATGAGCCTGCAGGAGTATTTCTGGCGCAAGAATAGAAGGGGCGGAGACCAGGTGTTGGAGACCACCTCAGTGTTGGAGAGATGCAGCCAAGTGATGAAGAATACTCTCACAGTGTCGGATGATGGAGTCAAGGGGTGGAGAACACCTCAGAGTTATAGAGCGTATACCAAGTAATGGGGAGCACCTAAGAGTGCCAAATGATAGAGCTCAGGTGATGGAGAAAACCTAAGAGTTGTTGGGTGGAGGCCAAGCGATGGAGAACACCTCAGAGAGCTGCAGAGGGTGAGGTCAAGTGACGTGTTTGGGAACTTCAAAGCAGAAAACGCTCTCTCATAGTGGTGTTTTTCAAGAACTTCTTCGCTTCATAATTTACCCACTGAAAGAACGTTGCTGTTTTTTATATAGAATTATGCTGGCTATGTATCTTCACTGTGTTTCGACTTGCTGGCTATGTATCTTCACTGTGTTTCGACTTGCTGGCTATGTATCTTCACTGTGTTTCGACTTGCTGGCTATGTATCTTCACTGTGTTTCGACTTGCTGGCTATGTATCTTCACTGTGTTTCGACTTGCTGGCTATGTATCTTCACTGTGTTTCGACTTGCTGGCTATGTATCTTCACTGTGTTTCGACTTGCTGGCTATGTATCTTCACTGTTTCGACTTGCTGGCTATGTATCTTCACTGTGTTTCGACTTGCTGGCTATGTATCTTCACTGTGTTTCGACTTGCTGGCTATGTATCTTTACTGTGTTTCGACTTGCTGGCTATGTATCTTCACTGTGTTTCGACTTGCTGGCTATGTATCTTCACTGTGTTTCGACTTGCTGGCTATGTATCTTCACTGTGTTTCGACTTGCTGGCTATGTATCTTCACTGTGTTTCGACTTGCTGGCTATGTATCTTCACTGTGTTTCGACTTGCTGGCTATGTATCTTCACTGTGTTTCGACTTGCTGGCTATGTATCTTCACTGTGTTTCGACTTGCTGGCTCTGTATCTTCACTGTTTCGACTTGCTGGCTATGTATCTTCACTGTGTTTCGACTTGCTGGCTATGTATCTTCACTGTGTTTCGACTTGCTGGCTATGTATCTTAACTGTGTTTCGACTTGCTGGCTATGTATCTTCACTGTGTTTCGACTTGCTGGCTATGTATCTTCACTGTGTTTCGACTTGCTGGCTATGTATCTTCACTGTGTTTCGACTTGCTGGCTATGTATCTTCACTGTGTTTCGACTTGCTGGCTATGTATCTTCACTGTGTTTCGACTTGCTGGCTATGTATCTTCACTGTTTCGACTTGCTGGCTATGTATCTTCACTGTGTTTCGACTTGCTGGCTATGTATCTTCACTGTGTTTCGACTTGCTGGCTATGTATCTTAACTGTGTTTCGACTTGCTGGCTATGTATCTTCACTGTGTTTCGACTTGCTGGCTATGTATCTTCACTGTGTTTCGACTTGCTGGCTATGTATCTTCACTGTGTTTCGACTTGCTGGCTATGTATCTTCACTGTGTTTCGACTTTCTATCTTTCATACAGATTCAAGGTCTTGTACTCAGTACAGTTTAGAATATCTCCAAGACTCTTTGGCTAAGGCATTGTGGCTGTGGACTTGCAACTAAGGACCCCGGTTGTCTCCACTACTGTTAATAAAAGTTGAAAGTAGCCTAAAAATATTCAGTACAATTTGGCACTATTCTCATGGTCCCATGCATGTCCTTGAGTTGCAGTCATTCTATAGACGTTCAGAGTCGGTAAAAAGAGAAAAGTAGCGTATTTAAAGCAGCGCAGTAGTATGTCCATGCACTGCACTCAGCGCTGCACAACAGGTAACCGCAGTTTGGCTTCATTAAGGCACATCAAGATAGTCTAAACGCTAAGCGGTGATGACTGATATTAATCGATTTCTAAGTCACATTGGTAACACTTTTTTTTTCTTCTTACACTCTCTTTTTTTTTTCTCCTCTCCTCTCCTCTCCTCTCTCTCTCTCTCTCTCTCTCTCTCTCTCTCTCTCTCTCTCTCTCTCTCTCTCTCTCTCTCTCTCTCTCTCTCTCTCTCTCTCTCTCTCTCTCTCTCTCTCTCTCTCTCTCTTCCGCGCCTTTTATTTAAGTTAACAATGTGAAATCTACAAGATTAGCAATGGATTTTCCGAATATTTAGGGTAATCAGGCGAGAAAGAATAACTGCTGTTGGAGTGGTACTTCTGAGAGATGTACAATTATGATAGAGCTACTGATGTCTGTCTGTTTGCTAGTATAATCAGTCTCTTTTCAGTTATCCACGAAGATAGGCCCTTGTAACAGTAGTAATGCCAGCGAAATTTCTTGGAAGGTGGAGTCGAGGTTCTGGTTAGTTACTTTATAATCGTTCTACTACATATCCAGAAGATTGAGATTGAATTGGAGTTAGGCCAACCAAGGGAGTGGTGTATACTCCATGTGAGGAAAGTTTATTTTATATGAGTTTTACAGCCACTGTTGTCAGTTACAAAATGCGCCTCAGCATTGTAAAGTTTAGTGGCTGTCTTGCCCAAAAGATTCGACACATGGTTCTTCATAAACATTGCACAGCAAGATTGCACTCCAAGATATTCACTTAATCATTGCATGCTAATTCTCTTACATTCATTCTTACACCAGTCCAAGTAATTATATCATGATGTCTAGTGATCATCATCATCATTTGTGTTTTACAGCAGGACATGTTATTTGCCATGGCTGCCCCAGGTAGACATAGTTGCCATGACTGCTCCAGATTAAACTAAGAGTTGGTTGCTGACAAGCCTCGAGGTGGTGTGCATCTCTTCCTCTGGAAAAGTAAATATTAAGGTGCAGTCACCTCCCTAAGACTTTGATGTAGTGACGAGGTTTGGTAGGCAGTTGAGTTAGACATTCCATAATAAACGAAGGCATACCCCTGTGGTACGGCAATCCCAGCTGAGTAACTTTCTGAGTCTGCTTTTTTGAAGAACTTCCTTGTCTGGTGGTGGTGGTAGTGGTGACTGTGGTTGTGGTGACTGTAGTGACTGTGGTTGTGGTTATGGTTATAGTTGTGGAGTGGTGGTGACTGTGGTGGTGTTGGTAGATGTGGAATTTTGTTTGTCAGGAGACACTGGAAAATTCTGACGTAGGTCTCACTCAAATGGTGACCAGCTCCGTTGAGTTTTAGGTAATATGACTGAGACCTTCCGCTGATTTATCGGTCCTCTGTGTACAAGAATGAACTTCACATGATGAGAGATGATATTTAAGGTGTTCCACCATATTCAAAAGCCAAAATATCATTCTACCTGGAGGTAGATTGATGTGATCTACCTGGGGTCAGCGCCCCCGCAGCCCGGTCCTCGACCAAGTCTCCTGATGGATCAGAGCCTTATCAACCAGGTTGTTAATGCTGGCCGCACGCATTCCAACATACGAACCACACACAGCCTAGCTGATCGAGTAGTAACTTCAGATACCTGTCCAGTACTCTCTTGAAGACAGCCAGGGGTCTACTGGTAATTTCCCTTATGTATTATTGGAGACTGTTGAACAGTCTTGAGCCCCAGACACTTTAGTGTTTTTTTTTCCTTAGTGTATTCAAGGCACCTCTGTTTTTCATTGGAGGTATGTTGCACCGTCTGCTTAGGCTTTTGTTTTCGTAGGGAGTCTTTCTGTGTACCGATTTGAAACCAGCTCCTCTTGGATTTTCCGGGTGTAGATTATGTTGCATCTTTTTCCCCTACGTTCAAGGAAGTACAGATCAAGAGACTTCAAACGTTTCCAGTAATTAAAGTGCTTGACTGAACTAAAATGTGCACTGAAGGTTCTCTGTAAATTCACTTGATCTGCAATTTCACCTGCAAATTCCAGCCGATAGAACAAGTGGCTTAAAGAGGATCATCATTGGCATCGCATCCCTTGTTTTGAAACTTCTCATTATCCATCATTTAATGTTCCTCGCGAATGTGATAGTGATGCTATTGATTGCAATTGTCGATGACTTTTGTAGAGTCTGTGTATATTGCATCTGCAGTCTGTCCTCCAGTGCACCCAAGACCAGATCTTAGTGGTCCAGTAGTTGCGAGAGGACAAACCTGGGGAGGTGTAGAGTGGGCTCAGATATTTTCTAGATTTGCTAGTAGACTCTGGGGCCATACTCTGTCGCTCTCCAAGGAAGTAACATAAATGAGCTTTAATTTCTAGTGACATGCCACAGAGTGGGAAACTGAACAAAAAGTTTATTGCAGAGTCAATGTGTTTCAAACTATAATGTTTGCCATACGGTATAAACTGATTAAAAAAACAGCCATATGATGTGAAATTAATTAAAAAAACTATTGAGAAACCGTGACACCGGTCTGTCCGTGATGACTGACACCCAACTCATCCTTTTGTGAAACAGAACTACACTTTCCTTCTTGCACGAAGATGTTTACTTAAACTGTGCTAGACAGAGTTGGTGGAGGTAAGTGAAAGGCGAAGTCAGGTGGTCAGCACATCACGCAGCGATCTTCGTCTCACCTCGTCACGCCCCAGAGCCTTTCCTCTGACCACGGATGCAAGATGTAGCGCCTCTTCTTACCTAACTGCACCTCTGAGAACTCTGACAGTGCCTGCTGAAAACTGACTGTGCTCCATATGGAAATTTCATCCTGGCATCAAAATTGTTCTCCTGTACTTAGAGTTTTCCTGTTTGCGGTGAGTGCTATACCGTGTCGATTTACAGGGGGTAACTGTGTCATCAGGGGAGCATCACTGTTGAACCTTTGACCAAGGGCCACTTTAAACCTTTCCTTTTCCAACCTTTCTCACTCTTTTTCGGCCTCTCTTCATTCGTTGCCTACTACTGTGATTTCTCTTTCTTAGGCCAGTTTCTTCTTCCTCTCTTTTACTCTCTCTCTCCCTCTCCCTCTCTCCCTCTCATTCTGTAGCTCGTCAGCGTACAATATATTTTGTTAAGATCTCTTTGTAACACAGACAAGCCCACTTGGCCTGATTGCACTTGACGCGGAAACATTGATCATATCGTACCTTCTCGTGCACTCTGAATTAAACGTTAGTGATGAACAGGTATAAATTATATTTGTGTGTGCATGAGTGAGTGTGTGTGCGTGTATGTGTGAACCATATACTGACCACATGGGTACCAAAGCCAAAAGCGTCCAGATAGGATTACTTGGCAATCCTGGACAGACAGCAAACAGGTGGTGTGGGACTACCTATGTACATCTAGAGTGGCTGATGCCTATCTTTAAAACAGCTGGGAGGAAGGAAGGGCAGCTATCAGTTTCAGGAAATCCCAAAAGACTAGAAAAAATGGTGAACTCACCCATCATTACAGGTTTGTTCCCAAAGTTTCAGAGACCCCTCGGATCACTGAGACAGAGTGCATCCAGGGTCCTTAAGGAGCTAGGCAAAAGACTCATAATGTCAGCTATGGAGTTCATGCTAGTTTTCTGTTCCATAAGTTCAGTGCTGCAGTTCAGAGGGGTAATGCCTGTTGCATCTTAGGTACGAGCCTCAGGTCTGAAGAACTAGATGAGATATTTGACAAGTAATTTCTGAGCAACACGTAGGCGTGCTTGTAATGTTTACCTCAGACCTTGTGTTTTCTACACTCCAAGATCTTTCCACCATCAATGTTTCTTTTAAACTTTGTGAGCATAATAAAAAATACCTCTTTCAGCTTTACTAACAGACGGGGTTGTAAAGGTGAAGCATTCAAAAAGCCTCAGGAAGAAATCCAAATATTTCTCCACGAAGCCTTTTTATCCATTTATCCGAGGCCATAGGTCCCAACAATTTGCTATTATATATATATATATATATATATATATATATATATATATATATATATATATATATATATATATATATATATATATATATATATATATATATATATATATATATATATATATATATATATATATATATATATATAATGAAAATTTTAAAATGTTCGTACTTCTACTTAGAATACAGCAAAAGAAAAAGAAAAGAAAATTTTTCTAGTCTAATTGCGATCGTTTGGTTTTTATACATACAATAAATAATCCTTTACGGATCATTAATTTTTAATGACACTTACAGACGTGGGCTTTATACTCGCTATTAAGCAGAGAGTCGTCCAGTGACTAAGCAAGGATTGACCACTCCGTTAAAAGGTCTAAAAAAGGCTCCTGTTGCAGCAAACCAGTGCCATAATTAGTGCCATTAAACCAAGGAGGTGGTGTCCTTGTCTCAATCTTTGCAAATATATATATATATATATATATATATATATATATATATATATATATATATATATATATATATATATATATATATATATATATATATATATATATATATATATATATATATATATATATCAGTCTGTAGTGGAAGGAAGGCGGGGTAGGGGTCGGCCTAGGAAGGGTTGGAGGGAGGGGGTAAAGGAGGTTTTGTGTGCGAGGGGCTTGGACTTCCAGCAGGCATGCGTGAGCGTGTTTGATAGGAGTGAATGGAGACAAATGGTTTTTAATACTTGACGTGCTGTTGGAGTGTGAGCAAAGTAACATTTATGAAGGGATTCAGGGAAACCGGCAGGCCGGACTTGAGTCCTGGAGATGGGAAGTACAGTGCCTGCACTCTGAAGGAGGGGTGTTAATGTTGCAGTTTAAAAACTGTAGTGTAAAGCACCCTTCTGGCAAGACAGTGATGGAGTGAATGATGGTGAAAGTTTTTCTTTTTCGGGCCACCCTGCCTTGGTGGGAATCGGCCGGTGTGATAATAAAAAAAAAAATAAAAAAAATATATATATATAAACTGGTTATACGTTTAACGTTTTGCTTTTCAATACTTTGTGTATTTAGTGAGAATTATATGTGCTTAATCTTTTATAAACACTTTTATTCTTAAAATGGATTTGGTATTATGACTGGGTATGTCTTATGATGGGTTTATTCCATATAATGGGGGTTAGTATCTCTTAAAGGTGGGAGGGTATTTTTAAGAACGGGTTTGGTATCTCTTATAATGGGTTTCATCTCTCTTAAGATGGTTCTGATATCTTTTATGATTGTGCTGGTATCTCTTGTAATCGTGCTGGTGTCTCTCATGATGGTGCTGGTATCTCTTTTGATGGTGCTGGTATCTCTTTTGATGGTGCTGGTATATCTTATGATTGTGCTGGTATCTCTTATGATGGTGCTGGTATCTCTTATGATGGTGCTGGTATATCTTATGATGGTGCTGGTATGTCTTATGATGGTGCTGGTATCTCTTATGATGGTGCTGGTATCTCTTATGATGGTGCTGGTATATCTTAGGATGGTGCTGGTATTTCTTATGATGGTGCTGGTATCTCTTATGATGGTGCTGGTATCTCTTATGATGGTGCTGGTATCTCTTATGATGGTGCTGGTATCTCTTATGATGGTGCTGGTATCTCTTATGATGGTGCTGGTATGTCTTATGATGGTGCTGGTATCTCTTATGATGGTGCTGGTATATCTTAGGATGGTGCTGGTATTTCTTATGATGGTGCTGGTATCTCTTATGATGGTGCTGGTATCTCCTATGATGGTGCTGATATCTCTTATGATGGTGCTGGTATCTCTAATGATGGTGCTGGTATATCTTATGATTGTGCTGGTATATCTTATGATGGTGCTGGTATCTCTTATGATGGTGCTGGTATATCTTATGATGGTGCTGGTATCTCTTATGATGGTGCTGGTATATCTTATGATGGTGCTGGTATCTCTTATGATGGTTCTGGTATCTCTTATGATGGTGCTGGTATCTCTTATGATGGTGCTGGTATATCTTATGATGGTGCTGGTATCTCTTATGATGGTGCTGGTATCTCTTATGATGGTGCTGGTATCTCTTATGATGGTGCTGGTATCTCTTATGATGGTGCTGGTATCTCTTATGATGGTGCTGGTATCTCTTATGATGGTGCTGGTATCTCTTATGATGGTGCTGGTATCTCATACGATGGTGCTGGTATCTCTTATGATGGTGCTGGTATATCTTATGGAGGTGCTGGTATATCTTATGGTGGTGCTGGTATATCTTATGATTGTGCTGGTATCTCTTATGATGGTGCTGGTATCTCTTATGATGGTGCTGGTATCTCTTATGATAGTGCTGGTATCGCTTATGATGGTGCTGGTATCTCTTATTATGGTGCTAGTATCTCTTATTATGGTGCTGGTATCTCTTATGATAGTGCTGGTATCTCTTATGATGGTGCTGGTATCTCTTATGATAGTGCTGGTATCTCTTATGATGGTGCTGGTATCTCTTATGATGGTGCTCGTATCTCTTATGATGGTGCTGGTATATCTTATGATGGTGCTGGTATCTCTTATGGTGGTGCTGGTATCTCTTATGATGGTGCTCGTATCTCTTATGATGGTGCTGGTATCTCTTATGATAGTGCTTTTATCGCTTATGATGGTGCTGGTATCTCAATATAGTGCTGGTATCTCTTGTGAAGGTATTTTCACCATTTATGATAGCGGGTTAGTATGTATGATTGCACTGGCATTGCTCTTACATCTCTAATGATTGAGCTTTTCTAGATTTTTGGCTCGGTATTATCTAAAAGAAAACTCTATCACACAACGCCGAGAGTTAGAAATAAACCAGCATCCATGACTTATTTAGCACCTTTTCTGGAAAAAAGTAATTGAATGCAGATTTTTTTTTCCATATGCTAGAAGAAATCTCTCTCTCTCTCTCTCTCTCTCTTTCTCTCTCACTATACGTAATAAGGCCCCTATAGATGGTGACCGGATATGCAGTGGGGCAGAGGTTAATTTCACTGCCTCGCAGCCCCCAATCGCTTTACTGCACTTCCATTTTACTGAAGCCAGCACGATCCAGCAAGAGGCCGCAACGAGCCTCCCACGTGAGATTGGAAGAGGAGGGGCTAGGAGCCCAGACACGACCCTTGCAACCATCGCTAAGTAAGCATTACTGGGCAACAAAGGGCATTCATATACCATACGAAACCAAACAGATCTCATTAGGATTCCATACGAATGTGAATGGAGTCCCATACGAATACAAACGGATTCCATACGAATGTCAGCGGAGTCCATACGAAGACGAACGGGTTCCATACGAATCCGAAAGAATTCCATACAAAACTAAACAAATTCCATACGAACACGCAACGATTCCATACAAACTCAAGCAGGATCCCACACGAATTCGAGATGAATTAAAAAGAAAATCACACACGAACTGCATGCGAATCCAAACGGCACGAACACCATTTTCATACGTACCCCAGGTATCCTACATGAATCCCATACAGTCCCCAAGAAAAAGAGCAATGAAATCATTTATGCCAAGCGGATTCGATTCCAACTTAAAAGGATCTGACACTCAGTCCCTACGAATGCAGACTGGATCCTACACGAAATCCCTTCGAGACCAAATTGGATCCCACACGGAAAGGCAGTGTTACCAGGTCAGGTGGTCGGTGAGGATTTCTACACCACTCTGGGTTTTATGCTCACGAAGCGATATAGCATGGTGCTGCAGACATTGCTGCATTGTGAGTGATGTAATCTCAGCTGGTGATGGTGCTGCTGTTGTTGGTTGTGGTGTTGGTGCTGCTGCTGTTGTTAGTCGTTGTGGTGCTACTGTTGGTGGTGTTTGTGGTGGTGGTGGTGTTACTGTTGGTGGTGGTGGTGGTACGTGGTGGTGGTGGTGGTGGTGGTGGTGGTGGTGGTGGTGGTGGTGGTGGTGGTGGTGGTGGTGCTGCTGCTGCTGCTGCTGCTGGTGTGGGTGGTAGTGGTGGTGGTGTGGGTGGTGGTGGTGGTTGTGTGGGTGGTGGTTGTGTGGGTGGTGGTGGTGTGAGTGGTGGTGGTGATGGTGTTACTGTTGGTGGTGGTGTGGGTGGTGGTGGTGGTGGTGGTGGTGATGGTGGTGAGGGTGGTGGTGTGGGTGGTGGTGGTGTTGGTGGTGGTGGTGGTGTGGGTGGTGGTGGTGGTGTAGGTGGTGGTGGTGTGGGTGTTGGTGGTGTGGGTGGTGGTGGTGTGAGTGGTGGTGGTGTGGGTGGTGGTGGTGGTGGTATGGGTGGGGGTGCTAGTGTTGGTGGTCATTGTGTTTAGTGGAAGTGTGCGTGGGTGGTGCTGGTTGTGGTGGTAGTTGGGGTAGTGGTGATGCTAACATGTGTGGTGGTGCTAGTGTTGGTGGTGGTCGTTAGGAGTAGTAGTGGAGGTGGTTGGGGTGGTGGTTGGGGTGGTGGTGGTGCTGCTACTGCTGCAGATAGTGGTTAGGTAGGTAGTTAAGTGAAATAAAGTAATGAAAGTGATGGAAGTGCTGATAGTACAGATGATGGAGATGGTAGAACAGGTGGTGGAAGGGCAGGTGGTGGTAGGACAGGTGGTGGTAGGACAGGTGGTGGTAGGACAGGTGGTGGAAGGGCAGGTGGTGGTAGGACAGGTGGTGGAAGGGCAGGTGGTGGTAGGACAGGTGGTGGAAGGGCAGGTGGTAGTAGGACAGGTGGTGGAAGGGCAGGTGGTGGTAGGACAGGTGGTGGAAGGGCAGGTGGTAGTAGGACAGGTGGTGGAAGGGCAGGTGGTGGTAGGACACGTGGTGGAAGGGCAGGTGGTGGTAGGACAGGTGGTGGAAGGGCAGGTGGTAGTAGGACAGGTGGTGGTAGGACAGGTGGTGGAAGGGCAGGTGGTAGTAGGACAGGTGGTGGAAGGGCAGGTGGTGGTAGGACAGGTGGTGGAAGGGCAGGTGGTAGTAGGACAGGTGGTGGAAGGGCAGGTGGTGGTAGGACAGGTGGTGGAAGGGCAGGTGGTAGTAGGACAGGTGGTGGAAGGGCAGGTGGTGGTAGGACAGGTGGTGGAAGGGCAGGTGGTAGTAGGACAGGTGGTGGAAGGGCAGGTGGTGGTAGGACAGGTGGTGGAAGGGCAGGTGGTAGTAGGACAGGTGGTGGTAGGACAGGTGGTGGAAGGGCAGGTGGTGGTAGGACAGGTGGTGGAAGGGCAGGTGGTGGTAGGACAGGTGGTGGAAGGGCAGGTGGTGGTAGGACAGGTGGTGGTAGGACAGGTGGTGGAAGGGCAGGTGGTGGTAGGACAGGTGGTGGTAGGACAGGTGGTGGAAGGGCAGGTGGTGGTAGGACAGGTGGTATTATATTCCACAGACTAAAGCTTCACCTACAGACTAAAGCTTCACCCACAGACTAAAGCTTCACCCACAGACTAAAGCTTCACCCACAGACTAAAGCTTCACCCACAGACTAAAGCTTCACCCACAGACTAAAGCTTCACCCACAGTCTAAAGCTTCACCCACAGACTAAAGCTTCACCCACAGACTAAAGCTTCACCTACAGACTAAAGCTTCACCCACAGACTAAAGCTTCACCCACAGACTAAAGCTTCATCCACAGACTAAAGCTTCACCCACAGACTAAAGCTTCACCCACAGACTAAAGCTTCACCCACAGTCTAAAGCTTCACCCACAGACTAAAGCTTCACCCACAGACTAAAGCTTCACCCACAGACTAAAGCTTCACCCACAGACTAAAGCTTCACCCACAGTCTAAAGCTTCACCCTCAAACTAAAACTTCACCCACAGACTAAAGCTTCACCCACAGACTAAAGCTTCACCCACAGACTAAAGTTTCACCCACAGTCTAAAGCTTCACCCACAGACTAAAGCTTCACCCACAGACTAAAGCTTCACCCACAGACTAAAGCTTCACCCACAGACTAAAGCTTCACCCACAGTCTAAAGCTTCACCCTCAGACTAAAGCTTCACCCACAGACTAAAGCTTCACCCACAGACTAAAGCTTCACCCACAGACTAAAGCTTCACCCACAGTCTAAAGCTTCACCCTTACCTGGAGGTTACCTGGAGGTTATTCCGGGGATCAACGCCCCCGCGGCCCGGTCCATGACCAGGCCTCCCGATGGATCAGGGCCTGATCAACTAGGCTGTTACTGCTGGCCGCACGCAGTCCAACGTACGAGCCACAGCCCGGCTGATCCGGCACCGACTTTAGGTATGTGTCTAGCTCTCTCTTGAAGGCAGCCAGGGGCTTATTGGCAATTCCCCTAATGCTTGATGGGAGGCTGTTGAACAGTTTTCGGCCCCGGACACTTATGGTGTTTTCCCTTAGTGTACCAATGGCGCCCCTACTTTTATTGGGGACATTTTGCATTGCCTGCCCAGTCTTTTACTTTCGTAGGGAGTGATTTCTGTGTGCAGATTTGGGACCATTTCTTCCAAGATTTTCCAAGTGTAGATTATGATATATCTCTCCCTCCTGCGTTCCAACGAGTACAAGTGCTTCCAAGCGTTCCCAGTAGTTAAGGTGCTTGACAGAACTTATATGTGCAGTAAAGGATCTCTGTACACTCTCTAGATCTGCGATTTCACCTGCTTTGAATGGAGATGTTAATGTACAACAGTATTCCAGCCTAGAGAGAACAAGTGATTTGAAAAGGATCATCATTGGCTTGGCATCTCTCGTTTTGAAAGTTCTCATTATCCATCCTATCATTTTCTTTGCACGTGCGATCGTGGCACTGTTGTAATCCTTGAAAGTGAGATCCTCAGACATTACTACTCCCATGTCCCTTACATTATTTTTCCGCTCTATTGTATGGCCGGAGTCAGTACTATACTCTGTTCTAGTTATTATCTCCTCCAGTTTTCCATAACGGAGTAGTTGGAATTTGTCCTCATTGAACATCATATTGTTTACCGTTGCCCACTGGAAAACTTTGTTTATATCTTCTTGGAGGTTAACCGCGTCCTCAGCAGATGACAGCCTCATGCAGATCCTAGTATCATCCGCAAAGGATGATACGGTGCTGTGGTATATATCTCTGTCTATGTCTGATATGAGGATAAGGAATAAGATGGGGGCGAGTACTGTGCCTTGTGGAACAGAGCTCTTCACTATGGCAGCCTCCGATTTAACTCTTTTGACCACTACTCTTTGTGTTCGATTTGTTAGGAAGTTGAAGATCCATCTCCCCACTTTCCCAGTTATTCCTTTAGCACGTATTTTATGGGCTATTACGCCATGCTCGCATTTGTCAAATGCTTTTGAAAAGTCTGTGTATATTACATCTGCATTCTGATTTTCTTCCAGTGCATCCAAGGCCATGTCATAATGATCCAGTAGTTGTGAGAGGCAGGAGCGACCTGCCCTGAACCCATGTTGCCCTGGATTGTGCAGATTTTGGGAATCCAGGTGATTTGCAATCCTGCTTCTTAGCACTCTTTCAAAGATTTTTATGATGTGGGACGTCAGAGCTATTGATCTATAGTTCTTAGCTAATGCTTTGCTGCCACCTTTATGGAGTGGGGCTATATCCGTTGTTTTAAGTGACTGTGGAATTTCACCCATGTCCAAGCTCCTCCTCCATAGTGTACTTAGGGCACGCGAGAGGGGTTTCTTGCAGTTCTTAATGAAAACAGAGTTCCACGAGTCTGGGCCCGGGGCTGAGTGCATAGGCATGTTGTCAATGGCTTTTTCGAAATCTATCGGAGTTAGGGTAATGTCGGAAATCTGGCATACATTTATGGAGTTTTGAGGCTCATTCATGAAGAAATCATCTGGGTCGTCGATCCTCAGACCGATTAGTGGTTCACTAAACACAGAGTAGTACTGGGATTTCAATATTTCACTCATTTCCTTGTTGTCATCTGTGTAAGTCCCATCCTGTCTGAGTAAGGGCCCGATACTAGATGTGGTATTTGCCTTGTTTTTGGCATATGAAAAGAAATATTTTGAATTTCTTTCAATTTCACTAATAGCTTTAAGCTCCTGCTGCCTCTCCTGGTTCCTGTAAGAGTCATTTAACTTAAGTTCGATAGTTTCCACTTCCCTGGTCAGCGCCTCCTTTCGTGTATCAGATATTCTAGCACTCCTGAGGAGCTCAGTGACTCTTTGTCGTCTTCTGTAGAGGGAGCGTCTTTCTCTCTCCAGTTTACTCCTGCTCTTCTTCTTTCTTAGGGGAATATGCCTAGAATATGCTTCGGCTGCCAGGAAGTTGATCCTTTCAAGGCACTGGTTTGGATCCATGTCATTTAAGACATCTTCCCAACATGTTTCGTTTAGGACATGGTTTACCTGGTCCCGTTGATGTTCTTGTTGTTGAAGTTGTATTTTGTGAAGACACCTTCACAGGTACATGCATTCTGCTGATCAGGACCCCTATGCATGTACGTCTGGACTTCGATTAGGTTGTGATCGGAATTAGTTGTTTTTTATATTCTTATGTCTCTTATCAGGTCCTCATTATTTGTGAAGATAAGGTCAAGTGTGTTTTCTAGTCTTGTTGGCTCCACTATCTGCTGGCTTAAGGTGTGTTTTTCGCAGAGACTTAGTAGCTCATGTGTTTGTGACCTTTCATCTGCGCTACCTCCGGGGATTGTTTCAGCTATAACATTATTTGCTACATTCTTCCATTTTGTATGCCTTAGGTTGGAATCACCAAGCAGTAAGATGTTTGGGGATGGAGCTGGAAGGTTTTCCAAACAGTAATCAATTTTCAGTAGCTGTTCCTTGAACTGTTGTGAGGTTGCATCTGGTGGCTTGTATACAACCACAATGACTAGGTTTTGGTTCTCGATCTTCATTGATAGAACTTCAACTACCTCATTTGTGGTGTTCAGCAACTCCGTGCATTTAAGGGACTCTTTGACATACAGGCCAACCCCCCCCCCCTTGTTGCCTGTTTTTTCTGTCGCACCTAGAAAGGTTGTAACCACTTATCCATATTTCACTGTCAAAGTGATCTTTTGTGTGAGTCTCTGTGAAGGCTGAAAACATTGCATTAGACTCCTCTAGAAGTCCACTGATAAAAGGTATTTTGTTGTTGGTGGATGGCTTAGACAAAAGCTTCACCCACAGACTAAAGCTTCACCCACAGACTAAAGCTTCACCCACAGACTAAAGCTTCACCCACAGACTAAAGCTTCACCCACAGACTAAAGCTTTACCCACAGATTAAAGCTTCACCCACAGACTAAAGCTTCACCAACAGACTAAAGCCTCACCCTCAAACTAAAGCTTCACCCTCAGACTAAAGTTTCACCCACAGACTAAAGCTTCACACACAGACTAAAGCTTCACCCACAGTCTAAAGCTTCACCCTCAGACTAAAGCTTCACCCACAGACTAAAGCTTCACCCACAAACTAAAGTTTCACCCTCAGACTCAAGTTTCACCCACAGACTAAAGCTTCACCCTCAGACTAAAGCTTCACACACAGACTAAAGCTTCACCCACAGACTAAAGCTTCACCCACAGACTAAAGCTTCACCCACAGACTAAAGCTTCACCCACAAACTAAAGTTTCACCCTCAGACTCAAGTTTCACCCACAGACTAAAGCTTCACCCTCAGACTGAAGCTTCACACACAGACTAAAGCTTCACCCTCAGACTAAAACTTCACACACAGACTAAAGCTTCACCCACAGACTAAAGCTTCACCCACAGACTAAAGTTTCACCCACAGACTAAAGCTTCACCCACAGACTAAAGCTTCACCCTCAGACTAAAGCTTCACACACAGACTAAAGTTTCACTCACAAGCTAAAGCTTCACCCTCAGACTAAAGCTTCACACACAGACTAAAGTTTCACCCATAGACTAAAGTTTCACCCACAGACTCAAGTTTCACCCACAGACTAAAGTTTCACCCACAAACTAAAGTTTCACCCTCAGACTCAAGTTTCACCCTCAGACTAAAGCTTCACACACAGACTAAAGTTTCACTCACAAGCTAAAGCTTCACCCTCAGACTAAAGCTTCACACACAGACTAAAGTTTCACCCATAGACTAAAGTTTCACCCACAGACTCAAGTTTCACCCTCAGGCTCAAGTTTCACCCACAGACTAAAGCTTCACCCTCAGACTAAAGCTTCACCCACAAACTAAAGCTTCACCCACAGACTAAAGCTTCACACACAGACTAAAGCTTCACCCACAGACTAAAGCTTCACCCACAAACTAAAGTTTCACCCTCAGGCTCAAGTTTCACCCACAGACTAAAGCTTCACCCTCAGACTAAAGCTTCACCCTCAGACTAAAGCTTCACCCTCAGACTAAAGCTTCACACACAGACTAAAGCTTCACCCTCAGACTAAAGCTTCACCCTCAGACTAAAGCTTCACCCACAGACTAAAGCTTCACACACAGACTAAAGCTTCACCCACAGACTAAAGCTTCACACACAGACTAAAGCTTCACCCACAGACTAAAGCTTCACCCAAAAACTAAAGTTTCACCCTCAGACTAAAACTTCACCCACAGACTAAAGCTTCACCCTCAGACTAAAGCTTCACCCACAGACTAAAGCTTCACCCTCAGGCTCAAGTTTCACCAACAGACTAAAGCTTCACTCTGTCATGGAGTTCCACTGTTTATCAATCTGCATTTTTCAAATACATGTACTTTGATTTTTTTGGTCCAAATTACGAAAGTTACCGTATTTTTTTTACAAATAATTTTACAAATACATTTGTTTCTCATTTGTTCTCTCTCTCTCTCTCTCTCTCTTCTTTTGATTCGTAATAATTATATTTGATACTTTATTTTATACTTATAAAGGAAATCGAGATTTCAGAGTACAATGTTCATCTAAGCTAGATTGTTATTATTATTATTATTATTATTATTATAATCATGGGGGAGCGCTAAACCCGTAGGATTATAGAGCGCGTGGGAGGGGGGAAGGTATTCAGGCTCAGTTCAGGGAACCGGAGAACAGATTCAATTCCCTAGATCAAGAAGAGTCCCTCACCAGCGTCAAGGAACCTCTCTTAAGGGGATCTATGCCACAAAAATTCTCTTCTCTAATCTCGTCATTTTTCAGTATAGTATTTAAACACCTGGTCAGTTCTTGAAAGCCTGGACCACACACACACACACACACACACACACACACACACACACACACGTACTCATATACAACAGGCCTAGTGTCTAATCGACATGTGCCTAGGACAAAATGGTAACTAACATATTGCTGGTCTAGTCCATAGGGATTCTGTTGAATTTTATTTGGGCCTATGAGAGAGTTGATCAGCTGAATAATATTGGCCACTAACCTAACTTTCTTCTCCAGGAGAAGTAGTTACGACGTCAACACGAAGAGTAACGAATATCTGCGGTAAAATGTTTCGCGGAATGTGGGAACATGACACGATAAGATCTTCTTAATTCCTTATATTTATGGAGGAAACTTTTCTTCCACCGGGAACTTTATTAGTACATCTCTGGTGGACGAAACGTCTTCTGGGTATATATCAGGACACATTAGTACATATAGTGTCTTATTCACATGTAAATAATAATACACATCTGTCACTGGCACAAAGAAACTCGCACTGAGGAACAGACAGAAGGCAAAAAAAACGTATTGCAAGAGTCCAGTGGTTTTTTTTTTTTGTATATGTGTTTTTTATATCTTGTACTCGTGTCAGTTTGTCCTCATTGGCAAACTGACACGAGCCGAAATACACAGTACACTTATGAGCCGAAATACACAGTACACTTATTATGGGCCGAAATACACAGTACACTTATTATGGGCCGAAATACACAGTACACTTATTATGAGCCGAAATACACAGTACACGTATGAGCCGAAATACACAGTACACTTATTATGAGCCGAAATACACAGTACACTTATTATGAGCCGAAATACACAGTACACTTATTATGAGCCGAAATACACAGTACACGTATGAGCCGAAATACACAGTACACTTATTATGAGCCGAAATACACATTACACTTATTATGGGCCGAAATACACAGTACACTTATTATGAGCCGAAATACACAGTACACTTATTATGGGCCGAAATACACAGTACACTTATTATGAGCCGAAATACACAGTACACTTATTATGAGCCGAAATACACAGTACACTTACTATGAGCCGAAATACACAGTACACGTATGAGCCGAAATACACAGTACACCTATGGGCCTAAGTACACAGTACACTTAGTATCTGTCGTCGTGTGTTCTCCATGTGGGCTTTCGCCGTTAAGATTAGTAATACTTGTGGATTCTGGACGATGAGTCAGCCTACCTGAAGGGTGTACCGGGGGTCAGCGCCCCCCGCGGCCCAGTGCTTTACTCATTGTTCCTGATGGTTCCCTGGAATTTTCATTTTTACAGTCTAATGCCCAGGACTATTCATGTTTCTACAGGGAGGTTCATGGTCACGCCTCATGGTTCCATCCTTCTCACAAAGATCAAACCTGCGAGTTTTGAAAGTAATATGAGACTGTTTAACAGATGTTTTTATTGTTATTGGATTCGATTCTCAGTAACAAGAAAGTTAAGTAAGGCAAATCTTTCCAGGCAAATAAAAAATTAAAGATGTGAGGAGGCTTGAATGTCGAGTCTTAATCACTGAGATAAACAGAACTTGAGATTAGAGACAAACCCTTTCACAATACAGAAAAAAAATAAACTCAAAGAAATCTTGATTCCGGTTCTAGAAAGAGAGAGAGAGAGACAGAGACAGAGAGACAGACAGAGAGACAGACAGAGAGACAGACAGAGAGAGAGGAGAGTGTGTTCTGCAATGCTGGCCACAGAACAAGCAACAGTATATGTAAGTCATTTAATAAATCCCAAAAGCGGAGAATATTAATAAAGTAAACTTTTGCATGTCTGCTTAATCCAATTTTAACGTTTTTCCCATCCGAGAGAATTTATTCAGTATTTCATCTATCTGAATAATAATAATAATAATAATAATAATAATAATAATAATAATAATAATAATAATAATAATAATAATAATAATAATAATAATAATAATAATAATACAATTTATATTTAAAATTAAGGGAGGCGAGAGGATTAAACAACAGTGAACGGTGAAGGTAAAGGAACTTCAAGAGAGTGCCAGCTTATCAAGATACTCTGTCACTTAACGAGTTACAGAGGTGAGTTTGACTGTGGAAGGACTGTGTCACTCCACAGGGGTTAGGGAGAGTGCAAGTGTGTCGGAAAATTGTCAAAGGGTGTCGCAAGAGAGAGAGGTGTACTCACCTCTAGGTGATTGCAGGGGTCGAATTTAAGCTTCTGCTTCTGCCTATTGACTTGCCGCTTGCCAAATTCGCTCTTTCCTAGCCTGGTGAGCCCTGTCGTACCTACTATTAAAACTATGCATGAAGCCTGCCTCTACTTCTTCAAGCAGGTCGTTCCATTTCTTGACATCGATGAAGCTGAAGAAATACTTCCTAACTTATTTATAACAAATCTTTGACTAACTTTCGATTGTTCCCCCGAGTACCTGTTTCCAGCCTCTGAAAAAATTTAAACCCTGTTTACCCAGTCTATCCCTCTGAATATTTTTCACGGTGCTATCATGTCCTCCCTGCTTCTTCTGTCCTCTAATGTCGTCAAACTTCCTTTGCCTCTCTTCGTAGCCCATTCCCTCAGCTTCAGAACTATCCAGTTTCTTATCATGTGTGGTCAGATGAGAATTCCACAGTGGTGCTGCATACTCCAAGATGGGCCTGCCACATGTCATATGCTGAGATTCCTGAAGGCCTCTCCCAGATTTGCCAAAAATGAGCATTAGCTATAGAGGGTATATGGTTAGTGTCTCTGGCGATATGCATGGCACTATGCTCACTCCTGACTCTTTCTAGAGTGACATCTATTACCTCTGTCCCTCTATATTCAGTTCCCCATCTTCTTGCTCGTTCTCAAATTTTCATAAGCTTGCATTTGCTGAGGTTCAGTTCAAGCAACCACTTTTCTGACATCTTGGAGTTTGTCCGTAGTCACATATACCTTTCCTTGCCTTCATCAGCTCTTATTCTTTTCACTAATTTTATATCATCAACAAATAGGGATTCACGCGATTCAATATTCTGTAGTATGCCATTCATATAATTCAGATAGAATACTATTCCTAATTACAGTCACTGTGCAACCCTGCCTATTACTCCTCCTCATGCTAGAGCCATGATATGGAAAGATGGGTATCGTAAGACCGCCAGAATGTCGGAAATGGGTATCGTAAGAGAACAAAATATATCACTAGAAATTATAGCAAATCAATAAAAATGTCGCAAGGTTCCTTAAACAAACCAAGATGTCCCAGGATGCTGCAAATAATAATAATAATAATAATAATAATAATAATAATAATAATAATAATAATAATAATAATAATAATAATAATAATAATAATAATAATAATAATAATAATAATAATTCGCACAATAATATTAATTATTATTATTATTATTATTATTATTATTATTATTATTATTATTATTATTATTATTATTATTATTATTATTATTATTATTATTATTAGTCACAGGGCAAAGTTACACTCTAAGGTTGCATAACGCCTGAGGAACAGCAGGTAACAAGGTTTGATTCAAGAAAAGGGAAAGTATCTCCGGCTCCCTGAATCAAGAGTCCAGTCTCATCAAGGAACTTCCCTTCAAGGGAGGCATTTCGCAAGAGTGTCAAGGTGACAGAAAGTGACCAGAAAGCCTCTCATTAGGTCAGCTGCATCGTCCCACCTGTCTACCTAACAGCTGTCACACCTGTCTACCCACCAGCTGCCACACGTCTATTCACCAGCTGTCCCACCTGTCTACCCACCAGCTGTCACAGCTGTCCCACCTGTCTACCCACCAGCTGTCACACTTTTCCACCCACCAGATGCTCCATCAGATATTACAACAATGGGAGAGCGCTAAACCCGTAGGGGTGATGCAATGCCTGTGAAAGGAATGGGAGTGTTGTCTCCCCCAGATAATATAGACACTAATGTATATATATATATATATATATATATATATATATATATATATATATATATATGTGTGTGTGTGTGTGTGTGTGTGTGTGTGTGTGTGTGTGTGTGTACTCACCTATTTGTGGTTGCAGGGGTCGAGTCATAGCTCCTGACCCCGCCTCTTCACTGATTGCTACTAGGTCCTCTCTCTCCCTGCTCCATGAGCTTTATCATACCTCGTCTTAAAACTATGTATGGTTCCCGCCTCCACTACTTCACTTTCTAGGCTATTCCACGGCTTGACTACTCTATGACTGAAGAAATACTTCCTAACATCCCTTTGATTCATCTGAGTCTTCAACTTCCAATTTTGACCTCTTGTGTCTGTGTCCCATCTCTGGAACATCCCGTCTTTGTCCACCTCGTCTATTCCGCGCAGTATTTTATATGTCGTTATCATGTCTCCCCTGACCCTCCTGGCCTCCAGTGTCGTCAGACCGATTTCCCTCAACCTTTCTTCGTAGGACAATCCCCGTAGCTCTGGGACTAGTCTTGTTGTTGTTGTTGTGTGTGTGTGTGTGTGTATGTGTGTGTGTGTGTGTGTGTGTGTGTGTGTGTGTGTGTGTGTGTGTGTGTGTGTGTGTGTGTGTGTGTGTGTGTACTCACCTATTTGTGGTTGCAGGGGTCGATTCACAGCTCCTGGCCCCGCCTCTTCGCTGATTGCTACTAGGTCCTCTCTCTCCCTGCCCCATGAGCTCTATCATACCTCGCCTTAAAACTATGTATGGTTCTCATATATTTTACAGCTAGGGATTTGTTTTTCCATTTATGTATTCAGTAAAAGTCTATCTAAAGAAAAAAACCGTTTTTCTGATGTGTTGCTGATCCTGCCATGAGCTGAGGAACGAGTCCTGGCATATCTGTTACTAGCCTGAGGGAGGCTAGGTGCTAGGAGGTTATCCGTGAGGTGACTTGCTAGTATTTTCTGGTGGATTACTACCAAGGAATTGGATCTCTCCTCCCAAAGGGAGGAGAGATTCAATTCCTTGGAGTAAAAACCCTATTTTAATGGATTTATCTACCTCATTGTATATTGATTTCCATTTTAATTACTTTTTTTTCGGTCTTTTAATTTTTTTTTTCATTTACTTGAATTTATTTTTTTCCTACAAAATATTATTTACTTCATGTACTTTTAGCCTTAAGAATTTATTTCAAAAATTTATTTTTTCCAAATATTTATTTCAAAAAAAAAAAAAAAAATATTGTGAATATATTTAAGAATTTCTTATAAACAAAATCTGCTTGATACCTAAAAAAAAAAAAAAAATCCGAAATATTTTGTCTATACCTCAAGAATTTTATTATATACATCAATAATTTGTTATAATTTTCAGCGATTTGATTTATTTACTCAAAGAATTTAAAGTTTTATAATGAATTTGACATTTGCTTCAAGACGCGAACGTTTTTTATTATATAAAAACTAGATCACAATTACCTGAGGTTATGCTGGGAAAATATTTTTCTCGGTCATAAATTAAAGGCAACATGGTGTTATATTTCAAACATTTATTTTATAATGGGTCCATGAACGCTCAGGTAAAGTGAAATAGATAGCTATTCGCTCATTCTCTCTCTCTCTCTCTCTCTCTCTCTCTCTATCTAGCTATCTATCTATCTCCATCTCTCTCTCTCTCTCTCTCTCTCTCTCCCTCTTTTTACACAGGGTTTGACAAGGTTAAGGATCCCTAGCTTTATTGACAAGCTATTTACAGGTTAAGGATCCCTAGCTTTATTGACAAGCTATTTACAGGTTAAGGATTCCTAGCTTTATTGATAAGCTATTTACAGGTTAAGGATCCCTAGCTTTATTGACAAGCTATTTACAGGTTAAGGATTCCTAACTTTATTGACAAGCTATTTACAGGTTAAGGATTCCTAACTTTATTGACAAGCTATTTACAGGTTAAGGATCCCTAGCTTTATTGACAAGCTATTTACAGGTTAAGGATTCCTAACTTTATTGGCAAGCTATTTACAGGTTAAGGATTCCTAACTTTATTGACAAGCTATTTACAGGTTAAGGATCCCTAGCTTTATTGACAAGCTATTTACAGGTTAAGGATTCCTAACTTTATTGGCAAGCTAAGAGCTGTTACCTACATCAGCTCATTTGAAAGCATTTTTATTGTTATGAGACATACAAGTAGGGAACAGGATGAAGTTGGAGCCATCTGTGGGCCGGCATTTTCATCTGATCAACTGACTTTATCTCGTTGACATCATTATGCTGTACGAATGTGTTCCAGACTCGAGTCATCCTGGGAATAAATAATCTCTGATGAAGTGATGTTCTGGAGAAGGGTACAGCCAGAGTGAAGTTGCTGCTGCTTTATGCCCGTCTTGTGGTATAGAAACTTGCTTCACGCTGTCCTCTTTCTCTCTCTCTCTCTCTCTCTCTCTCTCTCTCTCTCTCTCTCTCGTCTTGATTTTATAGAGATAAACCAGTAAGCCAGTGGAAGGCCTCGTTCAGGAGACCAAAAGCTCAAGTGGCTGATCATCATATTAACAGCCAATGGAGCTTGTCATGTTTCCTGGCAAATTTTGCCTTACCTTACCTAATCTTACCTTGCCTTACCTTATCTTACCTCCCTCCCTCCCCCCTCTCTCTCTCTTTCTCTCTCTCTCATTCATTTACTAAGAACTACTTGAGTACATAGTGAGACACAAATGAAAAGGTAGTTGTATGAATCTCTGCAGTAAAAGGTACAACACCAATGAGTAAAAAAAAAAAAAAATTGCCGAGTTACACCTCAATTTAATAAGACTTAACTGAAGCTGAAAGTTTAAATATAATACAATTATTGAAGCGCTAGGTAGAGAGGTACTTTGCAAACACTGGATTCAAGTAAATACTGTACGGGAAGCGCTGTGATAGTGAAGGTTGACAGTGAGGTAGGAAGGGAGAAAAGTAGTAATGTAGAGACTGTGATGGTGATAGTAGTAGTCCTTTACCTTTAATATACCTTTGAAAAGTTTCGGAAGTTTATCTTCTCTCTGAGCCCGGCCATGGGCCAGACTCGTCTGGTGTGGGCCAGGCTCGTCTGGTGTGGGACAGGCTCGTCTGGTGTGGGCCAGGCTCGTCTGGTGTGGGCCAGGCTCGTCTGGTCCTAGCAATAGAACCATACCCCCGGCCGGGATTGAACCCGCGGTCATAGAGTCTCAAAACTCCAGCCCGTCGCGCTAACCACTAGACCAGCTAGCCACAATAAGATTCATCCAACTAGGTATATTTCTACACCATAGGAAGGTTAGCACAGGCACCTCTGTGACCACAAATGGTGTAGAAATATACCTAGTTGGATGAATCTTATTGTGGCTAGCTGGTCTAGTGGTTAGCGCGACGGGCTGGAGTTTTGAGACTCTATGACCGCGGGTTCAATCCCGGCCGGGGGTATGGTTTATTTGCAATCGTGTCATTACGATTTCTTAAGTCATGTTGACGGCAGTGAAGGGACTTGAGCTAGAGTTCGTCACGGCCACGCTAGCTGGAGATTCGTCTGTAAAAACTTGCATTTGTGGTCACAGAGGTGCCTGTGCTAACCTTCCTATGGTGTAGAAATATACCTAGTTGGATGAATCTTATTGTGGCTAGCTGGTCTAGTGGTTAGCGCGACGGGCTGGAGTTTTGAGACTCTATGACCGCGGGTTCAATCCCGGCCGGGGGTATGGTTTATTTGCAATCGTGTCATTACGATTTCTTAAGTCTAGCAATAGAAATTTTGATTGTGGCGATAGTGCTGGTTCTAGCAGTAGAAATGGTGGTGATGGCAGTAGTTCTGGCAATAAAAACTTGAGTGGTGGTGGTGGTGACAGTAGAAGTTTTGGTGGTGGTGATAAAGGTCCCAGCAGTAGAAACTATGCTTGTGGAGACAGATAGTATTGTAGCTCTGGAAGTAGAACTAAATAAAAGGTATTTAGACTGTAGCTATTGAACTTCAACGGAGCCTGAAAGCAACGTGTTAAGAAACGAGAATTTCATCATGTGATGAAAGTAGCAACTTGTGTAATGAGTACTGGGGCCCGACCAGGTGGCCTTGCATTTGCAAAGTCGCCGTTCCCATCCTAGGTACTCTGCATGCAATTGCAAGGTCGTCAGTTCAGTCCCCATTACTATCTACACAATTCATTAAGAATTTATTTGATATATATATATATATATATATATATATATATATATATATATATATATATATATATATATATATATATATATATATATATATATATATATATAAACACACACACATCTGCAGAATTATCTCTGTGTAAAATATATGACAGAAAAAACATTTATTTTTTCTGTTATAATAGTGTAAACTTACACTTCACTAGAGTGAAAGTATAATCCACGTGTGGTATAGCCGACATACCACCTGCCTGCCGTGTATTCCACGTTCTCTGTGTCACGATTATTGCTGTCCGCTCCACTTCTTTCCCTCCTTAACCCCCCCTCTTCATCCCTTCCTTGACCTGCCTTTCACTGGCATCACACCACATAGTTCTCATCTATCTCTTGTTTTTTATTTTCTCCCTTCTCTTCCTTTCTCGTCTGCATTGCTTCCCTTCTTAATCGTTTAATAGTTTCTTCCTTTATGCTCTTCTTTCTTCTTTAAAACCACTCTTCTTTACTCTTCTATCCCTTACCCTTCTCCTCCTCTCATTCTAAACTTCTCTCCTACTCCTAATCTACAGCTTCTCCACATCCTTCTCCTTCCATCCTTCATCTTCCTGTTATTGATATACACATACAGCAATAAATCATTCAGTGATCACTAGTAAGAAAGATCTTCCTCTCTGAAAAGTACTTTGCATCCCACAAGGCGATGAGTAACACACACAAGGACGAAACAATCAGTAGAGGGCAACAGAAACCAATACTTTGAATTCATTACATAAGAAGACTGATAAAATCCTTTCATCTCGTGGCGTACAAGGTTTATTTCCTTCGCTTCATGAAGAAGTACAGGAGATCAGCCGTTGTTAATTATGCAACGCGTCCTCCGAAAAAGTAAGCCACTTTCTTACATACAGTTTGCAACATATTTCTAAGTTGGGTAAAGTTAGGGTGTCCTATATCCATAAAAAAATAAGTAACAGACCACGACAGAAAAAATATAATTTAATAAAAGGAGATAAAAAAGTCTATGGCACAAACGGAAGAGGGACATCCACCGTGCTTGGCTAGAGCAGTGCAGTGCACTTACAAGGTGCCTTCAACAGTCACCACTTTGACTGTTTTTAAAAAAGGGTCATGTCTGTGGTTGAGAGGACGGGCTGAATTAAGATGACATCAGCTATTGTGAACTAGGCTGTCGGAGAGATCAGTAGTTTTTTATTAAGGCAACGTAAGAGATAGTGAATTAAACCACCGAAGAGATCAGATGTTTTTAGGTCAATGAGGAGATCAACTGTTATTTTAAGGTCATCTAAAAACAACAGCTGCGGAGATCATCTGTTGTTTTTAGGTTACCATAGAGATAAGCTGTTCTTACATCAAAGTGATGTTTCTTCTCTGTATTTAATATGAACCTCACCCTGACGGCCTACCCTCATGATCACGACTCATGAAAATAGTTAAAACTACCTACGCGTTAAAACTCCAATGTTCTGAACAACTCCCACGCGAACAGGTTGCAATAAGACACTATTAGCTGAAAGAACACAAGTACAACTAATGCGACATTATTTTTGGCAACGTTTCGCTCTCCAGGAGCTTCGTCAAGCCTTGAGAACATCCTAACAGCAGTTATCCCCGGATGGACCCAATTTTCTGATATATCCTAAATATCCACTTAATCTGAATGATCATTTCCGACATCTTCATTTATAATTCTTTCGCTGCTGTCTTTCCTATCACGCAGGACTTTTAAATGAATATAATTTGTTGATGTTTAAGACTCGAATGTATTTCTCAAAATACTGTACCATGTAAACTGAAGGCAGAATTGGAATTAAATTTAATTTTTTACCTATCTTAAAAAGTTAAAATAAAAATATTCTATGAAATAAAAAAAATAAAAAACAGAACAACAGTAGGACAAGAATTACAGCTGTTAATGTTTGCCTTGTCACATACGCACTTTTTAACATATAAACATACTAACACTTATGCATAGAAAAGCCTATTTCACAAAAGCCTATTTCATGTGAAAAAAATCGAAGACTCGCTACAAAACAACTACAACACCAAGAAAAACGAATTATGAAGGATATAAAAACAATGGCAATGTTTTCAGTGGTAAAGAGATTCCATCCTATGCAACGTAAACAGTGACTGTGGAATAAGTTCACATGGTCTGAACGCTATATTCTGTACATCGTACAAACCATGTATACCTGTTGTATAGGGATACCATATATCATGATGGAAGACCGTTTATATTATTTTGCTAAGTTTGGTTGCCTATCTGTGAATATAGAATAACCTAGAAGATAAAATAGCCTAGAAGGTAAAATAATCTAAAGATAAAATAACCTAGAAGATAAAATAATCTAGAAGATAAAATAACCTAGAAGTTAAAATAACCTAGAAGACAAAATAACCTAGAATTTAAAATAATCTAGAAGATAAAATAATCTAGAAGGTAAAATAACCTAGAAGACAAACATAACCTAGAAGATAAAAAACCTAGATAATGAAATAATTTTCATTTTAGAAGGTTAGATAGTAGAGAAATCAACTAATTTTAATAAGTAGGAAAACACCCCGATCTCATGTGAGGACAAGTTGTGAATGTTCTGTGATGTATCTAAAAAGTTTCTTATACTTTTTGAAAGTTTTCAACAGCTCATGAGGGTAAACGTGTCCTCTGGGTTGGATATCATCTACAGTCATTTTTTCCTGGTGAAGGGCTTTTGTATTGTCCCTCACTTTTGCATCCAGTTGAAGATTGAGACACTTATGCAACATATGGGAATCTTTACTGAAGGAACGTTTCGCCACACAGTGGCTTCATCAGTCGAATACAAAGGAGAAAGGTGTAAGGAGGGGAGGAGTTTGAGGTACTCAGTCCCTCAGCCTGGAATCGATGTGTTCAGTCCATCAACCTCTCTGCTTTGTATTGGACTGATGAAGCCACTGTGTGGCGAAACGTTTCTTCAATAAAGATTCCCATATGTTGCATAAGTGTCTCAACCTTCAACTTGTCGGTTTTAAACCATTTATCACTTATATCCAGTTGTTGATATACAAAGATTTCTTCTTTCTTTCAGCTTCTAGCAACAACGTGAGAGTATGATCATTAGACAGTGTATTTTGTAGGCATGTGACACACCTTTAATATTTACACACACACACACACACACACACACACACACACACACTTCATGCCCAATACTGATTCGCCATGTACACCTTTAAAACGGCAATTTCTGAAACAAATGGTTCTATTAAATATATTAGCTTTCCTGATCGGTGCGGCTGTTGTAACAATCAGTCATGTATTGTTTAGAAATCAGGTCAGTGACTACACTCAGACTCTCTCGGTCTTTGTCGCTCCCTTGTTAACTTATGAATATTTGTGTCACGGTCGAGTGAAGAAGAGAAGGTCTCTCTCTCTCTCTCTCTCTCTCTCTCTCTCTCTCTCTCTCTCTCTCTCTCTCTCTCTCATCCTAATCGATAAAATAGCCTTGCAGGTGCCTAAAAAGCATTAGTGAAAGCTAATTAATGATCAACGTAGCACACATACTGGATATACATGATATTAAGTTATGTAATCGAAGGATAAGCGAATGAGGTCTCAAGTTATGATACTTTAATGGGACTTGAGTGGCATTCAAAATCTAACGACAAGTGCCTTTGGCAACAAGTAACTACTACTACTTCCAATACTGCTGCTGCTTCTACTACTACTATTACCACCACTACTTCTACTACTACTACTGCTACTACACACACACACACACACACACACACACACACAGTATCTAGTTCTACGCCTGAGTTACAAAGGAAAGATATGAGTATATTCTCTTATTACACGCCCACTTGTGTGCTCATCTTACTCTCCTCAACACGCGCACGCAAAAAATCAACCCAAGAGTCTTGCAGACTTTGCACACACATTTTGTTGGCGCTGAAGACACTCACGCAATGCACGCACTCACAGCAATGAGTGCACACGAAATGTACACAAGAGGCCTGGATACAAGAGAGAAGCAGCTTTTCCTTTCAGATCCAATGATGAGAAAAATGTGTAAATATATCCAGTCATGTCACGAGGGGTGACGTTCAGGAGCGTTGATTCATATGTTGAACTTCTCAAATAAATCGCCGTTTTAACTCTTGAAATATATTGTTTAATTCCCGCAGCACCTCTTAAGTTTTAACAGCTGATATATTCTGTAGGTTCAACCCATGAAATATACTGTATGTTAAATTCTGAAATATGTAGTATTTCTTCCTCTGAAATAAATCGTATGTTAAACATCTGAAAAATATGGTCTAATTTCTGAAATATATTGTCTGAACTCCTGAAATATATAGGATGTTTAACAAATGAATTACATAGCATAACTTCTGTAACATATCGTGCGCATAACTCTTAAGTTACATTGCACGTTTTACTCCTGGGGGAAAAAATGCAAGCGTGCGTGAGGGTGTTAGGAGTGAGTGGAGGCAAATGGTTTTTATGACTTGACGTTCTGTTGGAGTGTTAGCAAAGTAACATTTATGAAAGGATTCAGGCAAACCTGTTGGCCGGACTTGAGTCCTGGAGGTGGGAAGTACAGTACCTGCACTCTGAAGAAGGGGTGTTAATGTTGCAGTTTTTGAGCTCTAATGTCGGCACACCTCCGGCAAGTGACTGATGATGAAAGTGTTACCTTTTTTTTCTCGAGTCATCCTGCCTCGGTGGGAAGCGGCCAATGTGTTAATAAAAAAAAAGTATATATATATATATATATATATATATATATATATATATATATATATATATATATATATATATATATATATATATATATATATATATATATATATATATATATATATATATATATATATATATATATATATATATATATATATATATATATATACTCATTATTTTAAGTCCTGTGTTGGTTAAATATTTTTTGCACGTTATTTACCACCCCTTCATTTATTCCTGTTTTCCGGTAACTGTTGACTGTGGAACAACTGGAGACCGGTAATTGTTATTATTTCCATATTCTCCAAAAAGCGCTAAACCCCATAGAGGTTATAAAGTGACATGATAATGATTAAGCGTTCATCCAAACAAGGAAAGGGCGGCTCCAAGTCAATGCATAAAGAGCCCTTGCTTATCATTAATGCACTTCCATCGGTAGGCCCAGTAAATATTCTAATATACATAATGACCCCCAGGACAGATAACCTGACTAGAGCCGTGACCTTGATCCAGAGCTGTGTCTTTGATCCAGAGCTGTGAATTTGTTCCAGAGCTGTGTCTTTGATCCAGAGCTGTGAATTTGTTCCAGAACTCTTACCAACGGTCGAACTGTTACCTGACTGACGAGGATAAGTTCCTTCGTGGGAGGTGTCCTGATGCTGGTGAGTGGCTCTTTACCCAAGGAATTGGAGCACTCAGCTATCATCTTTGGATTAGGCTTGACTACTTCCATTTCCGCAGGTGCTGTATGATCCATGCGGATATAGAGCTTCCTCGTGAATTATGATGAGGTGGAATAAAGGAATATGGGGAGACGATGCCCGAGGAGAGCATAACTTCGCAAGCAGTTCGTAGCTGCGAAGCGACGGACTGCTGAAGGTGCTACTAAGTCGCCTCAAAGTGGTTGATCTCTTGGCTGCCAGCACCATGTTGCTCACATCGAACTCATGAATCATAAATTAAAACTGGACAAGCGTTATCAGTCACTGAATGAGAAGGAAAAACTGAGTAAGCAAAAGGTCAAGGTAGTGGGAAACGACGTCAGGTCAAGTTACGTGTCATCTGAAACACTAGACAATTTATTGGATTTACTCCCGTACCCACGACACCAGTCAAACCCAGCCCCTCCCGCTCATATATTTAGAACATAAGAACATTGGCATAAACAAAGCAGAGCGGATCTTAGGTAAAATGGATCATACGTAAATTATATCTTCCATGAATCGTAACGACACATTGTAAATAGCTCACGGGAACATCATGGAATCTTGGTACAGAGGACATCTCCACAACCTTCTTGCCTACCTTTGGTCCATTCCTTGGGCATGACTTACTTCCACCGGAGAATCCCGCCTACCAGTGACAATACCTACGTCTGCCGCACTTCCCTCGTCTGACACCAGTATATAAACGTCAGTCTTCCTGCCTGTGCTTCAGATTCTTCAAGACAACGGTGCTCATCTGAGTTCACCTACTTCAAGATTGAGGGACTGATTACCTTATCTTTTGTATATATTTCTACAGTCTTCACATTATGTCCTTGTACTGATAAAGCCACTGGATGGCGAAACGTCTACAAATTAAAGATACCCAAATGTTGCACATGTGTCTAATTCTTCAAGTTTTAGGACTAGCTTGCCCTGGGTTCGAACTCTTCCTGCGGTGAAATATGCCATTTTCTTTTTTTTGTTTATTTTTTTTGACGTCATTAAATCAATGAACCCTATTTTCCCACCCTGTGTATATAAGGCAGTATGCGTTTGCATGTAGGTGAATGTATGTGATTACCTTTCTTTGTAGTTTCAACAGCAAATCTTTGCTTATATCTCGTCTTCATTGATTTGCTTATATATTTTTTTTTGTTTGCAGTAGCTGAAGCACATACTTTTTTGGATCGTCTTCCAGCAATCTACAATTACGTTCCTAAGATATACTTTCTAGCAGCCTTGCATATTTTTTTTATGTCAGATTGCAATTAAAATTGATTATCGTTGTTCCTAATGGCGTAGCTAAAGCTCATCATTATTTTTCTCGTATTCTTTCACCGTTTGTTTCCCTCTTCTCTCTTTTCCTTTTATTTACCAACAAACGCATCTTCATTGATTTTAGTTTTCTTTAGCAGCTCATTTCCCGTAGCTCCTGGTCCCATTTCTTAGGCTCTGCTGTAGTCTGTAGGGTCACTGTCTCGTACATCTTAATTTTTAGTCACTGGGCTGTTTCCCAGCTTAACATGTAGTGCCATTGGCACTCCTCTGGCACATATAATTTTTTTTTTCTTTTCCTGTTTGGTATCTCCAGGTATATCAGTAACGACGGACTGAAATATTAATGTGTAGGGAACGCTTAAAACTGAGAACCGTCTCTTAACAAAAGCCCCAAGTGTTACATGTCCTCATTTCAATGTTTGGTGTCTGTCCCATTTCTGGTAACACTGCCCCATTGTGAGGGATACAGCGCCACTGTGAGTGAAGCAGCCCCATTGTGAGTGACACAGCTCCACTGTGAGTGACAGAGCTCCACTGTGAGTGACACAGCCTCACTGCGAGTGACACAGCTCCACTATGAGTGACAGAGCTCCACTGTGAGTGACACAGTTCCACAGCCCCAAAGTGAGTGACACGTCATGTAATAGTATTTTTCCTGCTTAAAGTCTCCTTGAATTACCACTTGTTCATTAACATTAATATTTACGTAACTCTTATCCTCACTGCTTCATGGCTAACCAAACTTCAAAGCCCTCAGACAAATCACATCAATAACAAACAATATCACAAAACTGAGGTCGTTGCTGTTTGAGAAACACGTATCGTCGGCCGTGTGTTTCATCTTTCATTAACGCTCTCCTGAGGCATCTGAGCGTAAGGACTCATCAATATGCAGAGATCGAACGACCAGACCGATCCCAGCTGTCGGCTAGCCTCTCTCGCCCGTATGCGAGAACGCAGGCTTCCATGGAGACACCTTGAATGACAATTCCACTACGTTCGCGGGTCGGTAACGCTTCTGTTGCTGTTCTTGTTGTGTGGTGTCCAGTGTTTGTTAAACATTTGGTGTTGCGGCTGTATGTGCTGGAGTGTTAGGGTAACTGCTGGGGTGTTAGTGTTGGGGTGTTAGTGCTGGGGTGTTAGTGCTAGGGTGAGTGTTAGAGTGCGAGTGCTGTTATATGAGTAATCCAGTAGAAAAATAGATTAACCTGGAATCATAGGGTGCAAATATTGTTATTAGCCGATATTGAACCTTCGAGGTGTTTAGATTCGTAATCCAGCAGGTATTGTTCTGTGACCCTCCACGAAGTCGAGAAATTCATATATATATATATATATATATATATATATATATATATATATATATATATATATATATATATATATATATATATATATATATATATATATATATATATATATACATAACAAAAAAAGGCACAATACTGTGACTGGAACGATACACAAATAACCCGCACATAGAAGAGAGGAGCTTACGAAGACGTTTCGGTCCGACTTATCCGTCATATTCTCTCCAACTTTTTTTAATGTTCTTCCCTCTTTTAAACCCCTCTTTCGATCTTATGAGGCTGCTCTTATTGCTACCAGGCGTCGTAAGAATCAGCTTCGCTTCCTACGTGACTGTCTACTACTACCACCACTACCTCTTCCTGCCTATATATACCCGTCCTTCTCCACTTCTCGTTAGTGTGACTTTGTAAATGGTCCAAGTCGGACCGAAACGTCGTCGTAAGCTCCTCTCTTCTATGTGCGGGTTATTTGTATATATATATATATATATATATATATATATATATATATATATATATATATATATATATATATATATATATATATATATATATATATATATATATATATATATTGTTTGTTATTGATGTGATTTGTCTGAGGGTTTTGAAGTTTGGTTAGCCATGAAGCAGTGAGGATAAGAGTTACGTAAATATTAATGTCAATGAACAAGTGGTAATTCAAGGAGACTTTAAGCAGGAAAAATACTATTACATGACGTGTCACTCACTTTGGGGCTGTGGAACTGTGTCACTCACAGTGGAGCTCTGTCACTCATAGTGGAACTGTGTCACTCACAGTGGAGCTCTGTCACTCATAGTGGAGCTGTGTCACTCGCAGTGGGGCTGTGTCACTCACAGTGGAGCTCTGTCACTCACAGTGGAGCTGTGTATCAGTCTGTAGTGGAAGGAAGGCGGGGTAGGGGTCGGCCTAGGAAGGGTTGGAGGGAGGGGGTAAAGGAGGTTTTGTGTGCGAGGGGCTTGGACTTCCAGCAGGCATGCGTGAGCGTGTGTGATAGGAGTGAATGGAGACAAATGGTTTTTAATACTTGACGTGCTGTTGGAGTGTGAGCAAAGTAACATTTATGAAGGGATTCAGGGAAACCGGCAGGCCGGACTTGAGTCCTGGAGATGGGAAGTACAGTGCCTGCACTCTGAAGGAGGGGTGTTAATGTTGCAGTTTAAAAACTGTAGTGTAAAGCACCCTTCTGGCAAGACAGTGATGGAGTGAATGATGGTGAAAGTTTTTCTTTTTCGGGCCACCCTGCCTTGGTGGGAATCGGCCGGTGTGATAATAATAAAAAATATATATATATATATATATATATATATATATATATATATATATATATATATATGTGTGTGTGTGTGTGTGTGTGTGTGTGTGTATATATATGTTGAGGTGGTTCGGAGATGTAGAGAGAATGGAGCGAAACAGAATGACTTCAAGAGTGTATCAGTCTGTAGTGGAAGGAAGGCGGGGTAGGGGTCGGCCTAGGAAAGGTTGGAGGGAGGGGGTAAAGGAGGTTTTGTGTGCGAGGGGCTTGGACTTCCAGCGGGCATGCGTGAGCGTGTTTGATAGGAGTGAATGGAGACGAATGGTTTTTAATACTTGACGTGCTGTTGGAGTGTGAGCAAAGTAACATTTATGAAGGGGTTCAGGGAAACCGGCAGGCCGGACTTGAGTCCTGGAGATGGGAAGTACAGTGCCTGCACTCTGAAGGAGGGGTGTTAATGTTGCAGTTTAAAAACTGTAGTGTAAAGCACCCTTCTGGCAAGACAGTGATGGAGTGAATGATGGTGAAAGTTTTTCTTTTTCGGGCCACCCTGCCTTGGTGGGAATCGGCCAGTGTGATAATAAATAATATATATATATATAAAACATGTGTATGTGTGTGCATATATAAATAATTCAAAAGGATACCTTTTATGTTACGTCGAAGTACCTGACAACCAAAACAAATAATTTTCCCGAATAATAAAGAAAGCGGAGGTGGGAGCCGTTATTTACATATACGGGGGTTGGTAAGGTAACTTAAGCCTTCAATGAATCATATCTGACTTATACCAAACACACCCGGCTGCGATTACCGTGATTTGCAGGTGAGAGCAACACCTGGTGGACGCCCGCTGCCAACCCACACTGTAGTTTGGCCGTGCAGGCGGCCGGAGGATAGTATATGGCCTGTAGACGCTTGCAGAATTAAAGGGAAACTGATACCAGGGACGAAATTTTCTTTATTGCATGTCGTGACTAAGAGGAAGGTCAGGCAGGAGTGGACACATGGCTTATGCTTCTGAGTTACCATGGAATTTATTGGTTAATACAAATTTATTATTATTATTATTAATATTATTGATTTCTGTAAATTATTTTTTCTTACTAATAACACCTTTATTTAATATCATTTTTATTTCTATTTTTTCTCTATTTTATTACTGCTATTACTATATTTTTCACAGCTGTTTTTGCGTGTGAATGAATTAAAGGGTATTTTACTGATTGTAAAATGGAAATATCACTTTTTCAGGATCACGCTGATCTTGGGTCCCATGAGCCTAAAATTGTAATTTTATTGAATATATAGTGATATTCATTTTTATTGAATATATAGTGATATATTGAATAAAAATGAATATTACTATATACTGAATATAGTGATAATCATTTTTATTCAATATAATGAAATTTTGAAGCCCTAGGTGCAGTGTTACATGGGTGCCGTAGGTACAGTGTTACATGGGTGCCGTAGGTACAGTGTTACATGGGTGCCGTAGGTGGTGTTACATGGGAGCCCTAGGTGCAGTGTTACATGGGTGCCCTAGGTGCAGTGTTACATGGGTGCCGTAGGTGGTGTTACATGGGAGCCCTAGGTGCAGTGTTACATGGGTGCCCTAGGTGCAGTGTTACATGGGTGCCGTAGGTGGTGTTACATGGGTGCCCTAGGTGCAGTGTTACATGGGTGCCCTAGGTGCAGTGTTACATGGGTGCCCTAGGTGCAATGTTACATGGGTGCCATAGGTACAGTGTTACATGGGTGCCCTAGGTGCAATGTTACATAGGTGCCCTAGGTACAGTGTTACATGGGTGCCCTAGGTGCAATGTTACATAGGTGCCCTAGGTACAGCGTTACATGGGTGCCCTAGGTGCAATATTACATGGGTGCCCTAGGTACAGTGTTACATGGGTGCCCTAGGTGCAATGTTACATAGGTGCCCTAGGTACAGTGTTACATGGGTGCCCTAGGTGCAATGTTACATAGGTGCCCTAGGTGCAGTGTTACATAGGTGCCCTAGGTACAGTGTTACATGGGTGCCCTAGGAACAGTGTTACATGGGCCATTCCCATATTTTTGCTTCCGTGAAATTACTGGATAAAGGCTCTTCTGATCGACTATTTTGCCTTTTTTAACTTCGAAACAGCTTAAAATTATTTTACCTAATTGCGTTATTTTTCGTTGGTGCTGATGAGGGGCTCTTGATTCAAGGAAGTGGATGTCCTCTTGTGTTGCAGAGATCTGAGACCTCTGCAACACAATTGTCATTTAAGATTTGTTAAGTTATACCATGAATTGAGGAAATATCTTAGACTTCACCTTACGAAAGCAGACAAAGCAAATGCGAGAGTAATTATGAACAAGATAGATTATAGGGAAAAGATAAACATGATATTAGTAGATCGGGAAATGACGTGCCCCTTAAAGGCCCATTTTATAATATACAAAGAAGGAACACCGGATAATTCTACGGGGCAATGTGTCATGCACGAGGAATGATGCAATGCAATGTTTCTTAAGCACCAATGCATGCTGATAGTGTATTAGTACAGACACAGGCACCAATAAATCTGGAATAAGTCAAGCTCAACAGAGCGTGCTTTCTTGTGTGATCAAATTCTTGCCTGCTTGCCTCCTGGCCGAGGGGTACACAAAGACCAATGATTTATAAGAGGCTTTAAAAACGCTGTAGAGGTGGCGGCAATGTACGAGACTGTGCTTAGCCTGACGGAGAATGTCTGTCACCGTCAACAACACACACACACAGTTGACTTTCCTTTCCTAACTATGTTTATTTAATTTAAGCGACACCTCTCATGTATATAAAAAAATATCTTACGTCTCTAAGGTAAATACGTACTACTCTTTTTGTACATGTTACGGAACTCTGTGTATTATAATATATATATATATATATATATATATATATATATATATATATATATATATATATATATATATATATATATATATATATATATATATATATATATATATATATATATATATATATATGAGAAACTAATGATAAAATATAGCGAGAAAAAGGAATAAGACTAAGCTTAAAGGTGGACGTTAGCTGGGCTCGCCTCCCTACTCTCTCGCTCGCTGCCCACTAAGGCTACTTTTTCTCTGTCACTTGTCCACGCCTCCCAGATGGACGACTTTTCGTTGAGTTTCGTCCATAAGCCTCTCTGGTTCTCTTTCTCTAGTGTTTCTTACTACTGGATAAAAAATCAGTGAAAGACAAAGGAAAAAAAGATCATAATAAATGCAAAAACGCAAATTCTTTCGAACCCATAAAGTCAAAATATAAAAAAGTCAATAATATATTTATATATATACTATTTATATAACCGACGGGTGAATCCTCAACCTTGGGCAAAAATTCGGAACTGAGCCGAGCGAACAGTGAGTTTCTCTTCTCTTCGTCTGAGAGCGAACATTAATCGTGTTATTTCAGGGTTGATTATTGTATATTGATGTTCTTTTTTTATGGAAGTTAGCAAATTATTGAGAAAAAATATTTTAAAACATGATTACCATGGGCTACATCATCAAGGGTAATATAATGCATGTGTTTATATACTTTTATCCTAGTTGAAGTAGTTATTCAATTAGAGTTTGGTATCGTTAATCACTGAAGAAAGATAATGGCCAATAAATAAGAGAACCCCTGTGTGTAAGAAGCAAAATACGAAATTCAAAAAGCTAAAAACAAATTCAACGTCATATATATAAAAATTATAACATTAAAATGTATTTTCCAGCTTGGGTGTATCAGTGTCTCATTCAGGTAAAATTTAATAGAAAGTTGAAGACAGTGTCTAGTATTAAAGCCAACTGTTTGTTGCTGTTAACGTTTGTTTACATTCTAGCTTTTTTCTCACCTTGTTTTGTGCTGTTATACAGTAAGTTAAGATTTCTTTGGGATTATCATTTTGACTATTTATTATTGTTTTTACTAATATTCATTCATAAATAGGTTAGAACTCAATGGTCCTAGAGCACCTTGGGAACGGCAGGTAATCATGTTGTATTCTAGGAAGAGGAGGATAGCTTCTATTCCCTGTATCAACAGTATTCCTTATGCATCAAGGAACTCCTCCTCCGTGAATTCGTTTTAAGATTAGATATAATGTCATGTACAAGCCTCGTCTCAAATTCTGCTTCACCTCTCTACCTTTTTCACCCCTTGTCCGTAACTGTGTGCAGCTGGCATGGGCTTTGTGGTTACAAGTCATTTAACAGCTCTTTTTATGTTTTAGAGCTACGATTTTAAGTAGGAGTTTCGTCATTCACACAAGTTTATTTTTGTCTTTGTGCTATTTTTTTTATCTGTCTTGATATGTTGTTTGGTTCAGTATTCACGATTTCTTCTATAATTTTTTTTTTCACATTTCCTCTACGTTATCTGTGTTCAGCAGTTTCATGCAGTCAAGGTTACTATTATCTTGACATATACTCAAAACTTTTCTGCTCTGAAGTTTTCAACACTCATAATTCTGCTTTGTGTCTCGGTGTTCGTGTATAATTTCAATCGCATGATGTTATGGTCACTGCTTCCCAATAATTCTCCAATTATGACTCGAATCTGTGGTCAGAATTAAGACCCAATACATCATAACCGTGTCCTGGAGTCATGACAACTTGACAAAATTCTGCTTCTTAACTTACTAATTATTCTAGTAGATTTTTGATCACCTCATAAATTGCTCCATTTGCCATTGTGGTTATGAAAGTCCCAACTAATTGCATTATAAGTAATTCGATATTGTCAAACAAGAGGTTGTAAGTTTCTTTACTTAATTTTTTGGATGGTGCGGGTGGGGGGGGGTGTAGATGAAAGCTTTCACTTTCATTATCATTCTACATATAAAGAATTACTTCACCACCGTTTTTTGTTGATGTGATCCTTAGCGAACAAATTTTATCCATTCATGGCTGGTTCTGTTGTCAAAGGATTAAGCGTACCCAAGATTCTCAAGATTCACTCAGAGCTATAATGTCTGGGCGCCCTGCGGAAACGCATGAGGTAACTCGTCTTTATTATCAAGGAACAGCAAAAGTGATAAATAGAAGTCTTATATAGCGAAGATGTGACCTGTGGTTTGCATCCATCTGCTCTACAGTATCCATAAGCAGAACTACTGGTAAGCAGAAACAGAACAAGTAATGCATATACCACTATGGATGGTAGTGGGTTCACTTGACTAAGTTAGGTAGAAACAGTTCTAAAATACAAAGGTAATTTGTATCCTATATCTTCCATCCATTTTTATCCCTTAAATAATATCCACGCCTTTTTTTTTTTAACGTGGTAAGCCATAATTTTTCCTTCTTGTTTTATCATGTAAGTAGCTGAAGGGAGATTAGGCTACAATATCGTTATTGAGTTTGAAGTCCTCTTCAGTCTGTCTTTTCCACGTACTCTCTCATGCTTACCATTGCATTCAGATGCAGGCCGTCTACCGTAAACTACTTTTTATGCCCATTTCAGTTGTCCCACAAATCTTTGTATTCTAAATCCTCTTATTTCTATTTTTTTACATATAGCAAGTAATCCTCAGACAAGAAAGAGTATCTAGGGGGTAAGCAGATCACCAAATATATCATCGGAAGTAAACATCAGCCGTATAACCCTAGCAGGAAACACACGCCTGCCAAACTTAAGAATGGAATTTACGTACTTTAACAATGAGTCTTGAGGACTCCGTATACAACCTGCGTCATACCTACATGAAAAACAAAACATCCGAAGGCTAGAGGATGTTCAGATATTCGCTTCGGAACTAGTTCCAGGACTAAAGGAAATGATCTATGATGACAGATCATAGCAAACCCAGAACAGTTTAGAGAAGATGGATAAGACTAGGACGTATAGATACCCAGAGAATTCAGCAGGACAAAGACAGACAACGTACAAGACCGTGGACAAAGTGGCACGTTAGTTAATTATGTAAACAAATGAAAGACGTTAGGGATTTTTTTTTTTTTTTTTTTTTTTTTAGTTCGAAGGTAATAAGTGAAGCTCGGTAGGTGAGAAAATGGTGGAATTAGATTTCATATACACAGGTTTAGGTGTAGGTAGGCTAGTATCCATGACACCAGAAATTTAGTGAAACGTTTCGTGAGTAATTAAAAGGCGTAAGCCAGGAGCACAACCAAGTGAGCCCAACTAGGTAAATTCATGCATGAAGTATACACACCAATACAGAAGGCGACTCACCCACTTCCCTGACAATGCATCAGCAACAACGCCTCCTCCTTGGCCATCCGAAAAATCGTTGCCACTATAAATCAATGGATAATTCCTTAGTAATATATTATCTGGGCAAGTCCGAAGCGCCTGATTATAGGCCGGGGCGCCGGTATTGATTTTCCGCCGTTCATCATTGTGTACGCGCGGAATTTAATACTAATTCCATCAGTGGGTGTTTCAGGACGGTGTTGCAAGAGACAAAGTTTGGTCGATTTGTCACCTTAGTTGGGTTCGTGCGAGAAAAGGGAACCATCAGTAGCCGATTTGTTACGCGCGCGCGCGTGTGGTGTGTGTGTGTGTGTGTGTGTGTGTGTGTGTGTGTGTGTGTGTGTGTGTGTGTGTGTGTGTGTGTGTGTGTGTGTGTGTGTGTGTGTGTACGTACACGCACAGATATGCCATATAGTAAATATACCATTCCACAACTAAATTCAAAATGCAAATATGGAAACCCTGTCAGAAATGATACTAGTGATTGTATTGTTGTAAGAATAGTGAGAGTGAAGTAGCCTCCATCAGATCAGTGATTGATTTTGTTGCGCTTTTGACAATATTGCTGATAAAAAATGAATTCCTGAACTTTTGAAGATAACGCAAAACAATGACAAAGAACTACCATGATCTTTAATAATCAGGAAGGATCTTGGTATTGTCTTGCAATTTTATTTATGTCTGTGTTTGATATTAACAAATTGAGGCAACAAATACTGGCCCAACAAATCATACTGAAGGCCTAGGGTGAAACACACATTAAACTTAACAACAACAAAAAAACAGAACTGCAATGATTTTAAATTCTACAACCTGTATGAACTCTATCATTAAAGACAACAAGAGCACTTCATCCATCTGTGGAAGTTGCATTCATTTATTATCACGTTTCTTAAAGTCCCTTCTAAGAAACTTATCACCAAAAATGCTTTGCTTAAATCAACTGAAAGACAACTGCTCAGTATGAAATTTCCCTCCTAACTGTGAGTAAGCAAATATCCCCAATTGTTTAAACTGATTGATCTAAGCACGAATCCACAGGTACAGTTGCACGTGTTCTTGCACTGCCTCAGATAAAATCTGCAAGACTATGTTGAGTTTGGCATATTTATCAACTGGGTTTCTACATTACAAACTGAACTGTTTGCCATCCTAGAGGCACTAAGGTTAATTTACGACGATGAGCTTGACTCCCTGATCATTACTGATTCTATCACTAAATGCACTTGACTTACATAATAAATAACTTTCTCATTGGAGAAACTAGGTGTGAATATTAAATTATCAGAGAGAAGGGAATTAATGCACAATAATTATGGTTTCTATCTCACATGGTTTCTTTCTCACAAGCTTATAAATTAGCCAATGAAAATATTTCGAAAAAGAAGTCGAATATAAAATTAGTCTATATGTATCAAGTACTAGATAGAATTTTAGAAGATAACTAAATGAATCTGCAAGTCTTAAGAATGCACTTAGAAGACTGAGTATATCTATAACTCACTAACGTAGATAAGTACATTGACAGAGCAGCTTACACTGTAAGCAGACAGGCGGATGTTAGATACTTAACTAGACTTAGGCATAGTTTTTCTGGTAGTCTGGCAAGTACACAGACTATTTATCAAACTTTACAGTATGCAGTTAGCTTTTTGGTCACTTTCCTGAGTGTTTGATTGTACACTTAGTGTTTTATCTCTAAATTCTTCATCAAGTTATAAGATGTCTAGGAATCTAATGAAAAAAATTCTAAAAATTGATTATCCTAAATTTACTTGCAACAGACGAAATTATGGAAAAAAAATGTAATTTTTTTTATACTCAAATGAACAACAGATGAATGTCAGAGAGCCAAGTTCCACGGCCTTTTGTGCATCCACGTTCTCTCTTGATTCCATAACATATGGTACACCAACAAGATTTCCCTCGGCAGTCAAAATTATGTAAATTACTCACCTAGATCTACTTTCGTAATTGTGGCCAGAGAGAATTATTCACAGTTCCTTACTTAGGTCTCTCTAACTACTGACGACAGGTTTCTGTCTAGAGTACACCGTCCAAGGTACTTTATAAATGTGTATGAGGTGTGATTTTGCAACTTCATCTAGGTTCTTCATCTAGTTCTCATACCCCCAAGGGGGGTATGAGAACCAAATAATGGGGGTATGGGACTCCATCTCTGAATAATTTAGAAAAAACTTGATAGATTATAATAACTTATCAGCTGTTCTGTTCCTGGCTATCTATATGTAAAGTAAAACAGAGATATTGACATCTTTTGAAGTCATACTGGTACCTAATAGGGCTAGCAGCAGCAGCAGCAGCAGCAGCAGCAGCAGCAGCAGCAGTAGTAGTAGTAGTATTAGTAGTAGTAGTAGTAGTAGTAGTATTGCTAGTAGTAGTAGTAGTAGTAGTAGTAGTGCTAGTAGTAGTAGTAGTAGTGGTAGTAGTAGTAGTAGTAGTAGTAGTAGTAGTAGTAGTAGTAGTAGTAGTAGTGGTGGTGGTAGTAGTAGTAGTAGTAGAAGTAGTAGTGCTAGTGATTTCGACAGTCTGGTGATGGGGGTATAGGGACATAATGGGGATCTGTAATTGTAAAAAGCTTAAGAATCTCCTGATTTAGGTCCTCCAATTTTCTAACGACCCTGAGGCTGAAGGTTATTATTTCCTCATAAATTCATTGATGTGCTCTCGCTGTCTATTCCTGCCTTTCAGTCTACTCTGCTAAGTCACTCACGCACCGCTTTTGTTTTGTGTGGCTTTTCGTGTGTAATTACGTTTCTGCACTTACTTAACTGTATTAACCTCTTTGTAGTCACAGGAACACAGCAATGCTCACGATTCCTCGTCTTGTCTTATGAATTCATCTGAAAAGCTTTTAAATTTGTATTTGACATACACATTTTTTTTTGCAATATCCCTTTTGGAAACCTACCTAGTTTAAATTAAGGTTCTATTGTTTTCCCAATTGTTAGCACCAAAAAAACTGGAGATGTAAAACAATACCAAATCTTATGATGTAATGAATCTTTTCTTACCGGGGTGGACCGGTAAGCCAGGAAGAAAAGCCTCGGTCAAATGACCGATAGCTCCACTGAGAAGGTTTTCACATAATGAAGACCAGAGTCAGAAGAAAGTTCTGTGTCTGATAAAAAATCTGCGTCAGAGAACATCCTGTGTATTGCTATTTCAGATGAAGGAAAGAGTCGTGAATCCAGGCATGAGGTCGGGTTAGGCTATGGTAGGATGGTTACATTTGCTTTGGTTTAGCGTAAGTTAGCTTTAAGTTAGGTTAGAAGGAAAGCTAGGCTAAGTTAGATTGAGTTAACTAAGGTTAGGTTAGGATTGGTTTAGGGTAGGTTAGCTGTAAGTTAGGTTGAAGGAACGTTAAGTTTGGTTATATTTGGTTAGGGTTGTCTTAAGGTAGGCTAGCTTAAAGTTAGGTTAGTATTAATGTTAGGTAAAATTGGGTTAGGTGAGGAAGGAGCAATGAGTCCAGACATAAAGGTGATGCGAGTACATGATAAGACACCTAGAGTGTTCAGAGTACTTCCTCCACTTACACTACACAATAAAAAATAATAATGTTGGAATGTATAGCCGCTGGTAACCTAAGAACCTTCTACTCTGGAACATATTTCTCACGGTCATAGTGAGGTAATTAGGAAGAGGTGGAATGAACTTTCCCTCCTCCCCCTCAAAATTTCTCTCACTCACTCTCTCTCTCTCTCTCTCTTTCTCTCTCTCTCTCTCTCTCTCTCTCTCTCTCTCTCTCTCTTTCTCTCTCTCTCTCTCTCTGTATATGAATTCTTCCTTCAGCTGTTCCCTGTTTTTGCTTCTCTTTTTCCTCTACTTTGCTCCCACTCATGTACTGTCATCCTCTTTTCAAATGTCTCTCTTATTCTTCGCACCTCCCCATTTACTCTCTTCTTTTTTTTTATCTTTCTAACAGCAATAAAGCTGCAGAATCTTCACATAAGTATCCATGAACACAAATACGCCTTTGAAAGCAAAACAAGACGACGCATCCAACGACTTAGTCCAAACTATACATGGCTGTCAAAGAGACAAGCGAGACCGGAAGACGGTGTTCAGGAGCAACACACAAACATTAAAATACCATCGAGCAAAACCAGTGATCAATGAGTGCTGCTAAATTTTAAGGTGAAATTTAAGGTGAACTTTTAAGGTGAAAAACTGTCCCCAAATCAGTGTGTGTGCAGGTGAGTCAGCATCCTTACACTTTTACCGCTTCATATATCAGTGGTAGAATAATCCGACTTTATTTAATAAAGTCCTTGGCGACCCAATCGTCTTTTCAACAAGATGCCAAAAACCGCTTATTACGTCTTATTAACCTCAAACTCACCATCTTTTTGTATATAATGTCGTGCTCTAAATATAATATATATTGCCTTAGAAAAAAGTTTGTAACCGGGCGAAATATCTTTAAATAATGGTTTGATCTGTACATGGTGTCTTCTTACGAAATTTGTCAACAACTTTACCATTCCAAAACACAGGTGAGTACACACTGGCAGGGCCAGAGGCAATGAATCGACCCCTGAAGTAACTACCAGGCGAGTGCACTGTTACTTTCCAAGACTCATGAAATCGTAATAACACGATTTCAAACCACAGAACGGGTGGAGTTTAAACTCATGGCCATGGGTTCAAATCCCACCCCTACCGTGGTTTACTAACTAAATGTGGTCAAATAAAGAAAACAAGAAAATATGTGGAAGAATTTAAAATTAGAAAAAAAAAACATTCTTCTGGCTTATTCCTAGGAGGGCCAACCCAGGGGAGCACAAGAAAGCCAAGCAGCGTGGCTTATATACCTTGGCTTCCTTCAGGTCCTTTTTCTAGAATGTGGCTCAGAGTGCTGAATAGCGCCCAGGTCATCGTCACAGATTTTCTGCTAGAAGAGGAAGGGCAATAGACCGGAACAACAGTGTTAAGGACATGATAGTAAGGTGAGGAAGGTGACAGTAGGGTGGGGGAGATGATAGTAGGGTGAGGGAGATGACAGTAGGATGAGGGAAATGACAGGTAAGCTGCCACGGAGCCACCACTAAGCTGCCACGGAACTACCACTAAGCTGCCACGGAACTACCACTAAGCTGCCACGCCCCCCCCCTAAACTGCTACCCTCAACACTACAGACAAAAGCATAGGAAAACACTCATAACAAAACAATATTTAACAAAAAAAATTAAAATCAAAGGATTTGCGCTTCTAATCTTTCAACAGAGACAGCCAACAAGATTCTTTATTCCAAGTCGTCTATTTTTTTTAGAGAGAACAAGACACGGGAAGGTTTAAGATGTATCTCACACTTTGATAGATAAAAGAATGGTCTTCGGCAAATAATATGCTCATAAACTAGCTGCTACCCTCCATAGGATTTACATGGGGTGAACAATAAACGAGCTGCTACCCTCCATAGCATGGATATAGGGTGCTTAATAAACTAGTTGCTATCCTCCACAGGATAGATATGGGTGCACAGTAAACTAGCTGCTATCCTCCACAGTGGGATATATCGTGCAAAATGAAGTTGCCGCTTCAAAGGCAAAATTTAATTTAAACCCCATATATAAACCACAAGACTAACATGATCAAGCTTTCCTAACATATATATTAGGCTATTGGACACGGTCACAATTCAGAATATTCTCTTCTAATAATTTTAAGAATAATATATGATGAAGCCTTTAAGTGGATGCGATTCGAATCAGCGAAAATACAACGTATTTGTGTGGAACAAAATATAAAATTTATTTCTATTCGAAGCCCTCTAATGAAATAAACGCCTCCAAGAAACAAATCCAGAAAGCAAACAACCCTTTAAACGCTCAGAAAATAGAATTTACTGCACAAACTTTTAAATGGATAAGTAAGTAAGTAAGTAAGTAAGTAAGTTTATTCAGGTATACACAAATACAGTTACATAGAATTATCATACATAGCAGCATATGTGTAGAGAACCTGGGATAACCCAAAAAAGTCAGACAGAGTGACTTATTTCCATTGGGGTCCTTTTACCTTATTATTATAGTATAAAGGTTATAATATTTTCTTATTATTCTACAATGAAGATAACATCTTATTATCATACTAAAAAGACTATCTGCTACACCAAGGTCATTAAGACTATCTACAATACGAGGGTCATTACAAGGAATAAGGTAAAATTTACACGTATGTTAGCTAAAAAATAGAAAATCATTCCCCTCCCTTTCTGTAGCTACATTCATCAGACACCTTTTGGCACTCTTCTTGAACTGGTTCACGCTATGACTGGCTTTGACATGTGCGGGTAGTCTGTTCCATTCCTTTATTGCTGTACAATAAAAGGTGTTTGAAGCCTGGCCACTGACTGTGGGTACTACAAAGTTGTGCTCTCTCCCCCTAGTACTATGATTGCTTTGGTTCCCAACCTTGACAAAATTGACAGCAAGATATTCTGGACATTGTTTGTGAGCAATTTTATAAACATGATTTAGCTTCAGTTGTTTTACTCTGTCTTCAACATTCAGCATATCCAACTGCTGTAATTCATCCTGGCCTACATGTTCTCTTGGTCCCAGCCCCAGGATGAATCTTACGATTTTGTTCTGGGTGATTTGCAGTCTATCTTTCAGTTTTTTTGTCAAGGCAGAATTGGTTTGCTTAGTTTTAAGGTCCAGCGACATTCTTGTGGGAGAAAAAGCATCGAAACTCATCCTACGAGCAAGAGTTATTCTATACTCACTCTGTGGGTGGTAGTTATCTCATAGCCATCCTGTGAGTGAAAGTTATATACCATATGCTCATTCTGTTAGTGGGAGTCACCCCATACAAATCCCGTGGGAGTAGCCACCTCATATTCATCTTATGTGCGGTAGTCACCCCATACTCATCCTGTGGGGGTAGTCACCCCACACTCAACCTGTGGGTGTTTCTTTCCCAGTACTCATTTTGTAAGTAGTAGTCACTCCATATCCTTCCTGTGGATGGTAGCCATCCCATATCCTTTGCCTAGGAGGCATTTATCCCACACTCATGAAGTTAGAGGTCGTAAAAAGATTAGAGAGGCTGGGTTCAACTAAATATAACAAGTAAACAAGAGCCTCAAGGAATACAATGACTACAAGCAACACCATAGAGCGAGCATGTTTTTCGCAGCGGGAGACAAAAGGAACTCAAACGTGTTGGAAAACATGTGATAGGAAATTAGAGCTAATATATGTACTTTGTGGCCACTTTATCAGGAACTTCCTTCTAGTACTGGCAGGGTCCCCGTCTGCTCTTAGAACTGTCTGAATTCTTAGTGGCATGGATTCGACAAGGTGCTGGAAACATTCCTTAGAGATTCTGGCCCATGTTGACAATATAGCATCATGCAGTTCCTGCAAGATTTGTTGGCTGCACATTCATGCTACTAGTTTCCCGTTCCACAACATCCCAAAGCCTTATGCCAAATTCTTACCCTACCGTCTGCATGTCGCAGCAGACGATTTTCCAATCGTAAACTATCCAGTTTTGGTGAGCCTGTGTTCACTGTAGCCTTAGTTTCCTGCTCATAGCTGATAAAAGTTAATCTTGTGTGGTCTGCTGCTGAAGCGCATTCGCTTCAAGATTCAGCGTGCTGTGCATTCAGAGATGCTCTTCTACATAACACCGTTATAATACATGATTGAGTTACTGTCACCTTCCTGTCACCTTAAACCAGTCTGGCCATTCTCTGACCTCTCTCGTTAACAACACGTTATCGCCCTCGGAACTGCTGCTCACTGAATTTTTTGTTGTTATTTTTCACACCATATTCTATAAACTCTAGAGACTTGTGCACGAAAATCCCAGGAGATCGACAGTTCCTGAAATACTCAAACTACTTAGTCTGGCACCAACAATGATTCCACAGGCAAAGTCGCTTAGATCACATTTCCTCCCCAAGTATTTCTAAAAGGTTGATAGACTGATTACATCATCTTTACCTATACTCTGTAATTGACTGAAGAGTCCTACAGTGTAGGCGGAACGCTGCAACAACTGTTGCACATGTCTTACTCAACTTCTCGGTATTTGATACCGACAACAACAAGTATGGTGTGACTGACATGTTTGGTGTGACTGACAACTGAACTTCTTGACCATGTCTATGTTTGAAGGCACTGAGGTGCTGCCACGCGATTGGCTGATTAGATATTCGAATTAACGAGCAGATGTACGGGTGTACGTAATAAAGTGGGCACTGAACGTACAGCATCCTTCAAACTGCATGAAAACACCGAGAGGCAGAAAACTGGCAAAACCAGTCGTATGAGGTGAAGAGGCAAGGTCCAGGAACCGACAAGAAGTTCCTGTAGTTAATAAAAAAAAAGGAGAGTGTGTGTGTGTGTGCACGCGTACACACCCAACATTACACCCCCCCACACACACACGTACACGCGCGCGCAGGCCTGGGAACTCAAGTAGGAGCGTTTACTCACTCTACAGTTGAAAAACCTTTTCTCTTTACCCACTCCAAGGAGAGCGAGGCCAGAGCCATCTATCTTTCCCGCGCGTCTCCCTGCTGCTACCCGCCCAAAATTTTTCCCGCCCAAATTCTTCCCGCCTTTTCTTACCTTGAAGGCTGAGACCCGCCCCCACTTTTGGCGGGAATTATTTATATATCCGTTTCAAGTTTAGGGAATTGTGGGGAGGATATTAATCTTTTGCGTGAGTGCGTGCGCGCGTGCTAGCGTGTGTGTTTGGATTCTTGGAGTCTTGGATCATGCTAAACCTTTTTAGGAAACAGTGTATGAACTTTTCTCAACCAATTCATTCCAGTTTCTTACAGCCATAAGAATGAAGGACAATGCTACCTAACGTTCTTGCAAGTTATATTTGCCGCTATTACTATCACGGGGACTGACTATCCGCCCACTCAAACCTTTTGAGTATCTCGTACTTCATATTATTTCTTTCTCTCTCTCTCTCTCTCTCTCTCTCTCTCTCTCTGTCTCTCTCTCTCTCCCTCTTACTTTCTGTAAAGGTTGCTAATTTAGTTAATTTAGTCTCTCCTCATAGTGAATTACGTCATCGCAAGTACTAATCTTCCCTCAAACTTCAGGCATTTCTAGAGCTTCTTACATAATCCTAATCTCTCTGTCGATGATGTAAGATCTATAACTAACTTCATATAGTATACTGTAATTTGCGATGCCTAATTTTGAATCATGTACGAAATCTGCCTCCACCATCCTGCTCACTAGATTATTCCACTTCGAGTATTTAGTGTCCATACGTGTGTGTCCACTTAGCTTCTGTGCATACATCTGGGCTCAAGTAAAACCGAGATGAGTTTCGGTGTCTGTGGGATCCGAGAAATGTATATGTAAATAGTATGTCTACCACATCTGTTTTCTATACCTCCCGCTAGGGGAGTTGCTGGCCTAAAGCCTGTTTCAGAGAGCGCCTACCAGACAACTGGCATTGAGGGCAGTGATCGTGGAAAGCTCACGGCCTCACAGGCTGCCTACAGAAAGAAAATCTCTACCTCATCTCTATCGCAATGTACGCGACGGACATAATATGTAATGCAGCTAAATATCAACGTTGAAGATATGAAATCTATTAGAAGAGGCATTCAGAAGTTATTGTAGTGAACTAGTATCCCCATTTCTTCAATAAATATGGCAAAACTAGCTGGAAGGTACACTGCTTTCGAAAGTTTAAAGACAATGATGAAAGGCAGCCTCTAATCATTGCACAGAAACTGATATAACAAAATAAACATTTAAAATTCTGTAAAATAATTTTACCGATATGATTTGCAGCAGACCTAAATTAAACTGTCTTTTTAAACAAACAACATATTTTAATTATACTAGAAATTTCAGAACCAAATTTAGGTAGAGGAACTCAAACAGAAAACGCTGTACAAGCAGCCCAAAACGAAACGATATGGGACATGAAATCAAGTTAAGATTCAGGGCCAGGAGCTGAGATTTTGTCCTAGTACCCAAACTTGGTAAGCATACACAAAAGACTCAAATGGGTAATTATTGTACACTGGTGACCTGTGGCTTGAAGGCTTAAACATTTTCGGCTCACAAGTGAACAGACAGGTAATCTTTCTCTCTCTCTCTCTCTCTCAGCATCCCATTAATCTGCCTCATCAGTCACACTACCTTAGACACACTATAATTATTGATACTCTGGGCAGAGCCATGTCGCAAACAATCAATTTCCAATTTCCTGTTGTCATTTTATAATTTGGCCAATCTTGTTGGGTGGGGAGTGGGTGGCGAGAGGGCAGCTCTTGAGTGGGGAGAGGGTGGTTCTTGTTGAGTGGGGAGAGGGAGGTTTTTGTTGGGCGGAGATTGAGCACAATGGCGTACAGAAGTTCCTTAGCAAGAAAGGAGAGAAAGATACACGAATCACCTCGTACCTGAGACGAACACACATGAAACACCTTATATCTGAAACAAGACAAGTGAAATATCGCATCCCTGGAACAATGTACAATAAACCATCCCATATCCGGGACAAAGACACATGAAACACCTCATATACTGAACAAGGACACGTTTAACAGCTCATAACGTGAGACAAAGGCACATGAATCACATACGTAGAACAAAGACACATGAATCACATAATTACCTTGGACAAAGATTCATTAAATGCCTCATGGACCAACTCTTGTTACATGAAGAAGGGTTACGATGAAATATTTGGAATTCTCTTCATCCGAATGAACGATAGAAACCATAATCATTTTGTTCACTTACTCAAAAAAAATCTCACTCCTGTATCTGTTTAATACACTTTTCAAGTTTCCCAAAGGATTTGTCATTTCAACAAAGGCTAGGGCAGCAGACTGCGAATGTTGTAGTGGTAATATATCGAACTGCGATCAGAGATATGATTCGATTTCACTTATTCACAGTAGTTCTGATTTTACAGGGACGGTTTCTTGCCATCCCTGGAGAGAGAGAGAGAGAGAGAGAGAGAGAGAGACAGACAGACAGACAGACAGAGACAGACAGACAGAATAATCTTATAATGAATGTATTTCTCTTTGATAAGAGTAAGGTTCAAGTTCTGCATATGGGTTGGAACAGTTCTTGGAGTTTTGAGTGCAACCAGAACCTCCGACCTCGGGGAATATGGCAGTTTTCACTCCCTAGTCCGTTTGTAAGCTACCGTGTAAGGTGAAAATATTTAATATTTGTATCTTATAAAGTAATGTTTTGTAGGAGTGTGCAATAATTCGTGATTTACTTGTGGGAATAGAGGGACGAATTACTGGTAGGAGGCAATGTCACCACTTATTATACCAGGAAGGAGAGTGGGATGAGACTGATTCTTTCTACTTGATAACACTGGTAAAACATCCAAAGAAAATACTTTCAAAGAAGTGGTTGAAATTAATACAAGAATATAAATATAAGTCGAAGATAAATGGTGGTAAGATAGTTAAATATTTAATTTGAATATAATTAGAATGCTGTATAGATCTAAAACTGTGAAACTATGAAAGTATGCGCATTTATGTAGGAACTTGCATTGTAAATCAATTCATGGGAACAATACACAAACAACCCACACATAGGAGAGAGAGAGAAAAAGTTTTTGATGACGTTTTATTGAAAGTTGGAAGCTATGCCAGTACGGGTTTTGGAAGTCATCCCAGCCATGGGCCATAGAAATTGATCCAAGAACTTTGGTCATAGGGCACCTACACATGCCAATTCTTGAAAGAATGTGGCCCTAATGACCGTGCACGAGCGTTGAAATTTTAAAGACAACCGGATTACGGCTTCTCCAGTTATGAGCAAAATAAAAACGAAAAGCTGGAAGAAGAAAAAATAGGGCGATGTCTTCAAGGTTCCTCTTCGGGGAAGCCTAATTTGCAAGCAGCACACTGCGGATGTATCTAACTTTGCTACATGAAAGAAAAAATTCCTTGTTCTTCTCCTACTTCTCCACATCTTCCCTACTCCTCCACCTCCCCCTCCTCCACCTCCCCACCTCCTCCACCTCCCCCACCTCCCCCTCCTCCACCTCCCCCTCCTCCACCTCCTCCACCTCCCCCTCCTCCACCTCCTCCACCTCCCCCTCCTTCAGAGTCATCAGTCATGTATTGTGTGTCTCTTATCTCATAATTGTTACCTTTGCAGAGGTTATCACAGGGGTACAGCGGCTACCTTTGCTCTCTGCTGGGGCGAGTTGTCTCTGTGGGCATCCCATTAAACGGGAATGCTCTTGAATGGGCATATGTCCTTAGTGGGCATACCCGTCATTATGCACGTCTCACTGGACCTAACACTCAGAGGGAATACCACTCAGGGGTCATACCACTCACAAGGCATACGACCCAGAGGGCATACGACTCATTGGGCATACCATTCACTGGACATACCATTCACACAGAGGTCATACCATACGGTATAACATCCTGATAGGCATACTTAGGAGTCATCATCTTCACTTTGGGCACATTTTCGAATGGGCATACCATTACACGGTGAAAACATACTCCTCGCTATCTGTCTCACTTCCTATGGGGAAAATACAAGTGAGGGAAAATTCTCTTCGGTGGATATACTTCTCAGTGGATATACTTCTCGGTGGATATACTTCTCGGTGGATATACTCCTAGGTGGATATAACAACACACGAAATAAACTTTTTAGTTACATTAACGTGTAGACATTAGTTATGTCTAAACCTTCTCTTCTCCCCTCCCTATCTTCACCACTCAACTCACTCCCGCTCTCCCTTCCTACCTTCACATATCCCTCCCTCCTTCCCCACATCTCCCTCCCTACCACCTACCCTCCGTATTCGTTGTGATAAGAACGGTCTCAGGTGCTTATGCAAAGCGCTGAAAGGCATAAGTTACCCATTTTTGCTATTTCAGCATTGTCGGTAACTATGTGTCAAGATAAATTTACTTACGTTAACCTAACCTAAACCCTAACCAAGCCTAATATAAACTCTCCTAAACAAACCCAACCATCGTTACCTAAACTAAACAGACATTTCATAATATCATATCTAAACTTAATACTAAGTGTCATTATCCTTGCACTCGGTAAAGTTATCTTATTATTCCAAGCTATAACTCAAGGTTCAGCCTCTGCAAGACATAATCGCCAAGTACTGACTTCGAAACACCTCGTGTCCTCTCACTTATCACATAATGCTGTCACCACCAATATTCTTCATATAGAAGTCCCGGCAATACGTACGCCTCATATACACATTTTCGCACTATAAACAAAAGGAATGTGCACAAGGTAACATTTAAGAAAGGATTCGGGAAAACCATGGGTAAGCGCTAAATCCGTAGGATTATACAGCTCCTGGGTCCTACAGGTGAGAAGTAAGGTGTTTGCATTCTGAATGTAATTCCTTGGTTTCCGGGTCACTCTACTTCAGCGGAAGACGACCAGCGTGTTAAATGAAAGAAGGGGGTGTATTAAGAACGACAGTATTAAAGTCATACAAAGAGAGGAAGGGCGAAGTGCACACACACATATTTCTCGTCATATTATTTATGAAAAAAAATCGCCAATTACAAATGCACACACTTCACCTGAATAAATTCACAAAGGAACCCATACATTATATAAGAAAAGGTAAAGAATTCACCTTTGTGGGGTGATACTAGTCGTTGTCCATGGCGAGTATCACAAGTGATACCATTTGAAACAGGATTCGTCTTTGAACTGCGTTATGTAATCACCCATGTGTAAAGCCCCTCATGTCTCGGTCTATCAAATTACACTTCCATACCTTTCTTTACTCTGAGTCAATTATTACTGCCCAAGCTTCCTAGGTTATGTTGACCACATCAGGAAAGTAGTTAGTAACGTCACGTGGTGTCAGCAGAGGTGATCCTCACATGGTGCCATACCAAAAGGTTTTCAGAGCATGTGTTGACTTTGTCCAAGACCCTCCCATGACCTGACCTGACATGAAAGTTGCTTAAATATCCAAATCGGCAACCTAGCTGAATACAGTAGTTCCAAGAAAACTTTGTTCAAAATAGATAATAATAGTATCATCACATATTTTATTAACATAACCTGCATAACATAACCAAAAACAGCCTCTTTCCCCTCTCAACAACACCTTACCCCCCACCTCCTGCCACTACCATAACACGGCCTCTCCCCTCCTCTCACAGCCACTCTCAACCTACCATAACAAAACCATACCCCCGGCCGGGATTGAACCCGCGGTCATAGAGTCTCAAAACTCCAGCCCGTCGCGTTAGCCACTAGACTAGCTGGTCTAGTGGCTAACGCGACGGGCTGGAGTTTTGAGACTCTATGACCGCGGGTTCAATCCCGGCCGGGGGTATGGTTTATTTGCAATCGTGTCATTACGATTTCTTAAGTCATGATACCATAACAAAACCTCTCCCCTCCTCTCACAGCTTCTCTCCTTCTACCGAGAATAACAAAATATTAAATTTCCATAGTATATAAAATGGGCAGAAAAAAAAAGGTAATTCAGAATAGCTTGGTAAGTACTATCATAATTTTGTATTCCAGTATTCTGTAAACATTACAAGTTTCACTGAACAATATTTTATTGTTAAGAAACGGTACGCTAAGTACAGAACAAAAAATAATTTAAAAGCCATTGTAGAAACACAGTGGAAGATGATGTAGCGAATAGATCTAGGAAGATAATAAATAATTATTATTCTTATGCTGTGCAAAAATAATTTATGACAATTAACGCAGCCCATTATAACAAATAACTCACAACACTAATCAAAAAAGAGACAGAGACGATGAAAAAAAAAGTGAGAGCAAAAAAAAAAACAGTAATGATATAATCACTTTACAGCTATTGCTTACCGGAGTGGTACAAACAAAAAACAGTCTTATGAGAGACTTGCAGAGTGGTAAGTCAGGGGTGGATCGGTCGGCTCATTACCAAAGGACCCGGGCTAAATCTTGGGCAAGTCGAGATGAATTGGAGGACTTTCCTTACAACTGTTGTCCCTGTGCACATTAGAAACAGGTACCTGAGTAAAGAATAAAAAAGTTACCATACTGTGGCTGGAACCTGAGTGTTTAAAATAATAATAATAATAATAATAATAATAATAATAATAATAATAATAATAATAATAATAATAATAAATCATTATTTCTACAAGTACAGCTTATACAGACCAATCTGACATCGACGACATACTATAGAGAGAGCCCCTACAGTTGTAGGTTACATCTTAGTGCAAGGGGACCCAAAGTACCCCAAAGGATATACATCTTACTGCTTAAATCTCTTGGGTTACGGGTGGAATGGAGTACTGGAGACAAACACGAGGGTTCGAACCAAGCTTTCATTTGTGCCGGTATAAACTTATTATGCCACTTGTGGCTTTATCTGCACTCCTGATCAGACAAATTGTATTTCCGTTAACTTTGCCTGAAGTCTAGTTCGTAGGCTTTTCGTGTATCCATGTATTGCGCTACCGTCCACGGGACGGTAGCTAGCCGATTTAGCCTCAAGGTTATTCTGAGTAATAGACAGTCGGATTATTAATGCAAAACAAGATTTTTTCTTCAACCTTAAACAAAACTTTGGAGGGCGTCTAAGAGATAAATTATGACGTAATTACCATATTAATGAAGTCTTACAAGTCTCTGGTGGTCTATAAGTTGTTAATTGACTCAGAAGGAACTTCTTAATGACATTTCTATGAATATTCCTTGTATATATTCCTCTGAGATTCATCTGTTAATGGGAAGACGTTTCTGTTTCTTCGTTATAATTGCATGATATATTCTTCTGCGTTTTTAGTTTACGTAATTGACCTCTTAAGAACATATCCTTAAATATCTGTATAATACGTATATATATATATATATATATATATATATATATATATATATATATATATATATATATATATATATATATATATATGTATATATATATATATATATGTATATATATATATATATATATATATAAATATATATATATATATATAAATATATATATATATATATATATATATATATATATATATATATATATGCAAGGAATTCGCAAGAGCAGGCGAAATATACACAATCTACCCAGTGTGGGTAGATTGGTAAAGCACTGCATACCTTGTTCCAAGGTTCGTAGGTTCGAGTCTCCTTCAGCCAGAGATCAGTGTTTTTATATATATATATATGTATATATATATATGTATATATATATATATATGCCGAATAGGCAGAACTTGCGATCTTGGCTTAAATAGCAACGCTCATCTTGCCATATAGGACAAGTGAGAATTTGTGTATGCAATAATTTCGCCAAAATCATTCTGAACCTAACGAAAAAAATATATTTCACTGTGTCTGTTTAGTATTAAATTACTGTAAACAAATATAAAATATATTTAGCAGGGTTAGGTTAAAATAAATTGTTCTTGTTATAATAAGGTTAGGTAAGTTTTCTAAGTTCCTTTTGGTGCAAAATTATAAATTTTTACATCAACATTAATGAAAAAAATGTATCTTTAAACGTATAAGAGAAAATTTTAGAAAGGACTTAATTTTAAATGAGTTCTTGCTAATTGGTCAGTTTTACATATTCGGCACGACATATATATATATATATATATATATATATATATATATATATATATATATATATATATATATATATATATACATCCAGAAGGTTGGTCTAAATTCGAAGCAATATTTCCCATAAGAATTAATGTAAATACAATTAATCCATTCCAGACACCCAAATATATTCACAAAAAATACATTTTTGAAGATTAATTATAATTTTACATACACAAAACAATGAGAACTAAATAAAATAAATTAAGAACATTTAAATCACTATTGCATACCTTTATTGAAGACTTATTGGCTTATGGAAGACAGGGAGGAGGAGAGAGGGAGGGCGGATTATTGTTTGGAAAGGGAATCCCCCTCTATAATGGCTTCAGGTAACAAGTACATGTACCTCTCTGGGGTTACTTCCCTTCTTTGTCTTTTAATGCCACTAGGACCAGCTTGAGAGTCACTGGACCCCTGTCGCACAAAATAATTGTCCAGAGTGCTCTGTTTTTGGCATCTCTTTAAGATTTCCCTAAAATGGGACAAGGTTTTGTCACTGAACATGCTGCAGATATGGCTTGTTTTATCTTGGTTAGGGTGATATTTCTCCACAAAAGTTTGCACCTCATTCCACTTTGCACAAATGTCCTTAATCAGTGAAGAAGGCAGATCTTTCCCTCTCTGTTCCTCCTCCTCCTCTGAAGCAAGTTCCTCAGCTGTGGTCTGTTGCTGTTCCAATTGAAGGTGTTACAGCTCTTCAGTGGTCAGCTCTTCCCTGTGGTCCTCCACCAACTCTTCCACATCCTCGCCACTCACATCCAACCCCATGGACTTCCCCAGTGCCACAATAGATTCCACAACGGGCAGAGGGTCGACAGGGTCAGGGTCAGGGTGAGCCTCAAACCTTTCAAAATCCTTCTCGAGAACACAGTGTGGCCACAACTGTCTCCAAGAAGAGTTCTAAGTCCTGGAAGCCACTCCCTGCCAAGCCTTACCTATAAGGCTTATGCAGTTGTAGATACTGAAGCGATTCCTCCAGAACTCTCTTAGGGTTAATTCAGTGTCTGAGGTCACTTCAAAGCACTATTGAAACACTGCTTTTGTGTAGAGTAGTGTAAGGAGGAAAGAATTTCACTGTTATAAAATGGAAATCCCTAGACAATAGGTCTACCAAGTTTGGAGGATGAGCAGGAGAACTGTCCATTACCAGGAGGCACTTGAATGGCAATTTATTTTCCATGAGGTATTTTTTTCACACTCGGGCCAAACACTTCATGGATCCAGTCAATTAAAATTTGCCTTGTGACCCATGCCTTATTATTAGCTTTCCACATCACCCACAATTTATTCTTGACGACATTGTTTTTCTTGAACACTCTGGGATTTTCAGAGGGATACGCGAGTAAAGGCTTCACTTTGAAATCCCCACTGGCATTAGCACAGAACAAAAGAGTTAGCCTGTCTTTCATAAGCTTGAGTCCTGGCAGTGCCTTTTCCTCCTCATTGATGTAGGTCCTCTTTGTCATTTTCTTCCAAAAGAGGCCTGTTTTGTCACAAATGAGCACTTGTTGGGGTTGGAATCCTTCAGTCTGTACATACCCCTTGAATTCCTGCACAAATTTTTCAGCCTCACGTTTATCTGAACTTGCAGCCTTACCATGCCTTACAACACTGTGTATGCCACTACGCTTCTTAAATATCTCAAACCAGCCTCTGTTGGCCTTAAATTCACTAACATCATCACTAGTACCAGGCATTTTCTTTATGAGATCCGCATGCCTTGCCTTTTCACAAATGACTGTCTCTGTAACACTCTCCTGGTAACTGTTTTTCCCTGATCCACAACAACAACTGCTCCACATCTTCATTTTTGTTAACATGTTTACCCCTTTTGCCAAGTCATCTTCCTTGATTTGTTCCTTCTTTGCCGTGATAGAAGTGATTGTTGATTTGTTTTTGCCATACATCCTGGCAAGTTCCAGCACCCTCACACCACTCTCATATTTTTTTATTACTTCCTTCTTAAATTCCATCGTGTTTCTCACTTTACCAAAGGAACAACTTTACTAGGAACTTTCTTAGGGGTCATGGTGACTTATTTCACAATCACACTTAATAAAAAAGCATCAAAAACAATGAAATGTTTGGATGAATGCACGGAGCATATGCTCATTTGCCAACAGACAAAGGGAGAATGACTCGCCTACATGTGGTGTCCTGCCGGGATGCATCTAATATGGCTGATATACAAGGCAAATTTCCGAAATACAGAGGAAAATTTCAGCCGAAAAACCGGCCTAAATACGAATCGGCCGATAGACGCAGCAGCCGAAAAACGAGGTTCCACTGTATGTATGTATGTCGTGCAGAATACGTAAAACTTGCGATTTTGGCTTAAATAGCCAAATCATCCTGAAAGTAACTAAAATAATATATTTCACTATGTTTGTAAACTTTTCTAGAATATATATAGTTGGACTAGCCTAAATTAAATTGACCTTGTTATAATAAGGTTAGGCATGTTTTCTAAGGTTCTTTTGGTACAAAATTATTAACTTTTACATTAACATAAATAAAAAAATATATCTTTAAACATATAAGAGAAAATTTATAAAATCGCTTAATTTTAAATAATTTCTTGCTAATTGACCAAGTTTACCTATTTGGGCATGACATATATATATATATATATATATATATATATATATATATATATATATATATATATATATATATATATATATATATATATATATATATTAGATACTCGTCATTATATCTCTTACTTGGGTCTTGGGTGAGGATACTTCGTTGTTCTGGGAGAAGGAAATTATGATAGCTTGAAAATTAAAGATGTAGAGAGAGAGAGAGAGAGAGAGAGAGAGAGAGAGAGAGAGAGAGAGAGAGCGAGAGAGAGAGAGAGAGAGAGAGAGAGAGAGAGAGAGAGAAGGAGGGAGGGAGGGAGGGAGGGAAGGGAGGAATCAGCAACCACAACAAACACAACAAAAACAAAAACCACAAACACAATAATCACAACTACAATAACCACAACCACAATAACCACAATAACCACGCCAGCTAAAACAACAAAATAAAACAACGACAACTATCAACAACAAACAAACAACAGTAACTCCAAAGAAGAGATGTAGACGATGAATTCTGAAAAGGTCTGTCTCCCTTTTCCCACAATGTTTGGTGCAGCGAGGTAATAATTCTCTCCATTCAGCTCTGTTTTGACTCAAGTAATTACTCGTGTTACCCCCTCAGACTTGAGCTCTCTCAGCTACCTCTTAATGGGGAGAGAGAGGAGGGACAAGGAGAGAAGGAAGAAGATGAGGAAAAGGAGGACGAGGAGGATTAGGAGGAAGGAAGAAAGTGGGAAGAAGAGAAGGGAAACATGAGTTGTTGAAAGATGTAACTATCAGTGTGCTGCTACTGTACTGTAAGTGATAGTTACCTTGCGAAAAGTATGTCGGCTTGTTACATTACATAATACAGGATGGATTACCATGTAATACTCCATCACCCAGGATGGATTACCAAGTAACACTCCATCACCCAGGATGGATTACCAAGTAACACTCCATCGCCCAGGATGGATTACCAAGTAACACTCCATCACCCAGGATGGATTACCAAGTAACACTCCATCACCCAGGATGGATTACCAAGTAACACTCCATCACCCAGGATGGATTACCAAGTAACACTCCATCACCCAGGATGGATTACCAAGTAACACTCCATCACCCAGGATGGATTACCAAGTAACACTCCATCGCCCAGGATGGATTATCATGAAAAATTCCATTACACAGAATACATTACAATATAATCTTCCACCATACAGGTTTGATTACCATGTAATATCATATAGGATGGATTAACTGTAAGATTTCATCACACACGATCGGTATCTCTGCAGTGTTCCACCACACAGGATGGGTATCTCTGCAATGTTCCACCACACAGGATGGGTTTCTCTGCAATGTTCCACCACACAGGATGGGTATCTCTGCAATGTTCCACCACACAGGATGGGTTTCTCTGCAATGTTCCACCACACAGGATGGGTATCTCTGCAATGTTCCACCACACAGGATGGGTATCTTTGCAATGTTCTGCCACACAGGATGGGTATCTCTGCAATGTTCCACCACACAGGACGGGTATCTTTGCAATGTTCTGCCACACAGAATGGGTATCTCTGCAATGTTCCACCACACAGGATGGGTATCTCTGCAATGTTCCACCACACAGAATGGGTATCTCTGCAATGTTCCACCACACAGGATGGGTTCGTATATCAAGTGATGTAATCAGTCAGCATGAACCGCTAAGCGTCAATAAGACAAAGAGTTACTGGAAATTTTCTTATATGGAGGGTGAGGTATTGTAGTGGAGGGAGAGGAGTAGGGAAGTGAGAAATTATGTAGTTAGGTTTAGTTAGAATAAGTTGGCTAGGTTAGGTTAGACTGAAGAAGGAAGAAGCACCGGGCAAGGAATTGAAGGAAAGTGATGAGGTGGGGAGAATGAGAAAAGGGTGTGAGGGAGAAGGGGAGGAAGATTTGTGGGGAGGAGAGGAATGCGGCCATAATTCCTATTACCTTTCCTTCTTTCCCTTGTCCGGTCTCTCTCTTCCCCCTCCCACACCGGTCCCTTGACCCTTCCTCTGTATCCCTCCCTCTCACTTCACCCCTTACATTGTTCTTCCTACTTCCTTCCTTGCCCTCTTTCCTCCCTGTTCACAACTTGCAATTTGCACAGACTGGCTGATGTTGTAGTAGCCGGACTTAGATTTGATTACAAGAATTTCTGGCAGTTTGGCAGACGCACACATGATCAAACTAAACGAAATGTGGTCAGCCCAATGGAAATCAGTCGCTTTTACTGTTTTGGGTAATCCTGTGTAATTTACACCATGAATGATAAGTGTACTTATGTGTACCTATCCTAAATAAACTTACTTAAAGTCACTTGTATTCTGTGTGTTTCATTGTCCACTTATTGAAGAATACAGATACAGTATAATAACCCATGTGACATGTCAAGGTATCTAATTAATGAAAATAAGATGCCGTATATTTAGCAAATATTCTAAATTTGTTTGCAACAAATAAGACAATTGTAGATATTAATCCAAAAGTATTGCTGTTAATTCTTTTGGGGCCTAGTTCCTAGGCCTTTTGTATATCCACATGCTATTGCGATACAGAATGGATATGGGGATTACAATTAAGTAGAGATTACCGTCTCTGAGATGGATATGGGATGCGTAATATACTAACCAGCAGTAACAGCCTAGTTGATCAGACCCTGATCCACCATGAGGCCTTGTCTCAGACCAGGCCGCGGAGGCGTTGACACCCGGAACCCTCTCCAGGTAAACTCCAGGTAACTCCAGCCACTACTGTCCACAGGATGTATACAGGGTGCACAGTAAACTAACCACTGCTATACACAGGATGTATACAGGATACACAGTAAATTAACCACTGCTATACACAGGATGTATACAGAAAACAATATGAAGTTCAACGATGAGAAATTTCAATTACTCAGATATGGTAAACATGAGGAAATTAAATCTTCATCAGAGTACAAAACAAATTCTGGCCACAAAATAGAGCGAAACACCAACGTCAAAGTCCTGGGAGTGATTATGTCGGAGGATCTCACCTTCAAGGACCATAACATTGTATCAATCGCATCTGCTAGAAAAATGACAGGATGGATAATGAGAACCTTCAAAACTAGGGAGGCCAAGCCCATGATGACACTCTTCAGGTCACTTGTTCTATCTAGGCTGGAATATTGCTGCACACTAACAGCACCTTTGAAGGCAGGTGAAATTGCCGACCTAGAAAATGTACAGAGAACTTTCACGGCGCCATAACGGAGATAAAACACCTCAATTACTGGAGCGCTTGAGGTTCCTAAACCTGTATTCCTGGAACGCAGGAGGAGAGATACATGATTATATACACCTGGAAAATCCTAGAGGGACTAGTACCGAACTTGCACACGAAAATCACTCACTACGAAAGCAAAAGACTTGGCAGACGATGCACCATCCCCCCAATGAAAAGCAGGGGTGTCACTAGCACGTTAAGAGACCATACAATAAGTGTCAGGGGCCCGAGACTGTTCAACTGCCTCCCAGCACACATAAGGGGGATTACCAACAGACCCCTGGCAGTCTTCAAGCTGGCACTCGACAAGCACCTGAAATCGGTTCCTGATCAGCCGGGCTGTGGCTCGTACGTTGGTTTGCGTGCAGCCAGCAGCAACAGCCTGGTTGATCAGGCTCTGATCCACCAGGAGGCCTGGTCACAGACCGGGCCGCGGGGGCGTTGACCCCCGGAACTCTCTCCAGGTAAGCTCCAGGATACACAGTAAACTAACCACTGCTATACACAGGATGTATACAGGATACACAGTAAACTAACCACTGCTATACACAGGATGTATACAGGGTGCACAGTAAACTAACCAGTACCGACTGATGTTGTAGTAGCCAGGCTTAGGCTTGGTTACAAGTACCAACTGATGTTGTAGTAGCCAGGCTTAGGCTTGGTTACAAGTACCGACTGATGTTGTAGTAGCCAGGCTTAGGCTTGGTTACAAGTAACGACTGATGTTGTAGTGGCCAGGCTTAGGCTTGGTTACAAGCACCGACTGATGTTGTAGTAGCCAGGCTTAGGCTTGGTTACAAGTACCGACTGATGTTGTAGTGCTTAGGCCACTGCTGATGTTGTAGTTAGGCTTGGTTACAAGTACCGACTGATGTTGTAGTGGCCAGGCTTAGGACTGATGTTTGGTTACAAGTACCGACTGATGTTGTAGTGGCCATGCTTAGGCTTGGTTACAAGTACCGACTGATGTTGTTGTAGTGGCCAGGCTTAGGATTGGTTACAAGTACTGACTGATGTTGTAGTGGCCAGGCTTAGGCTTGGTTACAAGTACCGACTGATGTTGTAGTGGCCAGGCTTAGGCTTGGTTACAAGTACTGACTGATGTTGTAGTGGCCAGGCTTAGGCTTGGTTACAAGTACTGACTGATGTTGTAGTGGCCAGGCTTAGGCTTGGTTACAAGTACTGACTGATGTTGTAGTGGCCAGGCTTAGGCTTGGTTACAAGTACTGACTGATGTTGTAGTGGCCAGGCTTAGGCTTGGTTACAAGTACTGACTGATGTTGTAGTGGCCATGCTTAGGCTTGGTTACAAGTACTGACTGATGTTGTAGTGGCCATGCTTAGGCTTGGTTACAAGTACCGACTGATGTTGTAGTGGCCATGCTTAGGCTTGGTTACAAGTACTGACTGATGTTGTAGTGGTCATTGCTTAGGCTTAGTTACAAGTACTGACTGATGTTGTAGTGGCCATGCTTAGGCTTGGTTACAAGTACTGACTGATGTTGTAGTGGCCAAGCTTAGACTTAATTACAAGTACCGACTGATGTTGTAGTGGCCATGCTTAGGCTTGGTTACAAGTACTGACTGATGTTGTAGTGGCCGTGCTTAGGCTTAGTTACAAGTACCTGACTGATGTTGTAGTGGCCAAGCTTAGACTTGGTTACAAGTACCGACTGATGTTGTAGTGGCCATGCTTAGGCTTGGTTACAAGTACTGACTGATGTTGTAGTGGCCATGCTTAGGCTTGGTTACAAGTACTGACTGATGTTGTAGTGACCATGCTTAGGCTTGGTTACAAGTACTGACTGATGTTGTAGTGGCCATGCTTAGGCTTGGTTACAAGTACTGACTGATGTTGTAGTGACCATGCTTAGGCTTGGTTACAAGTACTGACTGATGTTGTAGTAGCCAGGCTTAGGCTTGGTTACAAGTACTTCTGACAGTTTGGCAGACACAGAGATGATGAGAGAAATGCAGTGATGAAATGGCGGTTATAAAACTGGGAGTGATAGATCTAACAGTAATAAACTTGCCGTGATAGATTTTGCAGTGATAAACTGGCAGTGATGAAACTGCAGTGACAGAACTGTCACTGGGATAACCGGCAGTGCTAGAACTGGCAGTGATAAAACTGGCATTGGTAAAACTGGCGGAAGATCTCTCCAGCCGTTTTCCTACCTCCCCTCCTCTCTTCCTTCAATGGGCACCCTACCCTTCCCTGGTCTCCCTTCCCTACCATGGGCACCCTACCCTTCCCTGGTCTCCCTTCCCTACCATGGGCACCCTACCCTTCCCTGGTCTCCCTTCCCTACCATGGGCACCCTACCCTTCCCTGGTCTCCCTTCCCTACCATGGGCACCCTCCCCCTACCTTCCCATACCTGGTGTAATGACTCTACCTGTGGTCGGTTCCTTGGTTACGGCGGTGTGCCCGGGATGCTTCCTCTGTCTCGCCTCATCACAGCATCACACACCTTCCTCGGCCTCAAACAAAATCCAATAATATGAGTAAACATTAAAAACGAGGCCACGAGCCATCGATTTTAGGTCATGAGGAAACTGAAAATCCTTGTCCTTTTTTCCCATTTTTTTTAACGTATTCTCCGCTTTTGAGAAGAATACAAAATAGCCCGGCCGTTACCTTCGTCAAATGAACGACTGGCAACACTTATAATTTAGGCGTAGGGTAATTTGCTAGCCTAGGACTCCATGTCAACTTATTTAGCTGACCACTACGGGCCACTGGTCTCTTTTTTCGGTGGGTTTGGGTTAGGGCTCTGCTGGAGAGCGGTGGTGACCCGTCAGTCAAGACTTATTGTTACCCTGTGACATTGGAGTAGTGTCCACCACTCGTCACTGGTTATATTAATTATTTGTAAATGGTTCCGGGGATCATCGCCCTACGACGCAGTCCTAGACTACATGGCTTCAAGTTTCATTACAACAGAGGAACGTTGGTCCAGTTGTAATGCTGCCTTGTACTTATTTAGACGCAGAATGACGGAACACAGACTTCCACTTATCTGAAGAATATGTCACAATATTACAATTCGTACTTAGTATACGATCTGGAAATATATTATTATTATAATCCAGGGGGAAGCGCTAAACCCGGAGGATGATACCGCACCTCGGGGGGGGGGATGTGGAAGGCATTCAGGATTAATTCGGGAACTGGAGCACAGATCCAATTCCCTAAATCAAGAGCCCTCACCAACATCAAGGAACCTTCCTTGAGGGGTCTGGAAATATAATCTGGACGAATCACTAGCAACCTGAAAATGCCTCATGACGACTAGAGCTCTGTCCAGTAAGCCGAGATAATACAATGCCTATATGTCTTCAAGGACTATGAAATATGTGGTGAACCATAGAATTGACGAGGGGAAAAGGGTGACTTGTGCACTGAAACATCTCTGGAAACAAAGAACATTATCCATGGAAGCAAAAAAAAATGAGAAGCAAAGAGAAGGGGGAATATATGAGAGTATAGTAACATCATTGCTCTTAATGGATGATGAATGTTGCAACAAGGGGAAGGCTGGAGGTAGCGGAGATGTGCCTGAGGACAGTGTGTGGTGTGAATATTATGTAGAAAATTCGTAGCTTGGAGATTAGGAGGTGCGGGGTTACTTAAAGTATTATCCAGAGGGCTGAAGAGGGGTTGTTAAGGTGGTTCGGATATTCAGATAAGATGAGTCGAAATAGGATGCCTTGGAGGGTGTATAAATCTGTAGTGGACGAAAGGCGGGGTAGAGGTTGTCCTAGGTTTTGCTTGGGAGAAGCTTGGACATCCAGCAAGCTTTTGAGAGCGTGTTAGATAGAAATGGAGGCAAATGGCTTTTATGATTTGACGCGCTGCTAGAGTGTTAGCAAAGTAACGTTTATAAAGGGATTCAAGGAAACTGGTTAGCCCGACTTGAGTGCTAGAGACGGGAAGAACGGGTGGGGATATTTACCGTTTTGAACTGCAGTATCGGCGCTTCTGGCAGAACAGTGATGGTAAAAGGGTTTCTTTATTTTTTTTTTTTCGCCACCCTGCCTCGGTGGGAAAAAATCATAAATAAGATCAATATGCCACATCAAGGTTTCTTTATCTGTCGAAAAGTTTCGCTTGCAGAACAGGCTTCTTCAGCTAAATACAAATGTGATTTAATACAGGAGACAAAAGAAGTAGAGACGTATTTCTGAGGAGTTCAGTCCCTCAGCCTTGATACCGGAGACATGTCGCTAACATTACTTTTATGAACAACCCCTCAATTTAGGGTCCTTAGTGTTAGTGGAAGGCTTTTGATCCAAAGAACTGAACCCGTCCTCCCTTACGCTGGATCTTACTTAACTGCCTTTCAATAAAATAATAGCCAGAAAACATCTGTTATACCAGAAGACGGGCAGCGATCGGAAGCTTCTTCCTGACTATACATTTCTCAATGATTTATTCCTCGACAGAATCTAATTTCAACAACAACAACAAAAAAATAAAAAAAGAAAACGACAATAATCAGACGTTCCTGAAATCAAATCTAGTGAATAAATGAGGCTGTGTCCCGCAGAGAGCTACAACCTCACCCTCCACCCTACACAGTGTGTGTTGCTTGGTAAACAATGAATGTGAAAGCTTTCAAGTTAGCTCGGTAATAAAGCTATTGCTTGGACCAGACACTGAAACGAACTGAGGAAGGATAACAGGTCTTTGCTTGTGTAATACTCTCAAGAACTCTTGGCATACTCTTGTAGAACCATTATATTCAAGGGAGAGAGAGAGAGAGAGAGAGAGAGAGAGAGAGAGAGAGAGAGAGAGAGAGAGAGAGAGAGAGAGAGTGAGTGAGAGAGAGATCCTACAGAATATAGGTGGCATGTAGGAACCCCTGAAGGTCACTATTGCGAAAATATTGACGTAGTTAACTCGCCTTTGTGATGGGCAAGTGGGTGGGCGAGAGTGGGTGGGTGGATGGGTGGTGAGTGAGGGTTGATGAGAGGGTTGATGAAGGGATGGGTGGGCGGGTGGGTGGATGAGTGGGTGGATGAGGAATAGGGAGGGGCTGGAGATGCAAGGAGCTATATCAGCTATATAGCTAAGAGCTATATCAGCTTGGGGAAATAGATGGCAAGTAACATTTGCACCTGAGAAAACGCAAATGATGATCGTCTCTAGGCACCATGATGGCAATGCTGGTGCAGTAGTAAGGATAAATGAAAGGGTGTTGGCACCTGGAGAAGAAGTTGATATCCTTGGGGTGAAATTTGACTCCAAACTAACCATGAAGAACCATGTTGTAAATCTTGCAAACAAGGCAGCCAGGAAGCTTACAGCACTTCGCCGTATCTCGCATCTGCTTGACAGTAGGGGTTGCAAGATTCTGTACGAGGCACAAGTGCGCTCACGCCTTGAGTATGCTCCACTTTCTTGGTTTGCCTGCCCCCCCTACCCCCTCTCATCTGCGACTGCTTGACAGAGTAGAGAACAGAGCAAGACGTCTCATCGCTCGCCTGGACCCATCCTGGATAGATCTGTCATTTCAGCAGAGCCTTCAACACAGGAGGGATGTGGGTGGCCTTACTGTTATGTACAAGGCCAATATTGTCAAAGTACCACACTTGGATCCACTTCGAGGACAGCGAGAAACAACCTTTTATGCCACAAGACGGGCAGAAAGCAGCAACTTCACTCTGGCTGTACCCTTCTCCAGAACATCACTCCATCTGAGATCATATATACCCAGGATGACTCGAGTATGGAAGACATTGTACAGCATAATGATGTCAACGAGATAACGTCAGTTGATCAAATGAAAATGCTGGCCCACAGATGGCTCCAACTTCATCCTGTTCCCTACTTGTATGTCTCATAACAATAAAAATGCTTTCAAATGAGCTGATGTAGGTAACAGCTCTTAGCTTGTCAATAAAGTTAGGAATCCTTAACCTGTAAATAACTTGTCAATGAAACTAGGGATCCTTAACCTTGTCAAACCCTGTGTAAAAAAAGAGAGAGAGAGAGAGAGAGAGAGAGAGAGAGAGAGAGAGAGAGAGAGAGAGAGGGTACAAGGAAGTACTGAAGGCAAACCTGAAGGGAGGGGGGGAATGAGAGGGATGGGGAAGAGGGCCGAGGGAAATACTGGTGACTTAGAGGACTGAGGTAATGAGTGGGTATGGGAGGGCTGAGAGGAGAAGAGAGGAGCGAGTGGGAGGGTGTTGCAAGCAGCCGTCTAAGTGAGTGTTTGCTAACAAACAAGACCTTGTTGTTTCCTTTGTTTGGTCTCGGTTTAGCGATTATTTGGAAATATTATAAGACCTGGGCAAGTCTGTATGCTGCGAGACCTGGGCGAGCCTGGATGCTGCCAGATCTGGGAGACTCTGGAGGCACTACAAAGGGTTGTGTCACACTCATGGGCTGCGACGGTCGGGAGTGCAGGAGTCTTTAACACATGACTGGACACCACCAAACACACTCACTCCTGGGCTGGGAGGAGTGAGAGAGATTTCTTAAAGTGCGTTGTGAATGCACTGGTCACAGGCCCTCTTGCGTTGAAAGGGCTTAAGGAAGGGGGGAGAGATTTAGCGTTCTTAAACACATAGTAAGTTATGAAAACACTGGACATATCCAAACAGAGCAACCATGACAAAAGCATCCCAGATACTCAGATAAGACAAACTTAAACATATTTTTGAAATTTGGGAATGTCCCTGTGACGTAAAAAAGAGTCACAAAGACACCAAGCAGCAGTTCTTTAGTTTCGTGTTGATCAGAAAGTGGAATGACTTAGACGAGGCGGCGGCAGAGTTAAACAGTATGCATCTTTGTGGGTCGGTACGACAGGGCCAAGAAAGCAAGACGTTCGTATGCAGTTAGTAGACGAACCCAGGAAATTGGAATCATCTGCTGCAACCACACCTAGGCGAGCGCAAGTGAATATACAGATGAAACCTTTAAAACAAGATATGCCAAGCCAATGATGATTCTGTTTAAATCACTGGTTCTCTCTAGGCTGGAATACTGCTGTACATTAACATCTCCATTCAAGGCAGGTGAAATCGCAAATCTTGAGAATGTACAGAGAACCTTTACTGCACATATAAGTTCCGTCAAACACTTAACTACTGGGAACTCTTGGAAGTACTTGTACTCACTGGAGCGCAGGCGAGAGAGGTACATCATAATCTACACCTGGAAAATCCTAGAGGAACTGGTCCCTTATCTGCACACAGAAATCACTCCCTACGAAAGCAAAAGACTGGGCAGACGGTGAAAAATAACCCCAGTGAAAAGTAGGGGCGCCATTGGTACACTAAGTTTACACAAGTGTCCGCCGACTGTTCTCACCACCGAGATGCCTTCGGACACACGGACGCGCATGTAAATAAACACAGGTGAGTTTTCCCACGTAAGCCTTTATTACCGAGGCTTGAAAGCAATCAGTTACAACAGCCATTCTCTTCCTTTCCCGTCCTCCTCAATTAGTAATAAAAAATATCTAATACAAGGCACATTGGTCCAATAATAAGTCTGCCGCATATTTAAATTTTAGACTAAATGCAAAGTATGTGGTCAGCCTTAGAGTGACTTTCATTCCGCTTGAGGAATATATAGACAGAATGATAAGCAACGTGATATGTCAAAGTATCTTATTAATGAAAATACGACACCAGACATATTAAGCAAACACCCAAACTTTGCTTGCAACAGGCAAGACAAGAGTGGATATAAACCCAGTTGCATATGGGCACACAAAATGCCCAGTTCCTAAGCCTTTTGTGTGTCCATATGCTCTAGTGCTACCTTGTACAGAATGGATAAAGGATGTACAATACACTATCCTCTTCAACGCAACAATCTAAAAATTTAATCCAAATTTGGTTTCGATATTAATCCTCATTCGGTGACACCATTGCCATTAATGGCCCTGTTTGAACGTCGACTTTTTAATATAACGAGTCGGCCTGTTTATGCAGTGCGTCGGGCATGACCAGGTGCCTAGGTGTTGCCTAGTTGCGTCACTCTGGTGCGACAGCTGGTGCTTGCCCTTCACTTCTGTGGGATGTCGTGATCGAGAGGGGAGAGAGAGAGAGAGAGAGAGAGAGAGAGAGAGGGAAGAAAGACGAGAGAGAGGAAAAGAAGCTAGAATTAGAGAGAAGAAAGTGAGAGAGGGCAGAAGAAATGAGATCACGTAAGCCTTTGGCCCCAATAATGGTCTAAGAGTCGTTAGCTAATTTAACGATGGGACATTAGGGAGATGGAGAAAGAGGGAGGAGAAGACAAAAAGGGGGGTTTTTAACGGGGGGGGGGGGGGGGGGGGGGGGGGGGGGGGGGGGGGGGGGGGGGGGGGGGGGGGGGGGGGGGGGGGGGGGGGGGGGGGGGGGGGGGGGGGGGGGGGGGGGGGGGAGGAAGAAGGAAAGAAGAGAGGAGGAATTGGGAGGAGGAGACGAGGAAGGGTTGGAGAGGTGTGATAGTGGTTCTGGTATTATGTTAATGATCATGGCCCCCCCCCCCCCCCCCCCCCCCCTCTCTCTCTCTCTCTCTCTTTTACACAGGGTTTGACAAGGTTAGGTTAAGGATCCCTAGCTTCATTGACAAGCTATTTACAGGTTAAGGGTTCCTAGCTTTATTGACAAGCTAAGAGCTGTTACCTATATCAGCTCATTTGAAAGCATTTATATTGTTATGAGACATACAAGCAGGGAACAGGATGAAGTTGGAGCCATCTGTGGGCCAGCATTTTCATCTGATCAACTGACTTTATCTCGTTGACATCATAATACTGTACGAATGTGTTCCAGACTCGAGTCATCCTGGGGATAAATGATCTCAGATGAAGTGAGATTCTGGAGAAGGGTACAGCCAGAGTGAAGTTGCTGCTGCTTTATGCCCGTCTTGTGGTATAGAAGCTTGCTTCACCCTGTCATTGATGTGGATCCAAGTGTGGTACTTTGACAATATTGGCCTTGTACATAACAGTAAGGCCACCCACATCCCTCCTGTGTTGAAGGCTCTGCTAAAATGACAGATCTCTCTCTCTCTCTCTCTCGCTCTCTCTCTCTCTCTCTCTCTCTCTTTCTCTCTCTCTTCTTCTCTCTCTCCTATCCCATCTTCCTCCTTCTCTCTCTCTCCCTTCTCCTTCCCTGTCTTATCTCTAATCCTCAATCCATTCTCCTCTCTTACTTCTCTGCTTTCCTTTCGTCTTTCTTTTTCTCTGTTCTCTCCTTCTCCCTTTCTCCCTTTCACCTCCCTCTCCTTCCCTCTCACCTTCTCTCTACTCTCCTTAGCTCACCCACCTCTCACCTCCCAGCTTCCCACTCCCATGCAAATGTTCTTCAAACACACCAATGCAGAAAAATAGTGTAAGGTTCAAATCACTGAACTTACATGAACCTTAAAATGAACCTTAAAAATATGGGTAGGGATCAAATCTCTAAGAACCTTGAAAACTCTTAAGTTCAAATCCCAGAGATGACTGAACCTTTAAAAATCAGATGAATGTAGATTCAGATCTCAGTACTAAATGAACTTAATAGCCATAACAATAAGGTTCAAATCTTTGAGATACTGAACCTTAAAGAGCTTCAACAATTAATATGTTTCAGGAGTTCACTCAGATTTATGTCATTAATGTGATATAATTTGTAAATAAATTTTGATCAGAAATGAATGTGTTGTAAAATTTGTTTGATATAAATTATAATTCATATAATAATAATAATAATAATAATAATAATAATAATAATAATAATAATAATAATAATAATAATAATAATTATAATAATAATAATAATAATAATAATAATAATAATAATTATAATAATAATAATAATAATAATAATAATATAATAATAATAATAATAATAATAATAATAATAATAATAATAATAATAATAATAATAATAATAATAATAATCATGATAACTATATTATTGTTTCTATTATTATTATTATTATTATTATTATTATTATTACATTAGCAAAAAGCGGCGTGGAATCGTTGGCGTTGATCGATAGCAAGAGAGAGAGAGAGAGAGAGAGAGAGAGAGAGAGAGAGAGAGATTAGAGCCTGGGTTGTGTGTATCAGAGTTGGTGAAAGTCTTCATTGTGTCTCTGCTGGGTGACCTGGTATACGCCCACACCTTCACCCTCCCCTAATGTGTGTGTGTGTGTGTATACTCACCTAATTGTACTCACCTAATTGTGGTTGCAGGGGTCGGGTCACAGCTCCTGGTCCCACCTCTTCGCTGGTCGCTACTATGTCCACTCTCCCTGCTCCATGAGCTTTATCGTATCTTTTCTTAAAGCTTCGTATGGATCCTGCCTCCACTACATCACCCTCCAGATTGTTCCACTTCCTGACAACTCTATGACTGAAGAAATGCTTCCTTACATCTGAATCTTCAACTTCCAGTTGTGACCCCTTGTTGCTGTGTCCCATCTCTGAAACGTCCTGTCCCTATCCACCTTGTCAATTCCTCTCAGTATTTTATATGTCGTTATCATGTCTCCCCCTATCCCTCCAGTCTTCCAGTGTCGTCAGGTGTGCGTGTGTGAAAGGGGGGAGGGGTGCTCGCGCTCACCTATCTGTGATTGCAGGGGGTCGATTCTCAGCTCCTGGCCCCGCCTCTTTGTCATTTGCCAGATTCGTTCCCTAGTAGCCTCGTACTTGGTCATAAATCTCTGTAGTAGTAGTAATAGCAATAACAGTATTAGTATTAGTAGTAATAGTAATACTAACAATGGTTATAAATGACCATAATTTTTAAAGGGGTGGACCGGCAAGCCAGCGGAAGGCCTCGGTCAGATGACCAAAATCTCCAAAGGCGGGTCATCATCTGACTAAGACCCGCGTCAGGAAACATTTGTCCTGTTTCCTGACGAACCTTACCTAACCTAACCTAGTAGTAATAGCAGTTAGTACTAGTAGTAAAAGTTCAATACAATAGCTAATATTCTTATTTTAACATATATGATAAATCGACAGACATAATTACATCTAAACACAAAACTACAATTTCATTACTGTTTATGTTGTACTAAACATCTCCCTGGATGCCCAGGGAATCCAGTCAAGTATCAGGGAGCGGATTCTGCTGCCTCCATCCGTGGTAGCTTAAATACATGCTTTCTTTTGTGCCACAACATTCTTGTATATAATCTTAAAGGTACTGTTTATCTGATGAAGAATTAGATACAAGTGCTACATTTCAGTATATTTTTTAGACGTTTCGCCATCTGTTAGCGTTATCAATGCAAATTCGAGGACATAATGGGAAGACTGTAGAACTATATACAAATATCTTCCCATTATATCCTTGAATTTGTATCGATAAAGCCACTGGATGGCGAAACGTCTACAAATAAAGATACCCAGATGTTGCACATGTGTCTAATACTTGATGTTGTCGCTACTGTATACAATTCACGTACAATTGTATATCTCTCCTATATGTATATGCTCTGAAAGCAGCATTGTATATATACGGGGAGGGGTGTATATATCAATATTTATAAGAAGGAAACGTTCAAACGTGCAGGAGCATCACTGCTGGTGGAAGACTGAGACAGAGAATGCGGTGCAACGAGGATGACAAGAAACAGAGTGTTTAAAAGGTACGTGGTTCACACCACGTACAGTCAAGCACTGCAATACTTTTAATAATATAGAAAAAAAATCGTGCTTATCAATGCGTAACATTAAGGCAACACACTCTTGAATACGTCACACGGACGCAACACAGGTTGGTCAATGCGTCGCACCGACGCAACACAGGTTCGTCAGTGTGTTACAATGACGGAGCAGTGGTTGGTGAGTGCGTCACAGTGACGCAACAGACACACTTCGATTCCTTGCAGTCGCTGTTCTACCGTATCAGTGGTTCAGATTATCTAGTGAAGATGATGCATGTGTATCATTTTCTAGCTCATGATACCTCATTATCGCACTCTGCATGCAACAAGCAGGCACCACGCACTTAACGGGCAAGCAACATGCCTGCAGTAAGAACGTAACATACCGGCAACATGCGCTCACCGTGCACTCAACATACAGCGAATATGCGCGCAACATGCACTTAATATACGCTAAACATGCATGTAACGCACAAGCATCTTGCCCGCAGCATACACTCAACATGCACTATATATAACCGCAACATGCATGCAGGATGCAGGAAATTCATTCTCTCTCTCTCTCTCTCTCTCTCTCTCTCTCTCTCTCTCTCTCTCTCTCTCTCTCCCTCTCTCCAGATATTTTACATGGTTAGAATTATTTTCGTACGTCATTTCAAATTCTGGCTTTGGTAAATTCTGTTTTAAAATTGACTTAAGCTATTTTTTTCTTAATATTAAACATCCTGAGTAGAGGGTGTGGTCGGAGCCAAGTGTGAACCAGAGCATACTGGGCACAGGGTGTGGTCAGAGCCAAGTGTGAGCCAGAGCATACTGGGCACAGGGTGTGGTCGCAGCCAAGTGTGAGCCAGAGCATACTTAAGTACAGGGTGTGGTCGTAGCCAAGTGTGAGCCAGAGCATACTGGGCACAGGGTGTGGTCGCAGCCAAGTGTGAGCCAGAGCATACTTAAGTACAGGGTGTGGTCGTAGCCAAGTGTGAGCCAGAGCATACTGGGCACAGGGTGTGGTCGCAGCCAAGTGTGAGCCAGAGCATACTGGGTACAGGGTGTGGTCGCAGACAAGCGGAATCAAGTTCTACAAAATCTCTCTCTGAAGAGAACCTGTTCCAAGTCTTCGTTAGGCGAAAAATGAACAGTGGCTGCAGGAGTAATGACCTTGATAGAGGAAGGTGCCAGGAGTCCAGTGGACCAATCCGGTGACCTCATGCATGCAGGACCATCACAGTACAAACTAGCAGAATACAACCAAAGTGAAAAAAAAGATAATGGCTGCCAGTCTTGTTGCTTAATTGCTTCGCTTTCTAGATTTTCTTGAAGCTGGGCCGCAGTGGGAGACTTTAAGCGTGCTGCACTTCCACCTCTGCTATTTACATGCTCCAAGTATCAGTATGCCACAGGCAGATACAATAGCAAATTAATATCTTAATTTATGCATTTCAGAGCAGTTGGTATGTTTTCATTTGCAGACTTTTGGCAAAGGACGAAAACGTAGTCATCTTTGTAGGTATGGGGTTAGGGGTTGAAAATAGATGGTTGAAGTAGACATTTCGTAACAAAGCGGCTATCTGATTTTGCTCTATTAAAAACTGTCTTAGGGTCCTGTTTTGAGGTTCATCACTAACGACGTGCATTATGGACCCCAAGAGTCTTAGTGCTTGTAGTTCTGCTAATCGATCAAGGTACCATATACTGTGGAAGTGAAGTCTTCGACGCTGGTTCAACATCTAGTCATTTTTATGTAAACATTTCGTTATCCAGTGGCTTTACCAATATAACAGATGGCACAGTAACCTTATGGGCTCATGGTAAAGCGAACATAGCCACAACCTACTTGCTAACTCCTGACGCAACTCTTGGGCATGACCTACTTCCACTGGGAAATCCCGATTACCATTGATAATATCTTCGTCTTCTGCACCTCATCTGGCGCCAGTATATAACTGCCATTCTCCCTGCCTGTTCTTCAGATTCTTCAAGACAACGGTACCCATCACCTGCTTCTAGGCTGAGGGATTGATTATCTCGTCTTTCACTCTCTTCTCTACATATTTTTCAGTCATCGGACTATTTTCATGTATTATGTCCACTGGATAGCGAAACGTCTAATTCTTCATCTTGTCGGTACTACATACTATTATTATGCAACTGTTGAAGTCACCAGCGATGTTTAGTGCAACAATAAAAATCCTAATTGTCGAAACGTTTCCCATGAGCTGCAGGCGTCATCAGTCGAAAGCAGGGATAAATTACAAACAGTAGACGAAATGGAGATTTAGTCTGAGGTAATCAATCTCTCATCCTTGATGGAAGATAATCAGTCTTACAGCCTAAATCAAATCGCATGAGGCCAGAGATTGTATACCAGTAAACTTGGAAATGAGGCCACCGGAGAGCTGGACCCACCAGTGGAAGTAGGTCATGCTGAACACTTCTTGCAACAGAATTGCTGAATGCATCAGCAACTGCGTTATTGTTTCGATCGTTTTACGAGTGTTGGACAGCAACGACATTGGTCTGTGATTGACAGCAGTGGCACTGGTCTGTGATGTACATCAGCTTTGCAATTGATAGCAATGACACTGGTTTGTGTTAGCCATCGTCCAGATCTTTCCTTTAAGTGCAGGAGCATTGAAACAGAATATAGGTGACAATTGGAAAATAATAGGGAAAGCTGTGTGTCTTTTTTCCTGTGACGGTACCTGGATAACCACTGAGTTCAGTGATCAAAAGTTTCCAAGAATCCCGACTGATGATTTTTTTTTTCAAGATTTTCCAGAATGTTAACCATCCAGATACTCTACGAGATCTTTGATCCTATTTCCGGTGTTGCATAAATACAAAAATGTGTTTTTGGTATCTAAAACCTTTAGAAATACAAGATGCACCCCTTTTGAAAATAAACCTTATATAGAAAAAATTATGTGTGCATAAAATACTGAATTCCTTATAAATTGGCTGTTTTTCATAAAAGGGCGAATAATTAAAACTGAAAAACAAAATATACCAATATACCAGTATTATTTTTGTTATTTTCAGGTCTGAGATCATATAGACTTGCTCATTCTGTAATAAATCAATAACATTAGAAGTTGGTAAACGAGAAATAACCAACAAAAACTTTTTTTTACGTAGTAATAAAACAAATTAGCCGAGTTGCTGCAAGACTTCAGGACAAATCAATACCTATCATGATTGAACTCCTCCCACAGCAGAAAATAACTGAAGGACAGTAACCACATAGGTAGACGAGTGTGACACCAAAGTTTTACATCAGACTTGACTGAATGGGAAACAACTGCCAACTAATTCCGAGACAGTTAAATTCCTCTGCATCGTCATGTTCGTGAGGATGAAACAATACAATAAATGATAAATATAATTTTCTCATTTCAAGTTTAACAATGTGCCTATATACCACCATTATATACCACAACTATCCCCACTACCAAAACTACCGCAACCACCACTTCTACCACCATTACCATCAACTCCACCACCCCAGTCGTACCCGCTTGCCACAACAACCACAAAGACAGTTAAGTCTTTCCGACATTACCACAGTGCTTAACCTGACCCAACCTCCTCTAACATCTTAGGTACAACTTGGACAAAAATGATAGAGAGAAGAAGGGAAGGTATGAAGATGGTAGTGATGGGAAAATGATGGGAAAGTAAAAAATAAATGGCAGTATTACGAAGATAGGTACATGTGTTAAGGCTCTTCGTACCTGGCCGTAAATCAAGTCTTGAGACAAGAAACAATCCTCTAGGAAATAAAAACAAACACGAAGACATTTTTTTTGAATGCTCATGTGTAGGACGGGGTCCACCTCTGGTGTAAATTGTGGGACCCACAGCCTCGGAGAAGTGGATAAAAAGGCTTCAAGGAAGAATATTTGGATTTCTTCCTGAAGCCGTTTGAATATTCCACTTCCCCTACCACCCCATCTTTTCATTCTTTTTTACCGATAGGTATATTTTATTACATAATATGGTACAAAAAGGTTTAAGAGATACATTGTTGATATAAAGATGGCATATACAGTACATGATAAACACTAGTACGCAATGGTGGTAGTGGTATGATGGTGGTGGTGGTGGTGGTGGTAGTAGTGGTTGTTGTAGTGGTGGTGATGTAGTAGTGGTTGAGTGGCTGTGGTGGTTGTAGTGGTGATAGTGGTGTGGAGACATGTCTATGGTGTACATATAGTGGTGCTGGACGTCGTGGTAGTGGTGGTGGTAGGAGTAGTGGTGATAGTAGTGGTAGTGGTGGTTATATGGTTACCTGGAGGTTACCTGGAGGTTATTCCGGGGATCAACGCCCCCGCGGCCCGGTCCATGACCAGGCCTCCCGATGGATCAGGGCCTGATCAACCAGGCTGTTACTGCTGGCTGCACGCAGTCCAATGTACGAGCCACAGCCCGGCTGATCCGGCACTGACTTTAGGTATCTGTCCAGCTCTCTATTGAAGGCAGCCAGGGGTTTATTGGTAATTCCCCTAATGCTTGATGGGAGGCTGTTGAACAGTTTTGGGCCCCAGACACTTATGGTGTTTTCCCTTAGTGTACCAGTGGCGCCCCTACTTTTAATTGGGGGTATTTTGCATCGCCTGCCCAGTCTTTTACTTTCGTAGGGAGTGATTTCTGTGTGCAGATTTGGGGGACCAAGTGTAGATTATGATGTATCTCTCCTCCTGCGCCCCTCAAGGAAGGTTCCTTGATTTGGTGAGGGGCTCTTGATTTAGGGAATTGGATCTGTGCTCCAGTTCCCCGAATAAGCCTGAATGCCTTCCACATCCCCCCCCCAGGCGCTGTATAATCCTCCGGGTTTAGCGCTTCCCCCTTGATTATAATAATAATAATAATCCCCCTCCTGCGTTCCAACGAGTACAAGTCAAGTGCTTCCAAGCGTTCCCAGTAGTTAAGGTGCTTGAGAGAACTTATACGTGCAGTAAAGGATCTCTGTACACTCTCTAGATCTGCGATTTCACCTGCTTTGAATGGAGATGTTAATGTACAGCAGTATTCCAGCCTAGAGAGAACAAGTGATTTGAAAAGGATCATCATGGGCTTGGCATCTCTCGTTTTGAACGTTCTCATTATCCATCCTATCATTTTCTTTGCACGTGCGATCGTGGCACTGTTGTGATCCTTGAAAGTGAGATCCTCAGACATTACTACTCCCATGTCCCTTACATTATTTTTCCGCTCTATTGTATGGCCAGAGTCTGTAGTATACTCTGTTTTAGTTATTATCTCCTCCAGTTTTCCATAACGGAGTAGTTGGAATTTGTCCTCATTGAACATCATATTGTTTACCGTTGCCCACTGGAAAACTTTGTTTATATCTTCTTGGAGGTTAACCGCGTCCTCAGCAGATGACAGCCTCATGCAGATCCTAGTATCATCCGCAAAGGATGATACGGTGCTGTGATGTATATCTCTGTCTATGTCTGATATGAGGATGAGGAATAAGATGGGGGCGAGTACTGTGCCTTGTGGAACAGAGCTCTTCACTATGCCAGCCTCCGATTTAACTCTGTTGACCACTACTCTTTGTGTTCGATTTGCTAGGAAGTTGAAGATCCATCTCCCCACTTTCCCAGTTATTCCTTTAACACGTATTTTATGGGCTATTACGCCATGATCGCATTTGTCAAATGCTTTTGCAAAATCTGTGTATATTACATCTGCATTCTGATTTTCTTCCAGTGCATCCAAGGCCATATCATAGTGATCCAGTAGTTGAGAGGCAGGAGCGACCTGCCCTGAACCCATGTTGCCCTGGATTGCGCAGATTTTGGGAATCCAGGTGATTTGCAATCCTGCTTCTTAGCACTCTTTCAAAGATTTTTATGATGTGGGACGTCAGAGCTATTGGTCTATAGTTCTTAGCTAATGCTTTGCTGCCACCTTTATGGAGTGGGGCTATATCCGTCGTTTTAAGTGACTGTGGAATTTCACCCATGTGCAAGCTCCTCCTCCATAGTGTACTTAGGGCACGCGAGAGGGGTTTCTTGCAGTTCTTAATGAAAACAGAGTTCCACGAGTCTGGGCCTGGGGCTGAGTGCATGGGCATGTTGTCAATGGCTTTTTCGCAATCTATCGGAGTTAGGGTAATGTCGGAAATCTGGCATACATTTATGGAGTTTTGAGGCTCATTCATGAAGAAATCATTTGGGTCGTCAATCCTCAGACCGATTAGTGGTTCACTAAACACAGAGTCATACTGGGATTTCAATATTTCACTCATTTCCTTGTTGTCATCTGTGTAAGTCCCATCCTGTCTGAGTAAGGGCCCGATACTAGATGTGGTATTTGCCTTGTTTTTGGCATATGAAAAGAAATATTTTGAATTTCTGTCAATTTCACTAATAGCTTTAAGCTCCTCCTGTCTCTCCTGGTTCCTGTCAGAGTTATTTAACTTAGGTTCGATAGTTTCCACTTCCCTGGTCAGCGCCTCCTTTCGTGTATCTGATATTCTAGCACTCCTGAGGAGCTCAGTGACTCTTCGTCGTCTTCTGTAGAGGGAGCGTCTTTCTCTCTCCAGTGTACTCCTGCTCTTCTTCTTTCTTAGGGGAATATGCCTATAACGTGCTTCAGCTGCTAGGAAGTTGATCCTTTCAAGGCACTGGTTTGGATCTATGTCATTTAAGATATCTTCCCAACATGTTTCGTTTAGGACATGGTTTACCTGGTCCCAGTTGATGTTCTTGTTGTTGAAGTTGTATTTTGTGAAGACACCTTCACAGGTACATGCATTCTGCTGATCAGGACCCCTATGCATGTACGTCTGGACTTCGATTAGGTTGTGATCGGAATTAGTTGTTTTTGATATTCTTATGTCTCTTATCAGGTCCTCATTATTTGTGAAGATAAGGTCAAGTGTGTTTTCTAGTTTTGTTGGCTCCACTATCTGCTGGCTTAAGGTGTGTTTTTCGCAGAGACTTAGTAGCTCATGTGTGTGTGACCTTTCATCTGCGCTACCTCCGGGGATTGTTTCAGCTATAACATTATTTGCTACATTCTTCCATTTTGTATGCCTTCGGTTGAAATCACCAAGCAGTAAGATGTTTGGGGATGGAACTGGAAGGTTTTCCAGACAATAATCAATTTTCAATAGCTGTTCCTTGAACTGTTGTGAGGTTGCATCTGGTGGCTTGTATACAACCACAATGACTAGGTTTTGGTTCTCGATCTTTATTGATAGAACTTCAACTACCTCATTTGTGGTGTTCAGCAACTCCGTTGTAGTGGTGGTGGTGGCTGTTGTAGTGGTGGTAGTGGTGGTGGTGGCTGTTGTAGTAGTGGTAGTGGTGGTAGTTGTGGTGGTGGTGGTTGTAGTGGTGGTAGTAGTGATGGTAGTAGTAGTAGTAGTTGTGGTGGTGGTAGTGGTTGTAGTGGTGGTGGTAGTGGTGGTTGTGGTGGTGGTGATGGTGGTGGTGGTGGTGGTGGTGGTAGTGGTGGCGGTAGTGGTGGTGTTAGTCGTCGTAGTAGTGGTGGTGGTGGTGGTGGTGGTGGTAGTGGTGGTCGTTGTGGTGGTGGTAGTTGTGGTGGTAGTGGTGGTGATGGTGGTAGTAATGGTGGTGGTAGTGGTGGTGGTAGTGGTTGTAGTGGTGGTGGTGGTAGTGGTTGTAGTGGTGGTGGTAGTGGTTGTAGTGGTGGTGGTGGTAGTGGTTGTAGTGGTGGTGGTGGTGGTAGTGGTGGTAGTGGTTGTAGTGGTGGTGGTGGTAGTAATTGTAGTGGTGGTGGTGGTAGTGGTCGTGATGATGGTTAGTAATAATTGGTAGTAGTAGCAATGGTCAAGTACTCTGTACTTTCATTTGTATCTATATACTTTTTAATGGTCTTCATATTTCATATTTTCATAATGTCTTACATTATTATTACTGTTATGTTGGTCTGTTAATTAAGTTTCAAGCCTGCCGACTACACAAAGGGTCATTAAGGCAACACGTCATCTGTTCACCACAGTTCAAATATACTTTATATCCTATAGTAAGAGGCTTACACCACTTAGTGTATAAATCCTTGTTCATCACGTAGGCTCACTGGGTTTAAATCCTATCGACTAGTCATTAAAGCTGCATAATTTTACCACCGCTAGACAAGAATACATTAATCCCTAAAAAAAGAGACTAAAATTACAAAAAAGGCACAATACCGTGACTGGAACGATACACAAATAACCCGCACATAATAGAGAGAAGCTTACGACGACGTTTCGGTCCGACTTGGACCATTGACAAAGTAACACTTTGTCAATGGTCCAAGTCGGACCGAAACGCCGTCGTAAGCTTCTCTCTTTTATGTGCGGGTTATTTGTGTATAGACTAAAATACTCTATCAGCATATATTCAATAGGAGAAACACACCTCTCAGTGTATATATCTTGTGCTGAAGAATGAGACACTTGTGCCAGTGGCTTCTTCAGTCCAATGCAGAGCGGAACGGTGGGAGATGAGGAGGAGTTTGAGGTAATCAGTCCCTGAGTCTGGAGTCAATGCGCTCAGTTTATCGATCTTGAAAATAGTACAGCATATGGTTAGTTTATGTAGGTTTGTCAGGAAACAGGTCTAGTGTTTCGGGACGCGGGTCTTAGTCATACGAGAACCACAGCTGGAGCTTCTGGGCATCTGACCGAAACTTCTAGCTGGCTTACCGGTCCACCCCTTTAAAAAATTATAGTCTTCTACAGTATATACGCGAAGTGGCTTATATACTGCAGTCAAGTGAGTTGAAGCAACAACAGGAGGAGTCATCAGGTTATTTGTGTATTTTCCTCAAACGGTATTGTGCTTTCATTTCTCTTTACTAGGCTTTCAAATACTAAGATTTCACAAACACAACTTCTGTTCGTGTTTCTTTCATCTGAAGACATTATAGTGATGAAAAAATAATTTACACTAAGTCCCTTGCTGGTAGAATTTACTGTCGTGTACCCTGCAGAGTTTTGGTCAGCACTGGAAACAGTCTGTGATCTTTTGGGAAAAAAAATTCTCCTGATAGGGAGGCAAGATATTTCTAACTTCAGTGTTGGATATAGCCGCCAGTTTGTTGTGTGGGGCACCGATATTATTGTATGTTGTTGAAACTGATTCATCTCTTGTAGACTCAAATTTTTGTGGTGTTCTGTATTTAGTACGACAAGGCGTCATGTGGACTCGGTCTTTTACTAGACTTGGGGCGCAACCTAGATGTCTAGTGTAGTGGTTCGATTAATTATTCTGGTGTATAGTTGGTTGGTTAATTAATATCTTATTAACATCACACTTAATCTTAAGTGTACCCAGACATCAGCAAATTTAAAATTGTTACTTAACTTTTCCGTATCCCAGACAATGGCATAGCTTATTTTATGTTTTTTTTTTATTTTTTACATCTTGTTAGTGTTGCCAACAACAGCCTTGTTTTGATAGCAGTGGCTATTACTGTTATAGCAGTGATACTGTTATAGCGGAGGCTACGGGAATCATTGCAATGGCTACTGTTATAAGAAGGAATACCGTAACACTGTAATGGTGATAGTGGTGATGGAGGAGGGCAGGGAAGGCAGCCAATCACGCCTCTCAGTGATAAGACTAACCCACACTGTACTCTGACAGACTGCTGACCTGATGTATTCACTTAATTAAAAACTGGTATTCTCGTTTGGCCAGCATACCAGTTACTGTCGTCTTCACATCCTCATTGTGAAATGGATGGAGGGTAGAGAGGAAGATGGAGAGGGTGGGAATGGGATTGTAGGGATTGAGAGGGAATCTAAGGAGGGGGATTTAAAGGGAATTGGGGAGAGGGGTGGCAATTTGAAGGGAATTGGAGGGGATATGAGGTAAATGTAGAGGATGGAAGAAAAAATTGAGAATGGGAATTAGATCATATGATTTTTTCAAATCTTTATTTGTCTAGTTATGGTGAGCCTGTACCCGCTGTGTCCACAGTTTCCTGTTCTTAACTAAGAGGAGTAGAACCCGGTATCTTTTTTTCTCTTGTAACCCATCCTCTTCAAGATTCGACGTATTGTGCATTCAAAGATGCTCTTCTGCATACCACTGTTGAAACTCGTGGGTATTTGAAATACTGTCGTCTTCTTGTCAGCTTGAACCAGTCTGGCCGTTCTCCTCTGACCTCTCTCATTAACTAGTTTTGGCAAACAGAACTGCCACTCAATGGATGTCCTGCTTTTTTTCACACCATTCCCTGTAAACTCTAAAGAATGTTGTGAGGAAAATCCCAGGAGATCAGCAGTTTCCTGAGATACTCAAAGCATCCCATCTGGTACCAACATTAATTCCACGGTCAAACTCACTTAAATTACTTTTCTTCCCCATTCTGATGTTGCTCTGAAGGACAACGGAACTTCCTGACCGTGTCTGCATGCTTTTAGACCTTGAGGTGCTGCCAGTCTTGGGCTGATTGGATATTTGCATTAACGAGCAACGATCACCTATGAAAGTAGCCACTAAGCATGCATATATATATGTGCTGACGCCGCCTTGAACAATTGAAAACACATTGTTTTACTCCAGCCGCGAGCATTGAGTGTCCACAGTTAACTTTTTAATCGCCTTTTAATTTATATTTAAAGATTTTTTTTGTAAACAAACCTAACCTAACCCGTATGAAAAGTGATATAGTTGCTAGGAGGATATATGTGTGTCTGAGTGTGTGTGTGTGTGTGTGTGTGTTTTCCCTTAAGTTATTAGCAATTTTTAAAGTCATTTAAACCTTTATAGCTTTTTTGTTACGTTTGTATTAGTGTTTATTGTTGTGGTTGTGTTGTGTTTGGTGCTGTATTTGTTGCTTGGTTTCTTGTGGTTGTGGTTGTGGCAGCGTTTATTGTTGTGTATGTTTTTTTGTATGCTTGATGTGCTTGTCGTTGTGTTTATTGCTAAGTTTGTGGTGTTTGTTTCTGTAATTATTACTGCATGTCTTGTTTTTTTGTGTTGCTGCATTTGCAGTTGCGTTTGCTTATTTTTGAGGCGCCTGCATTATTTGTTGCTGAGTTACTGTGTTTGTTATGTTTGTTGTTGATACGATAGATTGTCTATTCAAGACATTAAAGAGTTAAATATTTAAAATTATCAGTAATATAAAAAATCATTCCTGATAGTTTTGTTAAATGAGATGCTTCCCTGACATCACTTGGGATGTCACATACATAGTGATGAAATGTTTCAGTCTTTCTGTCTGGGAGACTACACTAGAGCAATGAGGATAACGTTATGTGTTTCTATACGGGTTAATCATCGCTTCGTGTTCGAACCAACGTCCTTCGACAAGGAAGACTGGAGTGTGTGTGTGTGTGTGTGGATGTATCCAGTTATATTGCCGGGTTATAGGCTAATCAAGTACGGGAACCTGGAAGGTTTAGAGGAATCGTGAAGGGGTGAAGGGAGGGCGTGGTGGACTGGGTAGGCGAGGGAGGGAGTGGTGGAAGAGAGAGAGGTGGAGGGGGGAGTAGTGGAGAAGAGGGAGAAGTGGAGGGGAAAGTAATGGATGGCAGTAATGAAAGGAGGTGTGTGGGGGCAGGAATGGAGAGGGAGGGGGTAATGGAAGAGGACGGAGATGGAAGGGATATTTAAAGGGGAGAAGGGGATGGGGAAAGGTAGGAGGGGAGGGGAAGGGGGTAATTACACAGGTGAGAGCAGGTGGGTGTGGCACTCTGCATGGCGGCCATGACACCACCATGGTCTGGCCTCCTCTGCTCCTGCATCTCCTTATCCCCTTCTCTTCCGCCCTGTTCCTTATCTTCTTTCTTCTTCTCGTCCATCTTTTTTCTCCACTTTCGTCATTCACTTTAGCTTCTTTTGTTCTTTCATCTCGTCTCCTCTTCCAAGGTTCTTTTTGTCTCTCCTTCATTTTATCTTCGCATCTACCCTTTCTTCTCCTTGCCCTCTACCACCTACGTACTCCCTCCAAAATCTACTGGCTGCTTCTACTATCTACCTGCTTTCTCCACTATCTAGCAATTCCCTCCATTACTTACCTTATTCCAACACTACCTACCTACTTACAACACTACCTACCTACTTACAACACTACCTACCTACTTCTTTCGACATCTACTGACTCCCTTAACTTGGAGTCTACCTAGAGGGTATTCCGGAGATCAACGCCCCCTCTGCCCGGTCCATAACCAGGCCTCCTGGTGGATCAGGGCCTGATCAACGAGGCTGTTACTGTTGGCCGCACGTAGTCCAGCGTACGAACCACAGCCCGGCTGATCCAGCACTGACTTTAGGTATCTGTCCAGCTCCCTTTTGAAGACAACCAGGGGTCTATTGGTAATTCCCCTTATGGCTGGTGGGAGGCTGTTGAAGAGTCTTGGCCTCGGATACTTATTGTGTTTTCTCTTAGTGTACTAATGACGCCCCTACTTTTCACTGGGGGTATGTTGCATCGCCTGCCAAGTCACCAGGTCAATCCAAAATCTACTCTTTCTCTTCACTACCTCCCTACTACTCCACAAACTATTGACTTCGTTCACTAACTGACTACTCTCTCCACGAACTATCTACTCCCTCCACAAACTACCTACTCCCTCCACAAGCTACCTACTTCCCCCACTACCTGACCACGTCATCCACAAACTACTAAGTTCTTGAGCAACCTCGACTAGCTACCAACTTCCTCTACCATCTAACTAAACTTTCAAGTAACGTAACAATATAAATTCTAACTAAACTTTCAAGTAACGTAACAATATAAATTCTAACTAAACTTTCAAGTAACGTAACAATATAAATTCAGTTTGGGATTAAGGATGAGAGATCATACAATGTTCATTAGAAAGTATTCTCCTTTTTAACTTAGCTAATATTAGCTCAGAGGCACCCACACCACCGTATGTCCTCGGACCAAGGGTAACACACCTAGCTTGGCTGGGTGCTTGGTTTTTGTAGGATATGGTGGTCCTGTGGGTTAGAGCGTCATGTGATTTTCGCTCACCATGAGGCGGGCCCAAACATCATGGGTTCGAGCCCTTGGCTAGTCGCAGTGTTGTTATAGATATGATAAACTGACGTTTAGTAATACAGGTTAATCAACCTGTTTTAGGTGACTGCACATTTAGTCGGTGTTGCTTAGTACAGGTGAGGAAGAGTTTGTTTTATGCTGATTGCAGAGAGGCTTTTGCAATGAGGAATTTTTCTCATTGTGTTTAGATATATAATAAAACCCATATCCTTCCAGCCCCCCCACCTTTTTTTTTATTGATTTGGTATACATAATTTTTGCTGCCCCCGCTCGGTGTTGACAAAAATAACTTCATAAAATTCCATTTCTCCAGTGCATGGAATAAGTCATCCTGAGGGATCATAATTCACAAGTGACAGTAACTCCAGCTCTGCTAGAACGAAACCTTAGAAGTTCCCGAAGCTGAGGATTCTTAATTAACGGAAAACGTTAATTAAGAATCTCAGGCTGATACATTTTAGCACTATGTATGTGACCCATCATTCTGTGTGATGGAATATGACACTGAAACACCATCCTGTGTGATGGAATATGACACTGAAACACCATCCTGTGTGATGGAATATGACACTGAAACATCATTCTGTGTGATGGAATATGACACTGAAACATCATCCTGTGTTATGGAATATGACACTGAAACACCATCCTGTGTGATGGAATATGACACTGAAACACCATCCTGTGTGATGGAATATGACACTGAAACACCATCCTGTGTGATGGAATATGACACTGAAACATCATTCTGTGTGATGGAATATGACACTGAAACATCATCCTGTGTTATGGAATATGACACTGAAACACCATCCTGTGTGATGGAATATGACACTGAAACACCATCCTGTGTGATGGAATATGACAGTGAAACACCATCCTGTGTGATGGAATATGACACTGAAACACCATCCTGTGTGATGGAATATGACAGTGAAACACCATCCTGTGTTATGGAATATGACACTGAAACACCATCCTGTGTGATGGAATATGACACTGAAACACTATCCTGTGTGATGGAATATGACACTGAAACACCATCCTGTGTGATGGAATATGACACTGAAACACCACCCTGTGTGATGGAATATGACACTGAAACACCATCCTGTGTGATGGAATATGACACTGAAACACCATCCTGTGTGATGGAATATGACACTGAAACACCATCCTGTGTTATGGAATATGACACTGAAACACCACCCTGTGTGATGGAATATGACACTGAAACACCATCCTGTGTGATGGAATATGACACTGAAACACCACCCCGTGTGATGGAATATGACACTGAAACACCACCCCGTGTGATGGAATATGACACTGAAACACCACCCTGTGTGATGGAATATGACACTGAAACACCATCCTGTGTGATGGAATATGACAACCTGCATGAGATTTCATTTAGCAACCCTTTATAAAATGCAGGGTGCTCTCTGTGAAAAAAGTTTACCTCCTTATTTGTATTCCCTTTTAGTTAGAGGTCATTCACCAATCCGGGCGCCCTTTCACCCAGTTCCCTTATATTCATGTCTCCCTGTATGGGGTTTTATCATATTTCTTCCAAAACATTTTGTGGATCACACTCCTCCCCTCTTCTCCAGTTTATTTCCATTTCCCCCTTCCCTTTCCTTTACTAAAATTTTCCCTTAAACATTCCTGTTCTCATCTCAGTTTTCAACCTCATTTGTGTCCCTTGGTTGCTGTGTCCCATCTCTGAAACATCCTGTTCCTTTCCACCTTGTCATTTCATCTCAAGTATTTTATACGTCGCTATCATGGCCTCCCTATCCCTGTCCTCTGGTGTCGTCAGGTTGATTTCCCTTAACCTCTCCTCGTAGGACATCCCTTTAGCTCCTGGACTAATCTTGTTAGAAACCTTTGCATTTTCTCTAATTTCTTGACGTGCTTGGCCAGGTATGGGCCCCAAATACTAGTGCTGGATCTCCAATATGTTCCTGATGTCCGCAGTGTACAAGTCATGAATGATTCCTTTCTCAGGTGTCTAAATTCTATTCTTAGGTTTGCAGGCGCCCATATGCTGCAGCAGTATTTGGCTTCCTAGCCTGTACTCGGTCTTCTTTGACCTTCCCCAGTTTTCCCTAATTTTGCACTTGGTGGGGTTAAACTAAAAAACCAGTTTTGGACCGGGCTTGCAGCCTGTCCAGATCCTTTGTAATCCTACCGTCTCATCAACAGATTCTCACAAAAACTTACATCATCTGCAAAAGGGATACCTCTGAATCTATCCCTTCCGTTATATCATTAAAATATCCCAGAATGTTGCAGTTTAAAACTGAGTGTAAAGCACCCTTCTGGCAAGACAGTGATGGAGTGAATGATGGTGAAGTTTTTTTTTTTCAGGCCACCCTGCCTTGGTGGAATCGGCCAGTGTGATAATAATAAAAATACCAGAAACAGCACCGGTCCTAGGTGACCCTTGTGGAACCCCCTCGCCCGGGGCACCTACTCTGACACCTCGTCACGTACCATCACTCGATGTTTCCTTCCTGTCAGGTATTCTCTGATCCACTGCAGTGCCTTTCCTATTATCCCTGTCTTCTCATCAAGCTTTCACACTGATGTCTTATGAGGACCTGTGTCAGAAAGCCTTATTACATCAAGAAAATCAGTCTATCCCCCCCTTTCTCTCCTACCATCTTCTATCCCCCTGTCGTTAGAACTCCAGTAGGTTTATGATACAGGATTTCCTTTCCCTGAAACCGTGCTGATTATAGTGTTTAAGCTCATTCCTTTCTAGGTGCTCAGCACTCTTCCCCTAGTCAACTTTTCCATGACTATGCACTATACATGTCAGTCCACTGGTCTGTAATTTAATGCTATCTGTTGCTCCTTTCTTAAAGATTGGGACTACATTTGCTTTCTTCCATACTTCAGGTAGTTGTGCTGTTTCAGACAGATGTGTTAAAAGATTGTTGTTAGTGACCATAGTGCCTTTGCCCCTCTCAGGACCCATGGAGAGATGTCCTGCCCCACCACCTTTGGGTATCTGGCTCACTAATAGCCTCTTTCCCCCCTCCTCGGTTGTGTGTAGTGTGCCCAGCACTTGTTGGTTACTATTCCATCCAGGTTTGCTGGGACCTGTCTCCACGAAAATACTTCTTTAAATCCTGTGTTGAGTTCTTCACATATTTCTTGATTTGTTACTTGCATTTTCCCCTCCTTCCTTCCTCAGCCTGTTCTTGTATACTGTGTACTTATACATATACGTACATGTGTTAATGTGTGTTGTACATATATATGTACATGTTTGAATGTGTGTGCATAAAGATATGTATACTTTCATAGATGATTATAAAGGGGAATGATCACCCCCCAATTTTAAATTCCTAGGTGGAAAGAGGTGATAAAGTTAGGCCATTTTAAGGTTTAGAGAAAATAAGCCATTTGATATTTATCAGACCAAACTTTTTTTTCATGGGGTGTACTAAGTGAAACTCAGTTCTTAAAATATGTGAATTATATGGAAAGTACATGTCGTAGGTCAGTCTAAACTAAAGTTTTGAACTTAAAAATAATATATTTTGTTAATAAATCACACACACACATATACACACACACACACACATACACACACACACACACATACACACACACACACAACACACAACATACACACACACACACACTACACACACATACACACACACACACACACACACACACACACACACTATACACACACACATACTACACACACACATATACCACAAAACACACACAAAAACACACACACACATACACACACACACATACACACACAAAAACCACACAACACACACACACATACACACACACACACACAAACACACACACACACACACACACACACACACACACACACACACACACACACACACACACACACACACATACACACATAGGTGGCCTAAAACCATACATAAATGTCATAGAAATTAATGTAACTCCATATTTTCCTTTCTGTTGACTTCCATCGTCCTAATTATTCCCCCTTCCCCCCCTCTCACCCACATTCTCTTTTTTTCCTATTGACTCCTAACTCTCACCCCAACTGTCCTCCCCATCTTATCCTCCCCACCCCATTATCCTTTCCGTCCCTCCCCACTATCTTCCCCATCACTCACAATCCCCACATCCAGATACGAGGCTGCTAAAAGGGTGGGGAATTTTTTGCATTAGCTGTTTTTTCTTAGATATTCAAATGGGTGGGGCTGAAGACATCTACCTTCACCTCCCTTCTCTTTCCTCACTTCTTCCCCCTTCCTCTTACCCTCCCTATCCTCAACTACCTAACTTCCCCTTCTCTCACTTCCCTCCCTTACCCCTCCTCCCCCTACCCTCCTTTCCGCCCCTCTCCCACCCCTACTTCTCCCCGTCCCTCATTCAATTCTTTTCACTGTCCTTCCCCTCCTTTCTCTTATACACCCATTCCTTCTTCCCTTCCCCTCCCTCGTCCATAATTTTTTACTTCTGTTTCTCCTTTATTCCATCCCATCCCTCCATTTTACCCATCCTCAGGTCGACCTTTTTCCAGGACGGTAGGACCCCTCCCTTATCGCTAGCCAATGACATGCCTTGTTTTTTCTAATCGTCTTTGACCAATCAGGAAGACTCCTTGTTGTTATGCTCGTCTTGACCAGTCAGAGAGTTTAGTTGCTGTCCTGTTCGTCTTTGCCAATTAGTCAGCCTCCTCCTTGTTCTGACCAATGTAAAGGTCTCACTGTTGTCCTGCTTGTCAGTGACCAGTCAGATGAAGGTTGGAGGATATGTCGTGCAAGAGGTAAATTGGTAAATTGCAAGAACTCATTTAAAGTTAAGTCCTTTCTAAAAGTTTCTCTTACACTTTCAAGACTTTTTTTCATTTATGTTAATTAAAAATAAATAATTTTGTACCAAAAAGAACCTTAGAAATTTACCTAACCTTATTATAACAAGTACAGTTTAATTTAGCCAAATCCAACTAAATATGACATAGATAAGTTTACAATAATTTAATAATAAACACACACAATGAAGTATATTTTTTTCGTTAAGTTCAGAATGATTTTTGCGTTTTTTATTGCATAACAAATTTTCCTTGCCTTATTCGCAAGAGCAGCGTTGCTATTTAGCCAAAATCCCAAGTTTTATCTATTAAAGACATTATATATATATATATATATATATATATATATATATATATATATATATATATATATTATATATATATACATATATATATATATATATATATTATATATATACATATATATATATATATATATATATATATATATATATTATATACATAAATATATATATATATATATTATATACAGAAATATATATATATATATATATAATCTAATTATAGGAGTGGGGGGCAGGGAGAGAGAGACATACACAGAGGGTGGGGAAGAGAGGAGGGAGAAAACAAGTGGGGAAGGGTATGGGAAGGACGGGGAGGGGGTTGAAAAGGGCTAAAGAAGGCGGTCTACCATTGTCTTAGAACACAAAAACTGGTTATATCAGTGTCGACGCAGCCTGTCACAGTGATGAAGGCTCAGCTCCTCTCATTATCTCTCTCTCTCTCTCTCTCTCTCTCTCTCTCTCTCTCTCTCTCTCTCTCTCTCTCTCTCTCTCCGTGAAACACTTTGCACAAACTGCAACTAGCATTTGGTATCATGTAAACAGTATCTTTGTGCAGAATGAAAGCACTGAGTTGGATTGTTGAGGACACAGTACTACTACCAGACTCAGAGCTGCTTACCTTGATGCAGCAGTTTAAATGAATTATTAATACATTTAAAACCATGCTCTAGATCCGTACTGGTCATACAAAATGCTGAGTCCTAGAGATACACACTTCTAGAAAAAGTTTTCATCCGCTACAGCCGGGTACACTGTACCAGGTAGGGACAAAACAGTCCTTCTAATCAGAACTGATTGTTGATATTGAGGAATATATAAAGTGACAATCGTTGAAATGAATGTGAGGCGTAGTGAATGTGAGGTCTAATGAATGTGAGGCTTAGTGAATGTGAGGCCTAGTGAATGTGAGGCCTAGTAAATATGAGGCCTAGTGAATGTGAGGCCTAGTGAATGTGAGGCCTAGTGAATGTGAGGCCTAGTGAATGTGAGGCCTAGTAAATGTAAGGCCTAGTGAATGTGAGGCCTAGTGAATGTGAGGCTTAGTGAATGTGAGGCCTAGTGAATGTGAGGCCTAGTGAATGTGAGGCCTATTGAATGTGAGGCCTAGTGAATGTGAAGCCCAGTAAATGTGAGGCCTAGTGAATGTGAGGCCTAGTGAATGTAAGGCCTAGTGAATGTGAGGCCTAGTGAATGTGAGGCCTAGTGAATGTGAGGCCTATTGAATGTGAGGCCTAGTGAATGTGAAGCCCAGTAAATGTGAGGCCTAGTGAATGTGAGGCCTAGTGAATGTAAGGCCTAGTGAATGTGAGGCCTAGTGAATGTGAGGCCTAGTGAATGTGAGGCCTAGTGAATGTGAGGTCTAGTGAATGTGAGGCCTAGTGAATGTGAGGCCTAGTAAATATGAGGCCTAGTGAATGTGAGGCCTAGTGAATTTGAGGCCTAGTGAATCTTTCACTAGGCCTAGGGGCTTAATGAGCTTTGTTGAAAGTAGACACAAAAGGCAGCAAAATGATAAGCGGAGTGAATAACAGATCAGACGAATTGTACTCTATCTCAAGAAGCACTAAATCCGTAGCTCCCATCCCTCTCTCTCCCTCTCTCTCTCTCTCTCTCTCTCTCTCTCTCTCTCTCTCTCTCTGTCTCTGTCTCTCTCTCTCTCTCTCTCTCTCTCTCTCTCTCTCTCTCCCCTCTCTCTCTCTCTCTCTCTCTCTCTCTCTCTCTCTCTCTCTCTTTTCCTCTCTCTCTCTCTCTCTCTCTCTCTCTCTCTCTCTCTCTTTTTTTTTTTTTTTTTTTTTTTTTACACGGGTTTGACAAGGTTAAGGATCTAGCTTTATTGACAGCTATTTACAGGTTAAGGATTCCTAACTTTTTGGAAAGCTAAGGCTATTACCTACATCAGCTCATTTGAAAGCATTTTTGTTATGAGAATCGGCAACTGCCGATTCTGGCAACTGCTGATTCTGGCAACTGCTGATTCTGGCAACAGTTTAAACCTAATCAGTAGCTGATTCTAGCGAACACCTGACCATGACATCAGATGATTTACTCAGCAACTAATTTTTCGTAAAATAATTCTTCGAAACAGCTGATACAGACAGCTGTGTCTGACTATCATTTAATATGACAGCCGACTCTGACACACAGCCAATTGAGTCGATTTGAGAAACTAGATTTATTACACAGCTGTTGTACCACTGTTAGTTTACGTATCACCTGATGTTACTATTAATTCTCCAAACAATAGATATTTCCCCAGCTGACGTAATGTCTGCTAGTGTCTCGTCAGCTGCCGTCCCGTCAACTGTGGCGTGCCGTCAGCCAACGGGACATCAGCTGATGTCTTGTCAGCTGATGTCGTGTCAGTTGATGGCATGTAAACACAACCGGCCGACTGAGTCTTCTCCGTCGCCCTCTCGGTGACTTTGCCAGTGCTGCTTGTGACTCATCACCCCCAAGGCTGGCAGTGGTGAGTCAGACGTAGGATGTGGTGAGTCTGGTTGACTCATCCTGTCAACTAGAACAAGACTGCAGTGATGCTGGGTGGCCAGGAAAGCAATTGTCAATTGAGATTTGGAATGAGGCGCTCGCGTGCGGGACAGCGGATCTCCGTAGATAGATGGGTATGGGTGCGCCACGTCCTCTACCTTTGAAGTGGGTGATAGGGAGATCGTAAAGTAGGGGATGATGAGGGAGATAGATAGTGGCACAGGCATGGGAGGGAGGTTGATTGGATCAAGAGAAAGGGAGGAAAGAGAGAGGAATATTGCATAAAAGAGATGGGGAAAGGGAGGCTGGAACCTTCACTGGTGTGAATGGAGGAAAGGAAGGGGATGATGCTCAGCACAGAAGGATAGAAAAGAGTTGCTGTGAAGACAGTTGAGTAGAATTGTTACGGAGAAGAGTAGAGGAGGGAGGAAGGGGGAGGAGAAGGAAGAAACTGGGGGATGGTATGGATGATGTAGAGAAAGGGAGGGAAGGTAGGAAGAAAGGCTGAGAGACACCAGGGATGCTATAGAAGAATAAAGGAGAGAAGGATGAAAGGAGAAACAGACTAAGTTATGTAAGGGATGCTGTGGCGCAGTAAGGAAGAGAGGAAGGTGAGATGAAAGACTAAAGGGAAAGAGGGAAAAAAGGTTTGTACAACTTTCGTCGCTACAGAAGAGGTCAGGAAATTTAATGTTGAACAAAGGCTTAACACACTCGGTGTTGATAAATCAGACACGTGTTGCAACACTCAATGTTGCAACCATTACTAGTACATGTAAATGTACCAGTACTACCACTGTCGCTACTTCTAGGATTACTAGTATTACTTTCACCAACACCACTAATACACATCTACCAAAACTACAACCACAACTACTACAATAACAACTACTATTACTACTACTACTAGTAGTACTACCATTACAACAACTACTACTAATAAAAGTACTATTACCACTGCCACTGGTATCATCATAATTATTACAGCTGCTACTATCACTGCTGCTACAGTTTTTGTTGTTACTATCACCACTACCATTACTACTACTAGTGTTACCAACACTACCACAACTACTACCACTACCACAACTACTACCACTACTACAACTGCTGACACTTCTCTACTACATTAATACAATGATAACAACATTATAATCCAAAAAGACTGAGGACCACCAGAATTATCACACACGATTTGTGTAAACCGTAGGTACATGCATCGCTGGATAATTATTTTTACGGGAGGAGGAGGAGGAGAAAAGGAGAAGGAGAAGAGGAGAGGAAGAGGAGGGGGAAGAGGAAGGGAAAAGGAGGAGGAGGAGGAAAGAGGAGGGGGAAGGGAAAAGGAGGAAGAGGAGGGAAGAGGAGGGAAGAGGAGGAGGAGTAAGAGAGGAGGAGGAGAAGAGGAGGTGGAGAGGAGTACGAGGAAGAAAAAGGTACAAGATAAAAAGAAGAGGATTATTATTATTATTATTATTATTATTAGGATGAGGAGGAAGGAAGCACCAAACCTGTAGGGGCATAGAACGCCCGGGAGGAAATCTGGTTATATCCAAGATGAGAGGGGGGGGGAGGTGGTGGTGATGGTGGTAGAGATGGTGGTGATGGAGATGGTGGTGATGGTGGTGATGGAGATGGTGGTGATGTTGGAGATGGTGGTGGAGATAGTGGTGGGAATGGTGGTAGTGGTGATGGAGATGGTGGTGGTGGAGATGGTGGCGGTGGAGATGGTGGTGATAGTGGTAGTCGACCAGTTTACCTGGGGAGTTTACCTGGGGAGAGTTCCGGGGGTCAACGCCCCCGCGGCCCGGTCTGTGACCAGGCCTCCTTAGGTCAGTGTCCCAGGATGCGACCCACACCAGTCGACTAACACCCAGGTGCCCATTTTATACTGATGGGGAACATAGACAACAGGTTGAAAGAAACACGTCCAATGTTTCTACTCTGGCTGGGAATCGAACCCAGGCCCTCGCCGTGTGAAGTGAGAGCGTTAACCACCAGGCCACCAGAGCCAGTGTAGTAAAGGACTTATTTCCAAGGAACAGACCAGAGTTTACCTTCATGTGCCCTGATGCAAGAAAATGTTGCTTAGAAGTCTGATGGATGAATGGAAGTTCTTGATCAGAGGAATTGGAGATAAATGGTCTTGATCCAAGGATATTGCTTGATTGAAGGTAGTTGAGTAGGAAAGTCATGATCCTAAGAATTGACACTAGATGGTCTTGATGCGAGGAAGTAGGGAAGTATTTGTCCGTATAATCCCTATCTTCTACAGAAAAGATTGATCCAAGGTAAAGGAGCAGAAAGGACTTGATACAAGTGAAGCAAATTGGTCTAAACACTCTCTCTTAACAAGAAAAAGATTTGGATCTAGAATGAGGAGCTGAGTGATGGCAGGGTGGCAGGGTGGCAGGGTGGCAGGGTGGCAGGGTGGCAGGGTGGCAGGGTGGCAGGGTGGCAGGGTGGCAATGTGGCAGGGTGGCAGGGTGGCAGGGTGGCAGGGTGGCAATGTGGCAGGGTGGCAGGGTGGCAGGGTGGCATCTGGGGGTGGTAGTGTTATTAGCATCTGGGGGTGGCAGTGTTGGTAGCATCTGAGGGTGGCAGTGTTGTTAGCATATGGGGGTGGCAGTGTTGGTAGCATCTGGGGGTGGCAGTGTTGGTAGCATCTGAGGTTGGCAGTGTTGGTAGCATCTGAGGGTGGCAGTGTTGTTAGCATATGGGGGTGGCAGTGTTGGTAGCATCTGGGGGTGGCAGTGTTGGTAGCATCTGGGGGTGGTAGTGTTATTAGCATCTGAGGGTGGCAGTGTTGTTAGCATATGGGGTGGCAGTGTTGGTAGCATCTGGGGGTGGCAGTGTTGGTAGCATCTGGGGTTGGCAGTGTTGGTAGCATCTGAGGGTGGCAGTGTTGTTAGCATATAGGGGTGGCAGTGCTAGAAACATCAGAGGGTGGCAGTGTTGGCAGCATCTCGAGGTGGCAACTGTGGGCAGTGGGAGCAGATTTGTGTGACAGTGGCAGGTGAGGTTGTGTGGGTGCTGGGGCACTCACAAAGGGTGGAGGGCCTTACTGATTGTCGAGTGCGCAGGCAAAGGCGCGTTACCGAACGCCTCCACGCTGACTGCACACCGGAGGCACTCTGTACTAAATCTTGTGCACTACATGTCTGGTGGCTAATTTATCGCAGAGAGAAGACCCGGGCAAGAAACCGTCCTGTCGAACCTATCTGAACCTCTATACACCCTACTACCATCCTGTGAACAGTGGCGACCAACTTAGTGTGAAACCTTATCCATCCTTTGGAGGCAGCGCAAAAGTATATAGACAAAAAGCCTAGGAACTAGACAAGAAAAAAGTTTACAAGAATGCATTTGGGTGTTTACGAATTTATATTCTCATCTTTTACAATCAAATTTAAGATATCTTTGATATCAAATTTCTGCTATCTTATTTAGCCCTAATAACATATAATGGCATATTATACAGATTAATGTATTGTTTATTTATATTTTATAATAAGAGAACGGTCAAGCAGGTAATAAAAGTACCAGTTTTATCAATACCGACAAACTGGGAATATAAATGACTCACGAAATCGTAATGACACGATTGCAAACAAACCATACCATAGACGGGGATAGAACCCGCGATCAGAGAGTCTCAAAACTCCGGACCGTTGCTAACGCGACGTTCTGGAGTTTTGAGACTCTCTGATCGCGGGTTCTATCCCCATCGGTGGTATGGTTTGGTGGTATGGTTTGGGAATGTACAGACCAGACAAGTATGCAGCACCTAGGAAATTTTCTTCAAAACATTTCGCCCACTTAGGAGCTTTATGATCCCAAGACAGAACATGAGGGAACACAGTGGACAGAAGTCAGGCGAATTAAGTGGTACAAGGTCCGATAAGATCAGGTGCCAGCTTGAGTCATTTGTTTGAGTAGCTCGTGGTGGGATAGAATCAGTCGAGCAAGGTCACCTGATATGCTTTAAAGATTTCCAGAGTTCTGGGCCATTGTGTTGGAAAGTATGACCCAGGCTGCCTCGAGACGATGTTTCTTGCACAAATTATTCTCCTTTCAAACCAATTTGTCTTCTTCCCTTTTCATCAGGTGCCATTTCGTGCTATGGTGTATCACACAAGTATTTTTCAAATGTGAGCTTTGAGTTCTCTCTGACTGGTCTAAATTTGTGTCTGTCTCGCCCATGCACACTAGCATGGAAAGACATACTCTTGTACTAGTTTTCATCGTTCTGGCTGCTGTCTTCTTTACTAGGTCCCTGACTGTGGACGACGAGCTCGTGACAACACTCAATTTGTTATCTACAGTTGCATTAGTGACGTTGTTGGTCACCTCTCAAACTGGAAGTCTGACTTACCAACGTGAACGACATTTTGGTGATTATCCTGGAGAATTCTTAATCAATCAACACAGTGCTATCAGAAATGAACACAGTGGTACCATCAGTTAAATTCACGCTAGAAGAGTGGAAGAACAGTAAACTCCTGTTTTTAGACATCCTCTTAATCTATAAACATTAGCGACCTGCTACACGTCTACTCACATCTTACACGGACTAAGAGATCGTTGTCGGATTCTTCCTCAGAGTACATAGGATTTTAAGCCCACAATTCCTCGAAGGGGAATGTGATCATATTTTACACACACCTTCAGTTTCCTCGACATTTCATCTCATACAGGAGAGACTCATTGACTACAGGAGAGACTCACCGCACCATCAACACGGGAGAGACTCACCGCACCATCAACACGGGAGAGACTCACCGCACCATCAACACAGGAGAGACTCACCGCACCATCAACACGGCCAACCGAGAACGGATACCATCTAGGTATGTCATATTTCCAGTTAGGAAGATCGTTAACAGCGTCACTAAAACAATGGCGGATCACAAAATAAGTGTGCCCAACATAAAGAGAAAATATTTAAGGTACAATTAATGTTGATCTTATCTCAACGTGATAAAATATCTATAAGGCACTAAAAAGGCATTACAATAGACAAGCAAATTTATGGAGCATTGTAACCAGACTGACCAATGTTGCAGTAGCCAGGTTAGGAATAGTTACAAGTACTTCTGGTATCTTAGCACATACACAGACTATGATCAAAGTAATATAGTGTATCTAAGGGGAACGTAAGTCTGGCTATGTATGCCGTCGGTGTTCTTGAACACTGAATATGAAGGTACATGTGCAACACTCAGGACATTTTATTTAGGAATCGTTTCGCCTACTGAGCGAAAACATTAGAATAATGGACATGCTCGAAGGAGCATGTTATTAGAGTCAAAATGAATAATGGCCAAGGAAGTTTTAATAGAAATAAATGTAAAACAACTTTCATTGAGACAACGTTTCGCCTGTTACACAGGCGAAACGTTTCAATAAATTAAACTCATTGTCACAAAATAACTGTGGTGTTATTACAATAGTAAAAAATTCCGTTTATGTAGAAGTCCAGTTCTTATTCTCAACAAGATTGCTATAGGCGCAGGTGAAGCGGATGCACAGGAGAATAGAGGAAGAAGGATAGGAAATGAGCGATGAAAAGTGAGAGAGTTGTGAGGAAGGAAAGTTGAGAGAGAGAGAGAAGAGTTGTGAGAGAGGGAGGAAGGGAGGAGAGATGAGTTGGGGGGAGAGGGAGGTTAGAAGTAGTGAGTAAGGTTGTCGGAGCAGTGGTGTACAATGTCCCCGTCACCAACACAAACACACGTCGCTCCTGGAGTGTTTTTATACCAGGTGGAGGAGGACGGCGAGAGACTCCAGGATGGTGATGATGGTGGGAGAGAGGAGGTTGGTTGTCGTGGCGGGGTAGGTGATGGAGGAGGGGGAGGGTGATGGAGTAGGGAGAAGGTGATGGAGGAGGGTCGTGGTGGTGTGTTGACATTTCTATCTACATTCTATAATTTCCCACCGCCCTTCCCCTGACCCTGTCCTCTTCTAAATCATGTCTATCACACTGGTAAACACACAGCTGCGCATGTGTACAATCTGTTGTTTTTTTTTTTTAAATATGTTGGTTATACTTTAAAAGTGAGATCAGAAATACCGGCCATTGCTTAGAAGTGTGTTTTCATGTCTCATCCAATTTCCTAGGGGTAATTTAAACCTGGGTAACAAATGATAGCCATTCACTTATGATTCATGATTCATTTCTATTTTTGCTTGAACGAGCCACTGATTAAGAAGAAAATGACAATGTTCTGGCCTGGAGGCTCGCTGAGTCAATATTGAGGTATTAACCACAATGCCTAGTTTTTTAAGCAACTCAGTGTTCTGGCCGGAAGTCTGGCAGCTTTGTAAGATAACAGGTTCGTCTCGTAGACCTGTGACACCGTCAATATAATATTTGTATACAATATCGACAAGATGAGCCATTAGATACATCTTCCACTCTGTTCTGTGTCGAGTTCTGCAAGGCTGAAGGACTGATTACCTCATCTTCCACTGTGTTCTGTGCACAGTTCTGCGAAGGTATGGGACTGATTACCTTCTCTTCCACTATGCATGTATATCAACTTTGTACTGAAGTGAAGAAGTCACTGTTGGCGAAACGTTTTTAAATATGTGTCTAATTTCTCACGTATGACACTAGCCAGTCCATCTACATAGTAAGCTGTTAGACTAAACATCCTCTCTGTATCCTGCTGTCATTAGACAACAGGATACAGGAACCTGTTACAGGAATAGGAAAAAGTGAAGGATTTATATCCCAATAGTGGGAGGAATGGGGAGAGAGAGATTTAAAATATCTTTGACATATTTAAGAATGAACTCAGGACGTATTTCGCGAGACAGTTTCTGTAACTCGTGTGGGTACGAACGACCGAAACCAGAGCAGGATAGAAGAGTTACTAGTCGGACACAAAGTTCTTATATAGAAATTCGAATAATACGGAAGGACGCAAATTAGAAGATAATATATCATCGTTTTACACCATTCTTTTTCTAACGCGAATCCCAGCGTCAATGTCTGAATGTAGAAAAGCAAATTTTTCTTTAGTTTATGCTAAATTACGTTACAAAAAAGTGAAAAACATATATTTAATCAAAGGAAAACAAAAAAGTCTCAGCACTATGTTAGGGGAAGCCTCGTATCTAAGGACCTGCCTCGTATGGGCCAGTAGGCCTTCTGCAGTGTTCCTACATTCTTATGTTCTTATGACGTTGATCACCACTGCACTCAGACACTCAAAAAACTCATGGTGTCGTAGATAAGTTGTGAAACGTGAATGAATATTTCTACGCAAACGACATTTAGACTCCTATAAGCTCAGCATATTCATGGAAATGAGACGTTTCAAGCTATGTGGAAAATAGAAGACAAATTATATTCCATAGATCTGCAGGACATACTTATCAGGGAATAAACATGCAGTGGGAAACTCAAAATTTGGATGAATTTTGCAAGACCAGAAAGTTGAGAGGGAATATGGGTGAAAATTGAAGATTTAGTCGGTTTCATTGAGTTTTGTAATCAATGGTGTGGCCAAAAAATGAGGTTAAAAAAGTCCAGGTAAATCCAAGTAAATCCTTTTGGATAAATTTATTTTTTATGGAAACGTCTATAAAATTCACCATGAAAGACATGAACTAAAATGAACATGAAAGACATGAACTAACATCATTTGAATTCTCAGAATGCCCGGGGCATTATGGTTCTGAGTTTACTTTGGGTAGCCTTTGATAATCACTTACCGTAGAGTAATAACTACGTGCTCTAGGCTTCTTTGGTAGCGGCTTTAGCTCACATACTGAGGGACCAGTATGTGAGTTTCGTTACACATGCTGTCCCTGTTCACCCAGCATTAAGTTTGTACCTAAGTGTTAGCTTACTGATGTGGGTTATATCCTAGAGGAGAGCATGAGGATTCCAGTGGAAATAAGACAGTCTGATGACATCTGTGTTGCGTTATCTTGAGTTTCTGACTCCGAGATAATAACGTGAACAAAATCTTTACATTTTTCAATGCTTTCATATAGGATGTCACCAACCGCCTCCCCTCCCCCCCCCCCAAAAAAAAAAAAAAGTGGTGGGTTTCTCCTGAGAATTTACAACAAATTACGTACGAATGAGACATACTAACAAGATCAAGAAGCGTACAACTCCATGTACATTGCAGGCAGGCAGGCAGGCAGGCAGGCAGGCAGGCAGGCAGGCAGGCAGGCAGGCAGGCAGGCAGGCAGGCAGGCAGGCAGGCAGGCAGGCAGGCAGGCAGGCAGGCAGCAGGCAGGCAGGCAGGCAGGCAGCTAGGCAGACAGACAGGCAGCCAGGCAGGCAGACAGGCAGGCAGGCAGGCAGGCAGGCAGGCAGGGCTTCCAAAGAAATCAGCTCTCGAAGCGGTCTTGAATGGAGTGTTTATTGGGGATTTACAGTGGAAGACTTGTTCATGAATTTCTTGAACGTAGATCTGGAGTGGTAGGACAGTTGGATTGTGGTTGTTATATAGGTGATGTGCATCTTCACACATTCTTGAACTTGTGTAAGTGGGAAGAGGCGTATCGGGACACAAATGCTAAATACTTTATTTACTTTCCATAGTATAAAGATAATATAGCTAGCATGTAATAAGATATTGCTAACCACAAAAAAAAAAAAAATCATGGCAGGCGTATTTAACAGTGCCATCACACAGTCGTGTGTAAAGTTATGACACATCCGTTGGTGACAGTCAAAATACAACTTCGAGATAATAAGCAATACCTGTAAAGGTTCCTTATTACAGAGCAGCAAACTTTTATGTCGAGATATGAGCAACGTATCTTAGATCGAGCTGCTAGATACACACAACTCTAGGAGTAAGTGTGGAACGCATTTTACAAGAAAATATTGAATGATGCACCATAAAAAAAAAGATGAAAGGAGACAAAGATAAAACTAAAATCCCTAGAATGACGAAATAAATAATTCAGAGTAAAAGAATAATGCGTAACACGTACATGAAATGTAAATTGCAGTTGAACGCGATACGAACGTGATCGTTACAAAATATTTCTTTGTGGTGCTCGAAAATGGTATACCAGATGATATATAAGGAAAAACGAAGCTTTGACGAGTTACACTACCTAAAGAAGCTTAATTAATATATCAAATCCAGAAGCCCGAGAAAATATCATGTAAGATTATAAAACTTTACTATCCTCAGTACTACAAGGGGAGTGTATGTCGAGATCGACAACAAGGATGCCATGAAGGAATATTTTAACTCCTAACGATCGACTTTCAGTCTTCGTAGACGTGGAAGATGAGTTGTTAAGAAGAGGTCTTGACAAATGCATTTTGGGTGTGATAATGAGTCATAAACTTTTTTTTTTTTTAAATACACTAGCAGTGAATTAAGAAAACATCAACAGCCTTAAAATAAACAGAGACCTGAACTGTCTCACTGTTTATTTCCCTTGCATTTCTCTCTTCAAAGTATTTAACTTTATATTTTAAAGAAAAAAAGAATACTTTGCCTATCACAAAAACTTCACAAAAACTAAAACAACCATATTTAAGGCAGCAAGCCTATCCCAACCCAGTCTAAACTAACATAACCATATTTTAGCCTAACTTAATCCAAGAAGTCTCTTCAAACCTAACCAAATTTAACGTGATTAAATTTTAACTATCCTAACCAGGATATAATAATACATCCCAAAATAACCAAACAGACTTATCCTAGCCCAACCCATCGGAGGCTAACTGTAATTGAACCTAATTTGCAACCTTAGAAAAACAGCTGAAACTCCTAGTTATCTTCGTGGCCGCCGCCATGTTGAACTGAGTGCAGCAGCGTCATGCATGGGCAACAAGACACACCGTTCTCTAAATCTTCATGGTCATAGCGCCAGCTGCTACTTCCACTGTACCGTGGCACCAGACACTACCTTTATTTAATTCCTATCCGCACATTATTTTTTGTTTACGTCTTTTTATTTCTCTCTCTCTCTCTCTCTCTCTCTCTCTCTCTCTCTCTCTCTCTCTCTCTCTCTCTCTCTCTCTCTCTCTCTCTCTCTCTCTCTCTCTCTCTCTCTATCTCAATCTCTCTCTCTCTCTCTCTCTCTCTCTCTCTCTCTCTCTCTCTCTCTCTCTCTCTCTCTCTCTCTCTCTGATTCTCTCTCTCTCTCTGTCAATTATAAACTCCCTGAACATTAGGGAGGGAGATATTTTTTAAGATTTGTTGATTAAAATCTTACTTTGATTACTGCATGTATATATATATATATATATATATATATATATATACATATATATATATATATATATATATATATATATATATATATATATATATATATATATATATATATATATATATATATATATATATATATATATGTATATATATACATATACATTTGTGGTATTTATAGATTTGGAAAAGGCGTATGACAGGGTGGATAGGGGGGCAATGTGGCAGATGTTGCAGGTGTATGGTGTAGGAGGTAGGTTACTGAAAGCAGTGAAGAGTTTTTACGAGGATAGTGAGGCTCAAGTTAGAGTATGTAGGAAAGAGGGAAATTATTTCCCAGTAAAATTAGGCCTTAGACAAGGATGTGTGATGTCACCGTGGTTGTTTAATATATTTATAGATGGGGTTGTAAGAGAAGTAAATGCGAGGGTCTTGGCAAGAGGCGTGGAGTTAAAAGATAAAGAATCACACATAAAGTGGGAGTTGTCACAGTTGCTCTTTGCTGATGACACTGTGCTCTTGGGAGATTCTGAAGAGAAGTTGCAGAGGTTGGTGGATGAATTTGGTAGGGTATGCAATAGAAGAAAATTAAAAGTGAATACAGGAAAGAGTGAGGTTATGAGGATAACAAAAAGATTAGGTGATGAAAGATTGGATATCAGATTGGAGGGAGAGAGTATGGAGGAGGTGAATGTATTTAGATATTTGGGAGTGGACGTGTCAGCGGATGGGTCTATGAAAGATGAGGTGAATCATAGAATTGATGAGGGGAAAAGGGTGAGTGGTGCACTTAGGAGTCTGTGGAGACAAAGAACTTTGCCCTTGGAGGCAAAGAGGGGAATGTATGAGAGTATAGTTTTACCAACGCTCTTATATGGGTGTGAAGCATTGGTGATGAATGCGTAGTTTGGAAGTTAGGAGGAGGTGCGGGATTACCAAAACTGTTGTCCAGAGGGCTGAGGAAGGGTTGTTGAGGTGGTTCAGACATGTAGAGAGAATGGAGCGAAACAGAGTGACTTCAAGAGTGTATCAGTCTGTAGTGGAAGGAAGGCGGGGTAGGGGTAGGCCTAGGAAAGGTTGGAGGGAGGGGGTAAAGGAGGTTTTGTGTGCGAGGGGCTTGGACTTCCAGCAGGCATGCGTGAGCGTGTTTGATAGGAGTGAATGAAGACAAATGGTTTTTAATACTTGACGTGCTGTTGGAGTGTGAGCAAAGTAACATTTATGAAGGGGTTCAGGGAAACCCCTTCTCCTGTATACAATTACTAAAAAAGAGAAGAAGAAAAACTTTATAAAACTGGGTTGCTTAAATGTGCGTGGATGTAGTGCGGATGACAAGAAACAGATGATTGCTGATGTTATGAATGAAAAGAAGTTGGATGTCCTGGCCCTAAGCGAAACAAAGCTGAAGGGGGTAGGAGAGTTTCAGTGGGGGGAAATAAATGGGATTAAATCTGGAGTATCTGAGAGAGTTAGAGCAAAGGAAGGGGTAGCAGTAATGTTAAATGATCAGTTATGGAAGGAGAAAAGAGAATATGAATGTGTAAATTCAAGAATTATGTGGATTAAAGTAAAGGTTGGATGCGAGAAGTGGGTCATAATAAGCGTGTATGCACCTGGAGAAGAGAGGAATGCAGAGGAGAGAGAGAGATTTTGGGAGATGTTAAGTGAATGTATAGGAGCCTTTGAACCAAGTGAGAGAGTAATTGTGGTAGGGGACTTGAATGCTAAAGTAGGAGAAACTTTTAGAGAGGGTGTGGTAGGTAAGTTTGGGGTGCCAGGTGTAAATGATAATGGGAGCCCTTTGATTGAACTTTGTATAGAAAGGGGTTTAGTTATAGGTAATACATATTTTAAGAAAAAGAGGATAAATAAGTATACACGATATGATGTAGGGCGAAATGACAGTAGTTTGTTGGATTATGTATTGGTAGATAAAAGACTGTTGAGTAGACTTCAGGATGTACATGTTTATAGAGGGGCCACAGATATATCAGATCACTTTCTAGTTGTAGCTACACTGAGAGTAAAAGGTAGATGGGATACAAGGAGAATAGAAGCATCAGGGAAGAGAGAGGTAAAGGTTTATAAACTAAAAGAGGAGGCAGTTAGGGTAAGATATAAACAGCTATTGGAGGATAGATGGGCTAATGAGAGCATAGGCAATGGGGTCGAAGAGGTATGGGGTAGGTTTAAAAATGTAGTGTTAGAGTGTTCAGCAGAAGTTTGTGGTTACAGGAAAGTGGGTGCAGGAGGGAAGAGGAGCGATTGGTGGAATGATGATGTAAAGAGAGTAGTAAGGGAGAAAAAGTTAGCATATGAGAAGTTTTTACAAAGTAGAAGTGATGCAAGGAGGGAAGAGTATATGGAGAAAAAGAGAGAAGTTAAGAGAGTGGTGAAGCAATGTAAAAAGAGAGCAAATGAGAGAGTGGGTGAGATGTTATCAACAAATTTTGTTGAAAATAAGAAAAAGTTTTGGAGTGAGATTAACAAGTTAAGAAAGCCTAGAGAACAAATGGATTTGTCTGTTAAAAATAGGAGAGGAGAGTTATTAAATGGAGAGTTAGAGGTATTGGGAAGATGGAAGGAATATTTTGAGGAATTGTTAAATGTTGATGAAGATAGGGAAGCTGTGATTTCGTGTATAGGGCAAGGAGGAATAACATCTTGTAGGAGTGAGGAAGAGCCAGTTGTGAGTGTGGGGGAAGTTCGTGAGGCAGTAGGTAAAATGAAAGGGGGTAAGGCAGCCGGGATTGATGGGATAAAGATAGAAATGTTAAAAGCAGGTGGGGATATAGTTTTGGAGTGGTTGGTGCAATTATTTAATAAATGTATGGAAGAGGGTAAGGTACCTAGGGATTGGCAGAGAGCATGCATAGTTCCTTTGTATAAAGGCAAGGGGGATAAAAGAGAGTGCAAAAATTATAGGGGGATAAGTCTGTTGAGTGTACCTGGTAAAGTGTATGGTAGAGTTATAATTGAAAGAATTAAGAGTAAGACGGAGAATAGGATAGCAGATGAACAAGGAGGCTTTAGGAAAGGTAGGGGGTGTGTGGACCAGGTGTTTACAGTGAAACATATAAGTGAACAGTATTTAGATAAGGCTAAAGAGGTCTTTGTGGCATTTATGGATTTGGAAAAGGCGTATGACAGGGTGGATAGGGGGGCAATGTGGCAGATGTTACAAGTGTATGGTGTAGGAGGTAGGTTACTGAAAGCAGTGAAGAGTTTTTACGAGGATAGTGAGGCTCAAGTTAGAGTATGTAGGAAAGAGGGAAATTTTTTCCCAGTAAAAGTAGGCCTTAGACAAGGATGTGTGATGTCACCGTGGTTGTTTAATATATTTATAGATGGGGTTGTAAGAGAAGTAAATGCGAGGGTCTTGGCAAGAGGCGTGGAGTTAAAAGATAAAGAATCACACACAAAGTGGGAGTTGTCACAGCTGCTCTTTGCTGATGACACTGTGCTCTTGGGAGATTCTGAAGAGAAGTTGCAGAGATTGGTGGATGAATTTGGTAGGGTGTGCAAAAGAAGAAAATTAAAGGTGAATACAGGAAAGAGTAAGGTTATGAGGATAACAAAAAGATTAGGTGATGAAAGATTGAATATCAGATTGGAGGGAGAGAGTATGGAGGAGGTGAACGTATTCAGATATTTGGGAGTGGACGTGTCAGCGGATGGGTCTATGAAAGATGAGGTGAATCATAGAATTGATGAGGGAAAAAGAGTGAGTGGTGCACTTAGGAGTCTGTGGAGACAAAGAACTTTGTCCTTGGAGGCAAAGAGGGGAATGTATGAGAGTATAGTTTTACCAACGCTCTTATATGGGTGTGAAGCGTGGGTGATGAATGTTGCAGCGAGGAGAAGGCTGGAGGCAGTGGAGATGTCATGTCTGAGGGCAATGTGTGGTGTGAATATAATGCAGAGAATTCGTAGTTTGGAAGTTAGGAGGAGGTGCGGGATTACCAAAACTGTTGTCCAGAGGGCTGAGGAAGGGTTGTTGAGGTGGTTCGGACATGTAGAGAGAATGGAGCGAAACAGAATGACTTCAAGAGTGTATCAGTCTGTAGTGGAAGGAAGGCGGGGTAGGGGTCGGCCTAGGAAGGGTTGGAGGGAGGGGGTAAAGGAGGTTTTGTGTGCGAGGGGCTTGGACTTCCAGCAGGCATGCGTGAGCGTGTTTGATAGGAGTGAATGGAGACAAATGGTTTTTAATACTTGACGTGCTGTTGGAGTGTGAGCAAAGTAACATTTATGAAGGGATTCAGGGAAACCGGCAGGCCGGACTTGAGTCCTGGAGATGGGAAGTACAGTGCCTGCACTCTGAAGGAGGGGTGTTAATGTTGCAGTTTAAAAACTGTAGTGTAAAGCACCCTTCTGGCAAGACAGTGATGGAGTGAATGATGGTGAAAGTTTTTCTTTTTCGGGCCACCCTGCCTTGGTGGGAATCGGCCGGTGTGATAATAAAAAAAAAAAAAAAATATATAAATATATAAATATATATATATATATATATATATAATCTGTGTGTGTGTGTGTGTGTGTACTCACCTAGTTGTGGTAGCAGGGGTCGAATCATAGCTCCTGGCCCAGCCTCTTCACTGGCCTCTACTGGTTCACTTTCCCCGCACCATGAGCTTTAGCATACCTCTCTTTAAAGCTATGAATGGATCCTGCCTCCACTACATCACTTCCCAAACTATTCCACTTCCTGACTACTCTGTGACTGAAGAAATGCTTTCTAACATCCCTGTGATTCACCTGTGTCTTCAGTTTCCAACTGTGTCCCCTTGTTGCTGTGTCCCATCTCTGGAACATCCTGTCTTTGTCCACCTTCTCAATTCCTCTCAGTATTTTGTATGTCGTTATCATGTCCCCCCCTATCTTTCGTAGGACATACCCCTTAGCTCTGGGAATAATCTTGTTGCAAACCTTTGCACTTTCTCTAGTTTCTTTACCTGCTTGGGTAGATGTGGGTTGCAAATTGGTGCCGCATACTTCAATATGGGCCTAAAATACACAGTGTTCAGGGTCCTGAACGATTCCTTATGAAGATGGAGGAATGCTGTTCTTAGGTTTGCTAGGCGCCCATACGCTGCAGCAGTTATGTGTGTGTGTGTGTGTGTGTGTGTGTGTGTGTGTGTGTGTGTGTGTGTGTGTGTGTGTGTGTGTGTGTGTGTGTGTGTGTGTGTACGCACCCAGTTGTACTCACCTAGGTGTGGTTGCAAAGGTCAATTCACAGCTCCTGGCCCCGCCTCTTCACTGGCCGCTATTGTGTGCGTTTGTGGGTGTGTATATTCACATCGGTGTATGTGAAGTTGTGACGCACATATGAATACATCGTAAAAAAAAATTGCACATATAAAAACGTAATAGACAAACAAGGTAAAACATTTTAAACACTGTTTTGCCTAACTGTTTATATAAGAAAAAAAACAGCCACCAGTCCCTTCAAACACCTCCGTGCATCCTTAACAAGTTATTGCAGCTGCAGGTCTGGCAGATGTGTCTGCTGAGGACATGTTTGTTAGAGAGCATTGCTCCCCCAACTGCAGAGCTGACAGGTGTGTGTGGCTGTTGGGGACACCTGTGAAAGAGTGTATTGCTCCCCTAGTGTATATAGATACAGGAGTCAAGCCCCCAAGCCGCTGCACCTGCAGAATCAGTCAATGTAAACATTGAATGGAGCCACCTGTCTTGAAGTCTGCTTTGGGGGTTGGGAGGGGCAGGTTAAGTCGTAGAGGGTAGGGGGTTGAATGATGCAGCTGGGGTAGGGGAGGAATAGGGGGGTTTGAACTTCAGGATTATTTTATTAAACACCCGAAATGTGCTGTTAGCGAATGCTAGATTGATGTAAGAATACCATGTAAGAATACCTAGATTGGAGCGAATGCTAGATTGATGTAAGAATACCATCCATTACACAGGATGGTATTCTAACATCAATTATTAATATAATCAAGGGGAAGCGTTAAACCCGTAGGATTCTACAGTGACTGGGGGGTGGGAGGTATCCAGGCTTAATTTTGGGAACTAGAGCACAGATTCAATTCTCTAGATCAAAAGCCTCTGACCAGCGTCAAGGAACCTTCATTGAAGGGATTCTTACATCAAGTGCCTGTTTGTCAGCCTGAGGTGGGTGACCTTAGTAGGGTGATTTAAAATATCAGCATTTACGGTAACTTCAAAATTCTCATTCTAGCAGAACTGGAGTTACTGTTACTAGGGAACTGCTATATCTCAGGATGGCCTATACCCAACAGGGAAATATTAAAATTGATAGTTATCTTTATCACCACAGAGCGAGACATAGAACTATGAAAGAAATTGTAAATTTATTAAATTACTTTCACGTACTCATAAATTTATACGTGTATACGTGTAAATTTATACGTGTATACGTGTAAATTTATACGTGTATACGTGTAAATTTACTATTGCAACAGCCAGCATGAAGCCCACTGTATCTTTCATGATAAACCAAATTTAGCCTCCCCGGAGATAAGTTGGGTAGGACTACGATACATTTTCTTACGTAGGAGAAAGAGGGAATTAGAAGCGTAGAAGGTGAAGATTTAAGGAATAGTTGAGGGGTGGAGACAGGCGTTAAGAGTGGAGGAAGGCGTATCGAGATGGGGAAAAGCATGGAGTGAGGGGGCGATAGAAGGAGGGGTAGTATTTAGGGAATGCACTCCCTTGGAACGAGGAACCACCTGTCTGCGTGTGGAGTGGAGGGTGAGTGAGGGGGAGGGTGACACGACGAATTGGAGGGTGACACGACGAGTTGGAGGGTGACACGACGAGTTGGAGAGTGACACGACGAGTTGGAGGGTGGCATAACGAGTTAGAGAGTAACACGACGAGTTAGAGAGTGACACGACGAGTTGGAGGGTGGCACGACGAGTTAGAGAGTGACACGACGAGTTGGAGGGTGACACGACGAGTTGGAGGGTGAGGGAGACAAATGGTTCGATGGAAGAGGGAAATGCGATTTCATATACACTTCCTTGAAATTTCACATCTACTGAACAATAGATAAAAACAAGTTCTTAATAAGAGTTACAAAGTGTTGATATCTGGATATACGAGATTCCATGTTCAGTAATAATAATATCTTTATTTTACTACAAGTACATGTACAAGCAATATAGACCATAGCTGACATCAATGACATACTACTATATAGAAAGCCACTCGTTATGCAAAGCATTTCGGGAAAATTAGGTCAGTTTTGTCCCAGGATGCGACCCACACCAGTCCACTAACACCCAGGTACTCATTTTACTGGTGGGTGAACATAGACAACCGGTGTAAAGAAACACGCCCAATGTTTCTACCCTCGCTGGGAATCTAATCCAGACCCTCGCCGTGTGAAGCGAGAGCTTTAGCCACCAGGCCACCGGGCACCGTAATACATATCACAGTAAATTTGGCCTGGATTTGAATGGTCTATTTATAAAAAAATTTTATTTTCCCCTATAATCTACCTTCTCCATAATTACTATCGCGTTTACTTTGTCTGCTTTCGTAAGTTGAAGTCTAGGATCTTTCTTTTATCCATGGTATATCTTGACAACTCTTTGAAGACAATTGTACTGCAGAGGTCTGAGCTTTGCAATCTCAATGGCTGCCACTCTTAAAGGCATCATGTAGGCTGGGCAGGTGTACGCTCGTTCACAGGTAGTGCCAAAATTCAGTGCCCCAAAGAAAGTCCTGTTGTGTGATTTCCATTCTTTTTCTGTGTTTAAGAAGCCTTTCCTTTCTGTTTCTGTCTTTCTTGCTTGAGTTTTTGAAGTGCCTTCCCAGATCATTGTGACTGGTTGCTTTGTTCACAAGGCAGCTCACACGACACGCGCTCCGCCGCTCATGTTTGCCTTCGACTGAAGGAAAAAGAAAGTAAGACTTCTGATCCGGTGTTGTGTTTGGTCTGGAAATGGCTGCCAGGCGCCCGTACCTAGACGGAGATAAATACTGGAGGTATTTGAGGCAGTGTTGGTGTAAGTAAATCAGGTGCTTTATGTGTGTGTGTGTATGTGTGTGTGTGTGTGTGTGTGTGTGTGTGTGTGTGTGTGTGTGTGTGTGTGTGTGTGTGTGTGTGTGTGTGTGTGTGTGTGTGTGTGTGTGTTAATGTATATGCTTGTATTTTTTTCAAAGGTAAACACATATCTTTCAACTGGTTCACAAGTGTTTTGACAAGCGCCTCAGAAAACAACACGCTATATATTGTTTATGTCCATTACATTCATGTTCCCTCTAGATTTACTGTTCTTGTGGTCCAACGCTATTGTCTGACATCTATGCTTGTCCACACTTATTTATCCCTCCACACTCCTTCTAATTATATATTCCTCATTCAATTCTTCCTTCCAGAGGTCATTAGTTCCTTGCTAATTATCATATTCGTTGTCTCATTGTGGTCGTCTCATTATTCGTCGTCTTCATAATTTTTTCCATTCCTTTATCTCGTATTCTTTCATATTGTTACTTTTCTTCTCTCTTATTTCATTTAATTTCTTTTTCTGTTTCTCGTTTTTGGGTTATTTGCACCAAGACAAAGATCCACTTTCACGATTATTTTACATCTACTGTTCCCAGGCTCATATAGAGATCATATTTAAATTACTCTTCTTCTTCTCTGATCATATTAAATCTCCACATAATTCTTTAAGTCTCTCACCGTAATTTACACTTCCTTAAGAGAGAAGTGGGGTGGTTAATGAGGGCATTAAACCTGTTCAATACTGGACAATAATGTATTAATCACCAAAAGAGGATTATCGTATATTCTCAGCATATATACCGTGAGAGACACGACACCACTCGGGGTATATATCCTGGAGGAGTATCCCTGGAGGATGCTTGGGGGTCAACGCCCCCTCGGTCCGGTCCATAATGCTTTGATACTTTAGACAGTGTATGTTTGAATCTATCGCTAGGTGACATTTTTGTAAATAATATTAATAATAATAATAATAATAATAATAATAATAATAATAATAATAATAATAATAATAATAATAATAATAATAATAATAATAGCACTAATTATAATTTAGCAATAATATAATATAAACAATAATAATCATATAAATAATAATATAAATAATTATAATAAAAATTTATAATCTCAAAATTTTATGCTACTGAACCTAAAATTCTGTAATATTTATTACTTGTTTTCTTGTTTAACCTCTGAATGTTCTCTCTCTCTCTCTCTCTCTCTCTCTCTCTCTCTCTCTCTCTCTCTCTCTCTCTCTCTCTCTCTCTCTCTCTCTCTCTCTCTCTCTCTCTCTCTCTCTTTCTCCCTCTCTCTCTTTTTTTTTTTTTTTTTTTTTTTTACACAGGGTTTGACAAGGTTAAGGATCCCTAGCTTTATTGACAGCTATTTACAGGTTAAGGATTCCTAACTTTATTGGCAAGCTAAGAGCTGTTACCTACATCAGCTCATTTGAAAGCATTTTTATTGTTATGAGACATACAAGTAGGGAACAGGATGAAGTTGGAGCCATCTGTGGGCCAGCATTTTCATTTGATCAACTGACTTTATCTCGTTGACATCATTATGCTGTACGAATGTGTTCCATACTCGAGTCATCCTGGGTATGTATGATCTCAGATGGAGTGATGTTCTGGAGAAGGGTACAGCCAGAGTGAAGTTGCTGCTTTCTGCCCGTCTTGTGGCATAAAAGGTTGTTTCACACTGTCCTCGAAGTGGATGCAAGTGTGGTATTTTGACAATATTGGCCTTGTACATAACAGTAAGGCCAACCACATCCCTCCTATGTTGAAGGCTCTGCTGAAATGACAGATCTATCCAGGATGGGTCCAGGCGAGAGATGAGACGTCTTGCTCTGTTCTCTACTCTGTCAAGCAGTCGCAGATGAGAGGGGGGGGGGGGCAGGCAAACCAAGAAAGTAGAGCATACTCAAGGTGTGAGCGTACTTGTGCCTCGTACAGGATCTTGCAACCCCTACTGTCAAGCAGATGCGAGATACGGCGAAGTGCTGTAAGCTTCCTGGCTGCCTTGTTTGCAAGATTTACAACATGGTTCTTCGTGGTTAGTTTGGAGTCAAATTTCACCCCAAGGATATCAACTTCTTCTCCAGGTGCCAACATCCTCCCATTCATCCTTACTACTGCACCAGCATTACCATCATGGTGCCTAGAGACGATCATCATTTGCGTTTTCTCAGGTGCAAATGTTACTTGCCATCTATTTCCCCAAGCTGATATAGCTCTCAGCTGGTGATTGATGTAGCTTAGAGCAGCTGGCATTTCTTCTCTCTCTCTCTCTCTCTCTCTCTCTCTCTCTCTCTCTCTCTCTCTCTCTCTCTCTCTCTCTCTCTCTCTCTTCTTATTATCTCCATAAAGGGGGATACCTTGATTCCATTGTAAGGGTCTTAGTCCATAAAACCGGAGCTACCCTTTCCTTCCTCAAATCAAAACTGACTGCCTCCTGACTGCTGTAAAACCCCTACGGGTATATCGCTTATATATATATATATATATATATATATATATATATATATATATATATATATATATATATATATATATATATATATATATATATATATATATATATATATATATATATATATATATATATATATATATTTATATATATATATATATATATTCTATATATATATATATATATATATATATATATATATATATATATATATATATATAAAAATTCTCTCTAGTTTTCTCTTCCTTGAGCCTCTTTCTCTTCCCTTCTTTCCTCCTTCTAAGAAGAAAACACACGATGTTGGAAAAATAAATAGGAAAGCGTAGAAAATACAAAAATAAAAAGGAGGAGCAGGAGGAGGAGGAAGAGGAGGAAGAGGAGGAAGAGGAGAAGGAATAGGAGGAGGAGGAGGAGGGCTAGTTTGACCTGGAACGAGTGTTACCAAGCTTCATTCCATGTTAAACCTTTCATACCCAGTACCCAGAAGCTCATTCTGTTCCAGTGCTGCTGTATAGTGAAGCTCACATGGTGAATGCGGACTGGGAATGGGTTGAGGAGGAAGGGGTATCTGTTGGGGTTTTGAGTATTGTGTTACCTGTCGGGAATGGTGGGGGTAGAGGCTAAGGTGGGGTTGAAGAACTGTTGGAGATAGAAGGACAGTTCAGATGAGGGAGGAGCAACACCGTTTGCAAGACGGCATTTTTGGCTCTCGGTGTGAATACAAATGCATGTATGCTCTCTCTCTCTCTCTCTCTCTCTCTCTCTCTCTCTCTCTCTCTCTCTCTCTCTCTCTCTCTCTCTCTCTCTCTCTCTCGCTCTCTCTTCTCTTCTCTTCTCTCTCCCTTCTTTATCCCATTTTCTTATTCTTCCTATTCCCATATCTCGCTTTCACTTCTTTCAGCATGAGGTAACAAGGTTGACGTTTAAGCAATTAAAATCTCTAAGAGGAAGTATCTTTCTTATGGTTATAATCATAACCATAATTTTTAAAGTGGTGGATAGGTAAGCCAGCGGAAGGCCTCGCTCAGATAACCAAAAGCTTCAGCTGCGGGTCATCTTATGACTAAGATCTTAACCTAACCTAAGAGGAAATCATGGCCAACACTGTTACAGCTCTTACAGGAGGGCGTCCAAAAGTCTAGAAATAAAATAAAATATCGGCATTTTAAGCTTTTCTTTAGCGAAAGTGTTTAATATGTCCGCTATTATTACCGATACACGAGTGCAGATGAGATATCCAATCAGAGAGGGAAATCAGATGACGAAGGGAAAATAACAATCTACTGGAAACGGGAAATATTATTCCAAGAATTAAAATACGATGCAATAAATGCGTTCTAAATCGCAGCATAACTGGAGACGCTCCATAAACTACAACCTTACAGGAAATGTGCCTTAAACCCTACCGGACTCGTGCCTTACACTGCAACCGTACAGGAAACGTACCTTAAGCTACAGCCCTACAAGACACGTGCACAGGTTGCAACCCAGTGCTGAGTTGGGAGACTCCTCTTCCTGCTTCCCAGATCTTCCAGTCTTACTGAGTAGACAAATTTTAAGTTGATATATTAATGTTATTTCTTATATAGTTAATGTAATGAGTATCCTTTAATTAACACAGCATGACTGACTTTAACGAGGTAAAACTTGAAATAAACTTACCTGTTATATTGTTTTGGATTCAATATCAAAACATAATTTTAGACCACACACTGGAACAGAGTTGTGAAATTTTGTGCCAGAAACTGTCTGGCGAAACGTTTCCAGAATAAAGATATCCAACTATTGTTTATGTGTCTCATTTATCAACTTTATCAACTCATTTATCATTTATTAATTAACTATTATACCCCAAAACAAGAAAGCTGCAGGCATTAAAGCCATGCTAGTCTCTGATTCATGATTCAGTGACCAACACTGCTGGAGGGTGGCAAGCAACGATCAGGAACTCCAGTCTGTGTTGTGTGATCCGGTCGCAGCCATCTTTAAACACTTTGTAACGGATACAAGCAAGTAATTAGAAAACTGAAGAAATGACCACTTGCAAAATCAGATAAGCACTCTCAGTCAGCATTAACAGAGAAAGAGAGAAAGACAGAGAGAAAGAGAGAGAGAAAGAGAGAGAGATGGGGGTAGGGGTAGGGCAAGGGAACCAGGTGCAATTTTGTTAATTAGAATGAAGACAGGTGATTTTAGTAGTCTGGTGGTGGTGGTGGTGGTGGTGGTGGTGGTGGTGGTGGTGGTGGTGGTGGTGGTGGTGGTGGTGGTGGTTTTTATAGTGGAAGTAGTAGTGTTTTCTTTAGGTGGTGACAGTATTGGTGATAGTATTGGTTGTGTTGGAGATGCTGATTGTGGTTGGGGTTGGGATGGTAGTGGTTGTGATTGCTATTGTAGCTATGTGGTGATTGTGATGGTTGTGGTAGCAACAGCAATGGTGGTGGTTGAGGTGTTGGAATTATTGAAGTGGTGGTAGTGGTTATTATAGTTGTAGTAGTGGTGGTATAGGTGGTGGCAAGGGTCGCAGAGCCCAAAGTTATAGTATAGGTGACGGTGGTGGTTGTGGGAGGTATGGTAGAGGTTGTAGGATTGGGGATGATGGTAGTAGAGGAGGCTGGGATGGTGGTGGAGGTTGAGGTGGTAGAGAGGGATGAGATGTAGAGGTGATGGCAATGATGGTTGTGGTGGTGGCAGTAGTGGTACTGGTGGCGGTGGTGGGGGGCGGGGCAGTAGTGTTGATAGTGGTGACAAGTGTAGGGAACGGGATTGGTCAGGCTAGCTATTGTCTCCACAGATGGAATGTCGTTCTCCCTCCCTCCCTAACCACCTTCCCTTCCTATGTCCTATTCCCTCCCTCCCTACTCTCAGGTCCGCCATCTCTACCTACAGCTGGCACAAGATGGCTCTCCAAGGACATTTTGTCCTACCGTTTTTGCTGTTGAACAGTTGTTACTGTTGAAATATATTTGTTTTAATGAGAATGTGAAATTGCTGTGGTAGTGTTAGTCTTTACAGTTACTGTTGGACCGTTGTGGTAGCTCAGTTATTGTAGCGTTGTACCTGCACTTTTGTAAATACCTGTGTATTATCTTCCAACACTTGCTGTAAATAGGTTTTCAGAATGCAACGGATTTAAGTAACACCGATTTTATTTTCTCAAAGTCCTACTTCAAATTCAGGTAACTCAGATTATCTTCCCATCATGTTAGTAATGTCTTGATTTATTGTTCCCAGTTAATTTGTTGCTGAAATTTGTTGAAAATATTGTATTGGATTATTTCTGTGAGTTATCTTGTGTAACTCTCAGCTTCAGTTACCTTATAACCGAACTGAAATACTGAAACACGGTCTTGGCCCTATAAATGGTCAAGAACGTTGTTGTGACTTGGCTCTTCCATCACCACAGTGAGTGGGATTCTTTAATTTTCAGTGTCAAAGTAACCAACCAAGACGATGTTTGTGGTAAGGTTTACAAGTTTTTTTTTTTTTTTGCAGTAGGTCATTAATTAGGCAAATGGACATTAACTACTCCCATGGCATTCTTGTGGCAAATCCTATCATGGTAAGGCCCCGTATGACTGAGCGTCCTTCACATGACTTTGTAAGGGTCCTGCTATTGTCAGCGTACAGAGCTTTCACTTTTTTTTTTTTTACACTACTGTATATTCTCGAAACAAAATTTTGGACTAGTTTAATGGGAAGCGCCTCTCATCAAGCAAGCAAATATATAAACACCAACAGTACAACACGACAGTCGAACTAGTTTACTCATTAATAGAGGTAGGTAGATTATCAACCTCATCCTTGGCTGTTGTCACATCTAGGAATCATGATATCTGTTTATGTGTGTGTGTGTGTGTGTGTGTGTGTGTGTGTGTGTGTGTGTGTGTGTGTGTGTGTGTGTGTGTGTGTGTGTGTGTGTGTGTGTGTGTGTGTGTGTGTATGTGTGTGTGTGTGTGTGTGTGTGCGTGTGTGTGTGAAAAAGGTAGTGAAATTCCAGGTACTTTCGTGATTTCTCACATTAACAAGAAATGTGAAATCACGAAAACGCTTGGAATTTCACTACTTTTCACAGTTATTTTGTATATGATGATGTATATATATATATATATATATATATATATATATATATATATATATATATATATATATATATATATATATATATATATATATATATATATATACATATATACATATATATATATATATATATATATATATATATATATATATATATATATATATATATATATATATATATATATATATATATATATATATATATATATATATATATATATATATGCAAAACAACCACTCTGAAAGAATAGAGAAATTCCAAGTTGTTGTTTTGCATATTCTGAAATCACCTGTTTACTGCTGGTTTCTTTTTCTGTCTCATAAACACGCTAAGATAACAGGGATATCTTGCTACTCCTACTTACACTTTGGTCACACTTCACAGACACGCACATGCATATATATATATACATACATCTAGGTTTTTCTCCTTTTTCTAAATAGCTCTTGTTCTTTTTTTATTTCTTCTATTGTCCATGGGGAAGTGGAAAAGAATCTTTCCTCCGTAAGCCATGCGTGTCGTATGAGGCGACTAAAATGCCGGGAGCAATGGGCTAGTAACCCCTTCTCCTGTATACAATTACTAAAAAAGAGAAGAAGAAAAACTTTATAAAACTGGGTTGCTTAAATGTGCGTGGATGTAGTGCGGATGACAAGAAACAGATGATTGCTGATGTTATGAATGAAAAGAAGTTGGATGTCCTGGCCCTAAGCGAAACAAAGCTGAAGGGGGTAGGAGAGTTTCAGTGGGGGGAAATAAATGGGATTAAATCTGGAGTATCTGAGAGAGTTAGAGCAAAGGAAGGGGTAGCAGTAATGTTAAATGATCAGTTATGGAAGGAGAAAAGAGAATATGAATGTGTAAATTCAAGAATTATGTGGATTAAAGTAAAGGTTGGATGCGAGAAGTGGGTCATAATAAGCGTGTATGCACCTGGAGAAGAGAGGAATGCAGAGGAGAGAGAGAGATTTTGGGAGATGTTAAGTGAATGTATAGGAGCATTTGAACCAAGTGAGAGAGTAATTGTGGTAGGGGACTTGAATGCTAAAGTAGGAGAAACTTTTAGAGAGGGTGTGGTAGGTAAGTTTGGGGTGCCAGGTGTAAATGATAATGGGAGCCCTTTGATTGAACTTTGTATAGAAAGGGGTTTAGTTATAGGTAATACATATTTTAAGAAAAAGAGGATAAATAAGTATACACGATATGATGTAGGGCGAAATGACAGTAGTTTGTTGGATTATGTATTGGTAGATAAAAGACTGTTGAGTAGACTTCAGGATGTACATGTTTATAGAGGGGCCACAGATATATCAGATCACTTTCTAGTTGTAGCTACACTGAGAGTAAAAGGTAGATGGGATACAAGGAGAATAGAAGCATCAGGGAAGAGAGAGGTGAAGGTTTATAAACTAAAAGAGGAGGCAGTTAGGGTAAGATATAAACAGCTATTGGAGGATAGATGGGCTAATGAGAGCATAGGCAATGGGGTCGAAGAGGTATGGGGTAGGTTTAAAAATGTAGTGTTAGAGTGCTCAGCAGAAGTTTGTGGTTACAGGAAAGTGGGTGCAGGAGGGAAGAGGAGCGATTGGTGGAATGATGATGTAAAGAGAGTAGTAAGGGAGAAAAAGTTAGCATATGAGAAGTTTTTACAAAGTAGAAGTGATGCAAGGAGGGAAGAGTATATGGAGAAAAAGAGAGAAGTTAAGAGAGTGGTGAAGCAATGTAAAAAGAGAGCAAATGAGAGAGTGGGTGAGATGTTATCAACAAATTTTGTTGAAAATAAGAAAAAGTTTTGGAGTGAGATTAACAAGTTAAGAAAGCCTAGAGAACAAATGGATTTGTCAGTTAAAAATAGGAGAGGAGAGTTATTAAATGGAGAGTTAGAGGTATTGGGAAGATGGAAGGAATATTTTGAGGAATTGTTAAATGTTGATGAAGATAGGGAAGCTGTGATTTCGTGTATAGGGCAAGGAGGAATAACATCTTGTAGGAGTGAGGAAGAGCCAGTTGTGAGTGTGGGGGAAGTTCGTGAGGCAGTAGGTAAAATGAAAGGGGGTAAGGCAGCCGGGATTGATGGGATAAAGATAGAAATGTTAAAAGCAGGTGGGGATATAGTTTTGGAGTGGTTGGTGCAATTATTTAATAAATGTATGGAAGAGGGTAAGGTACCTAGGGATTGGCAGAGAGCATGCATAGTTCCTTTGTATAAAGGCAAAGGGGATAAAAGAGAGTGCAAAAATTATAGGGGGATAAGTCTGTTGAGTGTACCTGGTAAAGTGTATGGTAGAGTTATAATTGAAAGAATTAAGAGTAAGACGGAGAATAGGATAGCAGATGAACAAGGAGGCTTTAGGAAAGGTAGGGGGTGTGTGGACCAGGTGTTTACAGTGAAACATATAAGTGAACAGTATTTGGATAAGGCTAAAGAGGTGTTTGTGGCATTTATGGATTTGGAAAAGGCGTATGACAGGGTGGATAGGGGGGCAATGTGGCAGATGTTGCAAGTGTATGGTGTAGGAGGTAGGTTACTGAAAGCAGTGAAGAGTTTTTACGAGGATAGTGAGGCTCAAGTTAGAGTATGTAGGAAAGAGGGAAATTTTTTCCCAGTAAAAGTAGGCCTTAGACAAGGATGTGTGATGTCACCGTGGTTGTTTAATATATTTATAGATGGGGTTGTAAGAGAAGTAAATGCGAGGGTCTTGGCAAGAGGCGTGGAGTTAAAAGATAAAGAATCACACACAAAGTGGGAGTTGTCACAGCTGCTCTTTGCTGATGACACTGTGCTCTTGGGAGATTCTGAAGAGAAGTTGCAGAGATTGGTGGATGAATTTGGTAGGGTGTGCAAAAGAAGGAAATTAAAGGTGAATACAGGAAAGAGTAAGGTTATGAGGATAACAAAAAGATTAGGTGATGAAAGATTGAATATCAGATTGGAGGGAGAGAGTATGGAGGAGGTGAACGTATTCAGATATTTGGGAGTGGACGTGTCAGCGGATGGGTCTATGAAAGATGAGGTGAATCATAGAATTGATGAGGGAAAAAGAGTGAGTGGTGCACTTAGGAGTCTGTGGAGACAAAGAACTTTGTCCTTGGAGGCAAAGAGGGGAATGTATGAGAGTATAGTTTTACCAACGCTCTTATATGGGTGTGAAGCGTGGGTGATGAATGTTGCAGCGAGGAGAAGGCTGGAGGCAGTGGAGATGTCATGTCTGAGGGCAATGTGTGGTGTGAATATAATGCAGAGAATTCGTAGTTTGGAAGTTAGGAGGAGGTGCGGGATTACCAAAACTGTTGTCCAGAGGGCTGAGGAAGGGTTGTTGAGGTGGTTCGGACATGTAGAGAGAATGGAGCGAAACAGAATGACTTCAAGAGTGTATCAGTCTGTAGTGGAAGGAAGGCGGGGTAGGGGTCGGCCTAGGAAGGGTTGGAGGGAGGGGGTAAAGGAGGTTTTGTGTGCGAGGGGCTTGGACTTCCAGCAGGCATGCGTGAGCGTGTTTGATAGGAGTGAATGGAGACAAATGGTTTTTAATACTTGACGTGCTGTTGGAGTGTGAGCAAAGTAACATTTATGAAGGGATTCAGGGAAACCGGCAGGCCGGACTTGAGTCCTGGAGATGGGAAGTACAGTGCCTGCACTCTGAAGGAGGGGTGTTAATGTTGCAGTTTAAAAACTGTAGTGTAAAGCACCCTTCTGGCAAGACAGTGATGGAGTGAATGATGGTGAAAGTTTTTCTTTTTCGGGCCACCCTGCCTTGGTGGGAATCGGCCGGTGTGATAATATATAATATAAATATATATATATATATATATATATATATATATATATATATATATATATACATCAGTGGTCCCTTGCTTTTCGTAGTTCTCGGCAATCGTAAATTTCGCCAATCATAGGGGTATTTTCGTATAAACATGGACTCGCTTTTCATAGGTTGACTTGCGAATAGTAGTTCGTCCGGGACGCGTATGCACGGTGTGAGCCGGGGCGGCCTCCCTACCCAGCCAGTTTGGCATTGTTTACCAGTGAGTGAAGGTCCCCTCAAATGCTCCTACGAAATATTTCATAATATTCCACTCATTTCAGTGCTTGCAAGTACTAAATAAGCTACCATGGCTCCAAAGCTCCTAGTGCCAAGCCTGTGGTAAAGAAGGTGAGAAATATGTACAGTGACAAAGTCTTGGGCCATTTTAGGGAAGTGTTAAAGAGACGCCAGAAACAGAGCTCTCTCCACAGTTACTTTGCGAGACAGGACTAGAGTGACTCTCAAGGTGGTCCAAGTGGCATTAAGAAACAGAGAAGAGAAGCAACCCCAGAGAAGCAATTGGTACCTGAGGTGTTGCTGGAAGGGGATTCCCCTTCCAAACTGTAAACAATCCAATCTCTCTCCTCCTCCAGTCTCCCATACACTAAGAAGAATCTCCAATAAAGGTAAGTGTTATGCTGTTAATGTTTCATTCATCATTTCCCATTGTATTGTTTATGTACTACATGTATATTTCATGTAAATTTTTTTTGTTTTAATACTTCTGGGTGTCAGGAACGGATTAATTGTATTTACATTATTTCTTATGGAGAAGATTGATTCGCAAATCGTAAATTTCGTTTATAGTAACTGCTCCAGGAACGGATTAATTAAGAAAAACGAGGGACCACTGTATATATATATACATATATATATATATACATATATATATACATATATATATATATACATATTATATATATACATATTTATATATATACATATATATATATATATATACATATATATATACATATTTATATATATACATATATACATATATACATATTTATACATATATACATATTATATATATATATATATATACATATATATATACATATATATATACATATATATATATAAATATATTTGTGGCAGTGAAGCAGCAGACCGATTCGGGTACCATGGTCTTGTGTGCCGTAAATCCGAGGGAAAGATTGCAAGACATGAGGAGGTTAATAACATTATCAAGAGGAGCCTCACAACAGCTGGATGCCCAGCAGTAAGGGAGCCACCCCAACTATGCAGATCTGATGGCAGCCAGAAGCGTCCAGCCTGGACAGATGGGAAGCAGGTGGTGTGGGACTATACATGTGCATCTACCTTGGCTGATACCTATCTCCAATAAACCAGGGAGGAAGGAGGGGCAGCTGCCAGCTTCAGGGAGTCCCGAAAGTCTAGAAAATATGGAGAACTTGCCCATCATTATATATTTGTTCCCATAGGCTCAGAGACCCTTGGCTCATGGGGAAAGAGTGCATCTAAATTCCTTAAGGAGCTGGGAAAAAGACTCATCAGGGTAACTAGGGATCCCAGGGCAGCTAGTTTTCTGTTCCAGCGGCTCAGTGCGGCTGTTCAAAGGGGTAATGCCTGCTGTATTTTGGGCACACGCCCCAGCTCTGAGGAGCTGGATGAGATTTTCGCCTTATAATCGGTGATACACATGTAACAATATGTACCTTATATGCCACCTTTATATCAATAATGTATCACTTAAATCTTCTGTGCCATATTATGTAAAAAAATATATCTATTAGTAAATATATATATATATATATATATATATATATATATATATATATATATATATATATATATATATATATATATATATATATATATATATATATATATATATATATATATATATATATATATATATATATATATATATATATATATATATATATATATATATATATATATATATATATATATATATATATATATATATATATATATATATATATATATATATATATATATATATATATATATGTTCAGCCCGTCATTAAAACAAGGAAAGGTAAACGAGGTAAAAGAATCCACAAGAAAAAGACGAGGGCAAAATTTTTAGTCATGCCAACGGGTAGTATCGGACGAAGACGCTGTCGCCGGGAAATGCCCCACGCCCATCGTGCCACGTCGGGGTTCCCACTCAACGCGGGGCTGAGTGGTTGCCCTCGGGGACAGTCAGGGCTTGTCGGGTGGTGGTTGGTGTAGAGGCAGGCGTTGCGTGCAGCCTCTTTGAGTGGGACATGTGAAGGCTTGGCCATCCATCTTGGCGGACGTCGCCCAGCGGACCTACCATATCATAATGTTATCAGCCCCTCAGGAGTTGTGTATAATATACGCACGGGCATACAGGCTCTCCTAGCCAGCACTGGGCATACACGCTTTCCTAGCCGGCATGAGTATACATGCTCTCCAAGATGGAATGAGTATACGTGCTCTCCTAGCCGGCATGAGTATACACAATCTCCTACCTGACAGGATTATATACGCTCTTCCTAGCTAGCATGAGTATACATGCTCTCCAAGCTGGCATGAGTATACATGCTCTCCAAGCTGACATGAGTATACACGCTTTTCCTAGCTGGGATGAGTACACATGTTCTCCAAGCTGGTTTGATTATACACGTTCTTCCTACCTAGCGTGAGTGCACATGCTCTCCTAAGGAGAATGAGTATACATGCTCTCCTAGCTAGCATGAGTATACACGCTCTCCTAGCTGGCATGAGTATACACGCTCTTTTACACACACTCCTTTTCCTATAAAAACATGTGTACACATACAAGCAATGATGTATGTGGCTGCATGTTCTTGTGCATTCATACGTGTTGGTGCATTACAACGAACACAAGAAGAGGTGTGAGTATGCACATGAAGATAGGTGTACACGTGTGACAGGAAGCTCAAGAACAGGTATGTCAACACATATATGTGTACATACACATGTGATTAGTTTGCGGGTATGTGATGGATGCTTCCGTGGGGTCGACACCCCCCACGCTCCGGTCCTAGGCCAGTGAACATGTAAAAGGTGAATATACACACAGGAATGTGTGTGTGTGTGTGTGTCATGTGTCATGCCTGGGACTATGACATATTTATACGGCCATTATAATCTGCCGTGTAAAACGTGCATATATGACTGGCACATAAGATGTTGATGTGTCATCCACTGAGGACACTGTTAACCTCCAAGAAGATATAAACCAAGTTTTCCAATGGGCAACAGAGAACAATATGATGTTCAATGAAGACAAATTCCAACTACTCCGTTATGGAAAACTGGAGGAAAAATAACTAGAACTGAGTATACTACAAACTCCAATCACACAATAGAGAGGAAAAGTAATGTGAGAGACCTGGGAGTGGTAATGTCAGAGGATCTCACCTTCAAGGATCACAACAATGCCACTATCACATCTGCTAGGAAACTGATAGGATGGATAATGAGAACATTCAAGACAAGAGATGCTAAGCCAATGATGATCCTTTTTAAATCACTTGTTCTTTCTAGGCTGGAATACTGCTGTACATTAACATCCCCATTCAAGGCAGGTGAAACTGCAGATCTAGAGAATGTACAGAGAACCTTTACTGCACGTATAAGTTCCATCAAACACCTTAACTACTGGGAGCGCCTGGAAGCACTTGACTTGTACTCACTAGAGTGCAGGCGAGAGAGATGTATCATAATCTACACCTGGAAGATTCTGGAGGTACTGGTCTCTAATATGCACACAGCAATCACTCCATACGAAAGCAAAAGACTTGGCAGGCGATGCAACATACCCCCAGTGAAAAGTAGGGGCGTCACTGGTAGACTAAGAGAAAGCACAATAAGTGTCCGGGGCCCAAGACTGTTCAACAGCCTCCCACCAGCAATAAGGGGCATTACGGGAAGACCACTGGTTGTCTTCAAGAGGGAGCTGGGCAGATACCTAAAGACGGTGCCGGATCAGCCGGGCTGTGGTTCGTACGTTGGATTACGTGCGGCCAGCAGTAACAGCCTCGTTGATCAGGCCCTGATCCACCGGGAGGCCTGGTCGTGGACCGGGCCGCGGGGACGTTGATCCCCGGAATTCCCTCCAGGTAGACTCCAGGTAGGCAGGTATTAAACGGCGAAATAAAACGATCATGTAAGGCCATATGTAAGATGGACATATAAAATGATCATATAGGACGGCTACATATTACTATCATATAAGACTACCACATAAAACGACCATATACAACGGCCATATAAGACTCCCATTTTCGATGACCATATAAGACAGCCATATAAGTCGGCCATATACGACGGCCATATAAAACGGCCATATAAGACGACCATATTAGACGGACATATAAGACGGTCGTAGAAGACGGCATATATAAAACGACATATATAAAACGGCATATATAAGACGGCCATATAAACGACCATAGACGACGGCAATATTAGAGGGCCATATAAGAGGGGTCGTATAAGACGGCCATATATATGACGGCCATATAAGAGAACCGTATTAGGGGACCTCAGACAACACACTCGGTCGCTTAAGATGTTTATTAGAGAATTAGTGTGTCGACGGGGGTGCAGGAGAGGGGGGCGTTGAGGAGGGGGCGGGGGTAAGAAGGGGAAGGGGGGGAAGGGGCGGAAAGAGGGGGGCAGGGACGCTGAGTGCAAGATGAGCAACATGTTGCAGGCAATTCTGACCCTTGTACACCCACGCCCAAGAGATCTCCATGTTCCCATAATTCTGCACCACCATGTTTGGTGCACCACCATGCGGCCAGCAATAACAGCTACGTTGATCAGGCCCTGATCCACAGGGAGGCCTAGTCATGGACCGGGCTGCAGGGGCATTGATCACTCGAATGCCCTCCAGATAGATTCCAGGTAGACACACCACCATGTCTGGCACACCACCATGCTTGGCACACCACCATGCTTGGTGCACCACCATGATTGGCACACCACCATGCTTGACACACCACCATGTTTGGCACACCACCATGTTTGGTGTACCATCATGCTTGACACACTACCATGCTTGGCACACCACCATGCTTGGCACACCACCATGCCTCGTGCACCACCATGCTTGACACACCACCATGTTTGGCACACCACCATGTTTGGTGTACCATCATGCTTGACACACTACCATGCTTGGCACACCACCATGCTTGGCACACCACCATGCTTGGCACACCACCATGCCTCGTGCACCACCATGCTTGACACACCACCATGTTTGGCACACCACCATGTTTGGTGTACCATCATGCTTAACACACTACCATGCTTGGCACACCACCATGCTTGGCACACCACCATGCTTGGCACACCACCATGCCTCGTGCACCACCATGCTTGACACACCACCATGTTTGGCACACCACCATGTTTGGTGTACCATCATGCTTGACACACTACCATGCTTGGCACACCACCATGCTTGGCACACCACCCTGCTTGGCACACCACCATGCTTGGCACACCACCATGCCTCGTGCACCACCATGCTTGACACACCACCATGTTTGGCACACCACCATGTTTGGTGTACCATCATGCTTGACACACCACCATGTTTGGCACACCACCATGTTTGGTGTACCATCATGCTTGACACACTACCATGCTTGACACACCACCATGTTTGGCACACCACCATATTTGGTGTACAACCATGCTTGACATACCACCATGCTTGGCACACCACTATGTTTGGTGCACCACCATGCTTGGAACACCACCATGCTTGACACACCACCATGTTTGATGCACCACCATACTTGACACACTGCCATGCTTAGCACACCACCATGCTTGGCACACCACCATGCCTGGTGCACCACATTGCTTGACACACCACCATGTTTGGCACACCACCATGTTTGGTGTACCATCATGCTTGACATACTACCATGCTTGGCACACCACCATGCTTGGCACTCCACCGTGCTTGGCACACCACCATGTTTGGTGCACCACCATGCTTGGCACACCACCATGCTTGACACACCACAATGTTTGGTGCACCACCATACTTGGCACACCACCATGCTTGTCACACCACCATGCTTGACACACCACCATGTTCGGTGCACCACCGTGCTTGGCACACCATGCATTACACACCACCATGCTTGGTGCACCACCATGCTTGGCACACCACTATGTATGATTCACCACCATGCATGATTCACCGCCATGCTTGGTGCACCACCATGCTTGGTGCACCACCATGCTTGGCACACCACCATGTATGGATCACCACCATGCTTGGCACACCACCATATATGTTTCACCACCATGCTTTACACACCACCATGCTTGGCACACCGTGCTTGACACACCACCATGTTTGGTGTACCACCATGCTTCGCACACCATGCTTGACACACTACCATACTTGACACACCACCATGCTTGACACACCACCTTGCTTGACACACCACCATGCTTGACACACCACAGTGCTTGACACACCACCATGCTTGACACACCACCATGCTTGACACACCACCATACTTGACACATAACCATACTTGACACTCCACCATGCTTGACACGCCACCATACTTGACACACCACCATGCTTGACACACCACCATGCTTAACACACCACCATACTTGACACACCACCATACTTGACACACCACCATGTTTGACACATCACCATACTTGACACACCACCATACTTGACACACCACCATACTTGACACACCACCATACTTGACACACCACCATGCTCGAAACATCACCATACGTGACACACCACCATGCTTGACACACCACCATTCTTGACACACCACCATGCTTGAAAAATCACCATACTTGACACATCACCATACTTGACACACCACCATACTTGACACACCACCATGCTTGACACACCACCATGCTTGACACACCACCATGCTTGACACACCACCATGCTTGACACACCACCATACTTGACACACCACCATGCTTGACACACCACCATACTTGACACACCACCATACTTGACACACCACCAAACTTGACACACCACCAAGCTTGACACACCACCATACTTGACATACCACCATGCTTGACACACCACCATACTTGACACAACACCATTCTTGACACACCACCATACTTGACACACCACCATGCTTGACACACCACTATACTTGACACACCACCATACTTGACACACCACCATACTTGACACACCACGATGCTTGACACACCACCATACTTGACACACCACCATGGTTGACACACCACCATGCTTGACACCACCATGCTTGACACACCACCATACTTGACACACCACCATGCTTGACACACATCCATACTTGACACACCACCATACTTGACACACCACCATACTTGACACACCACCATACTTGAGACACCACCATACTTGACACACCACCATGCTTGACACACCACCATACTTGACACACCATCATACTTGACACACCACCATACTTGACACACCACCATACTTGACACACCACCATGCTTGACACACCACCATACTTGACACACCACCATACTTGACACACCACCATGCTTGACACACCACCATACTTGACACACCACCATACTTGACACACCACCATGCTTGACACACCACCATGCTTGACACACCACCATACTTGACGCACCACCATTCTTGACACACCACCATACTTGACACACCACCATACTTGACACACCACCATGCTTGACACACCACAATGCTTGACACACCACCATACTTGACACACCACCATACTTGACACACCATACTTGACACATCATCATACTTGACACACCACCATGCTTGACACACCGCCATACTTGACACACCACCATGCTTGACACACCACCATACTTGACACACCACCATGCTTGACACACCACCATACTTGACACACCACCATGCTTGACACACCACCATACTTGACACACCACCATTCTTGACACACCACCATACTTGACACACCACCATGCTTGACACACCACCATACTTGACACACCACCATGCTTGACACACCACCATACTTGACACACCACCATTCTTGACACACCACCATACTTGACACACCATTATACTTGACACACCACCATGCTTGACACAGCACAATGCTTGACACACCATCATACTTGACACACCACCATACTTGACACACCACCATGCTTGACACACCACCATACTTGACACACCACCATACTTGACACACCACCATACTTGACACACCACCATACTTGACACACCACCATACTTGACACACCACCATACTTGACACACCACCATGCTTGACACACCACCATACTTGACACACCACCATACTTGACACACCACCATGCTTGACACACCACCATACTTGACACACCACCATGCTTGACACACCACCATGCTTGACCCACCACCATACTTGACACACCACCATGCTTGACACACCACCACACTTGACACATCACCATACTTGACACACCACCATGCTTGACACACCACCATACTTGACACACCACCATACTTGACACACCACCATACTTGACACACCACCATGCTTGACACACCACCATACTTTACACACCACCATGCTTGACACACCACCATACTTGACACACCACCATACTTGCACACCACCATGCTTGACACACCACCATACTTGACACACCCCCATACTTGACACACCAACATGCTTGACACACCACCATACTTGACACACCACAATACTTGACACACCATCATACTTGACACACCACCATGCTTGACACACCACCATGCTTGACACACCACCATACTTGACCCACCACCATACTTGACACACCACCATACTTGACACACCACCATGCTTGACACACCACCATACTTGACACACCACAATACTTGACACACCATTATACTTGACACACCACCATGCTTGACACACCACCATGCTTGACACACCACCATACTTGACACACCACCATACTTGACACACCACCATACTTGACACACCACCATACTTGACACACCACCATGCTTGACACACCACCATACTTGACACACCACCATGCTTGACACACCACCATACTTGACACACCACAATACTTGACACACCATCATACTTGACACACCACCATGCTTGACACACCACCATACTTGACACACCACAATACTTGACACACCACCATACTTGACACACCACCATACTTGACACACCACCATACTTAACACACCACCATACTTGACACACCACCATACTTGACACACCACCATACTTGACACACCACCATACTTGACACACTTGGACACATATCATTGAAAATTATTCCTAAAGGAATTACGTAATGCGAATTCCTTAGAATTTTCCTCATGTTTTTCAGTTTTATATTACATATCTTTTTCAAGAGTAATATAATAAGATTTTCGTGGTTTTATTTTATAAACAGATACACGAAACTTGAGATGAGTGACCAGAGTCGTAGAGAGGTGTGAAGGGCGGTATGCGTGCCCTCAGTTATATAACGAAAAACTCAGCTGTTTAAGACAGTATTATAGGCAGGTGGAATATAGCTGGATTTCCTCAGTCGTAGTAAACTTAGGTAATGATTCTGTGGTCTCTTGCACCCATGGGCTCATGTGTAGTTTTAAGTGCTCCCATGTTCTCTCATCTACTCTCATGTATTCCCATGTAATACAGTGTTCTCCTATGTAAATATAAATGCTTGAAAGGTTTACTTTTATTGTTAAGTTAAGCAGGCAGGGCCAGTGTATAACCCGTGTCTCATCAAGAATACAAAGACAGTTTAAAAAGCTGAGATGTTTGCTACAAGACTGGTTCCAGACCTGCGAGGGTTGAGAGGTTTGCTGGAAGATTGGTTTCAGACCTAAGGTTGGGAGGTTTGCTACAAGACTGGTTCCAGAGCTGCGAGGGTTGAGAGGTTAGTTACAAGGCTTACTTCAGAGCTACGAGAGTTGAGTTACAAAGTTTGCTTACGAGAGCTGGATCTTAAATCGCATGCATCACGGTACTGGAACCCTGTACCGTTCCTAGTACAAGTAAACAAAAGCCAGAGTTTTATGTATCCTTGTCAGTGAATGAGGTAAAACTAAGAATGAGAATGATAACTAGACACGGGAGAAAAAAGCTGCAAAATAACCTGGACACTTCCCTGAGGCTCAAAATACTGGCTACTGAAATTAAACTCTAGTGTTAGTATATCAAACCTCGGGAAACTTTAGGATGAAAGTGACCGGAAACATACAAACGGCCGGGAGATACAGACCTAACAAAAGTAGGGCCTAGGAGTGAGCATAGCACCAAGCATATTACCAAGGCGCTAATCAAGCGAATACCTGACAGCGGAATATAAGCGAATATGAAATATAAAGTCATCCAAGAATCTCATATATCATCCTTAAGTTCCCTATATACCAAATATATAAATCCAGTATACGGCACCATTATGGAGCCCAATACTGATCAAGCATATCTAATTAATACGGATTGTGTGTGTGCGGAAGTTCTTATAGAGGATAGTATTGGTGGCAAATGCAGTGACTTACGGAAAGAGATTAAAGGAATTAAACTTGATTCAACTAGTAAAATGAAAGATTCGAGGAGACATGATCACTATATACAGGTTACTCACAAGTCACAGGAATTTAGAAAATGACATGATAGAGAAGCGGTGGAGATGGATTTCAGCTTCAGTAATACGTTTGAGAAATGGGAAAGACTACAATTGGATGAGGATAAGCAGCAAATAAGCGTCTAGCAAATATTTGGTTAGCTTTCAGGAACTTATCATTCCACGGGTGGGGATAGAACCCGCGATCAGAGAGTCTTAAAACTCCAGACCGTCGCGTTAGCCACGGTCTGGAGTTAGTTTTGGAGTTAGTTTTGAGACTCTCTGATCGCGGGTTCTATCCCCACCCGTGGTATGGTTTGTTTGCAATCGTGTCATTACGATTTCGTGAGTCATGTTTCAGGAACTTCATCAAGGAGTCATTCCCAACACAAAACACCACATAAGTCATCCCAAACATGGAGTAAGCCACACTACTGTGAACCCTACACCAGCTCAGACATGAAAAAAAACTGAGAGAAGTGCTGAAGTTTGCAACAAAAGTAGTCCCAGTGATAAAGGTCATGATCTATGAAAAGAGACTAAGGGAGTTAAATCTGATGACATCAGAGGACAGCAAAACCAGTCAGTTAGTTAGTTTAATATGTTTATTATGCACCCCATACCCATCCTGTGGGCGGTAGTCAACCCATACCCATCCTGTGGGCAGTAGTCACCCCATTCCCATCCTGTGGGCGGTAGTCACCCTATACCCATCCTGTGGGCGGTAGTCACCCTATACCCATCCTGTGGGCAGTAGTCACCCCATACCCATCCTGTGGACGGTAGTCACCCCATACCCATCCTGTGGGCGGTAGTCAAAAGATTACAGAGGTACATAATGGGTCCAGGGACTGGGCACCAAACGTTTTGATAGCTGAACTAGGTACAAGTCACAAAGGTAATGAATCCTGTAAATAAAGTTACTTACTTATGTTTATACAAGGCTGTAATGATGAACAAATTATAGAGTAATGAGCAACTCACACTTCCACACCCGGTCACAACTGTAATGAGAGGAATTTAAAGGGGTAGACAGGGACAAACTGTTCGAGAGGCGGGAAACAAGAACGCGAGGGCACAGCTGGAAGCTAAAAAAAACATAGATGAGTAACATGATGTATGGAATTACTTTTTCTGCCTCAGAGTAGTAAGGAAGATGAACGACCTAGAAAGTGGAATACTAAAGGCATGATCAATATATATAGCTTTAAGAACAGTCACGACAGTGCTGACACAGGCAGACACACACACACACACACACACACACACACACACACACACACACACACACACACACACACACACACACACACACACACACACACACACACACACACACACTAACTCATCTTTATCGCGTGTTCACATAATTTACAAACAAACTGATCATAAACTCACCCGTCGGCAACAGGACGTAAAAAGGACACGTTCTCCAGGTCTTGAATATGTATGTACAGAGAGAGAGAGAGAGAGAGAGAGAGAGAGAGAGAGAGAGAGAGAGAGAGAGAGAGAGAGAGAGAGACAGAGAGAGAGACAGACAGACAGACAGAGAGAGACTACAAGAAATAAAATTAAAATACCATCTTCGCAAAACCACTCACTAACGTGTTAAGTTAGGTAAAGTAGGTTAAATTATGTTAAGTTAGATTAGGTTAAGCTGGTTAGGTTAGGTTAGGTTAGGTTAGGTTAGGTTAGGTTAGATTAGGTTAGGTTAGGTTAGGTTAGGTTAGATTAGGTTAGGTTAAGTTATGTTAGGTTAGGTTAGGTTAGGTTAGATTAGGTTAGGTTAGGTTAGGTTAGGTTATGTTATGTTAGGTTAGATTAGGTTAGGTTAGATTAGGTTAGGTTAGGTTAGGTTAGATTAGGTTATGTTAGGTTAGATAACGTTAGCTTAGGTTAGGTTAGGTTAGGTTAGATTAGGTTAGGTTAGGTTAGGTTAGGTTAGGTTAGGTTAGGTTGGGTTAGATTAGGTTAGGTTAGGTTAGGTTAGGTTAGATTAGGTTAGGTTAGGTTAGGTTAGATTAGGTTAGGTTAGATTAGGTTAGGTTAGGTTAGATTAGGTTAGGTTAGGTTAGATTAGGTTAGGTTAGGTTAGATTAGGTTAGGTTAGGTTAGATTAGGTTAGGTTAGGTTAGGTTAGGTTAGATTAGGTTAGGTTAGGTTAAGTTAGGTTAGGTTAGGTTAGATTAGGTTAGGTTAGGTTAGTTTAGGTTAGATAACGTTAGGTTAGGTTAGGTTAGGTTAGATAACTTTAGGTTAGGTTAGGTTAGGTTAGGTTAGATAACTTTAGGTTAGGTTAGGTTAGGTTAGATAACTTTAGGTTAGGTTAGGTTAGGTTAGGTTAGATAACTTTAGGTTAGGTTAGGTTAGGTTAGATAACTTTAGGTTAGGTTAGGTTAGGTTAGATAACTTTAGGTTAGGTTAGGTTAGGTTAGATAACTTTAGGTTAGGTTAGGTTAGGTTAGATAACTTTAGGTTAGGTTAGGTTAGGTTAGATAACTTTAGGTTAGGTTAGGTTAGGTTAGATAACTTTAGGTTAGGTTAGGTTAGGTTAGATAACTTTAGGTTAGGTTAGGTTAGGTTAGATAACTTTAGGTTAGGTTAGGTTAGGTTAGATAACTTTAGGTTAGGTTAGGTTAGGTTAGATAACTTTAGGTTAGGTTAGGTTAGGTTAGATAACGTTAGGTTAGGTTAGGTTAGGTTAGATAACTTTAGGTTAGGTTAGGTTAGGTTAGGTTAGATAACTTTAGGTTAGGTTAGGTTAGGTTAGATAACTTTAGGTTAGGTTAGGTTAGGTTAGGTTAGGTTAGGTTAGGTTAGGTTAGGTTCGGTTAGGTTAGGTTAGGTTAGGTTAGGTTAGGTTAGGTTAGGTTAGATAACGTTAGGTTAGGTTAGGTTAGGTTAGATAACTTTAGGTTAGGTTAGGTTAGGTTAGATACCGTTAGGTTAGGTTAGGTTAGGTTAGGTTAGGTTAGATAACGTTAGGTTAGGTTAGGTTAGGTTAGATAACTTTAGGTTAGGTTAGGCTTTATTTTTTTACAAACTGTTCTTTCTTTCCTGTAGTTTTCCCCAGCAGGTCACCTGTGTCTTTCATTATAAGCCTGAGTTCCAATGGTGCCATCACGAAGAAAGAGCTGGCACTTTAACAGTTTCATGTGGTCAAGAGACGACACTGGTCACCACTGTACCTACTGAAGGTGAAGTAGCGGTTATGACGTTGGTCTTTTTTGTATACAGTTCAATTTACATGCTTAGTGGCATTCTACATCCTATCATGTTAAATTTACAGGCTAAGAGCTGTTATTGTACCTCACATCATATTAAATTTACAGGCTAAGAGCTGTTATTGTACCTCACATCATGTTATATTTACAGGCTAAGAGCTGTTATTGTACCTCACATCATGTTAAATTTACAGGCTAAGAGCTGTTATTGTACCTCACATCATGTTATATTTACAGGCTAAGAGCTGTTATTGTACCTCACATCATGTTAAATTTACAGGCTAAGAGCTGTTATTGTACCTCACATCATGTTAAATTTACAAGCTAAGAGCTGTTATTGTACCTCACATCATGTTAAATTTACAAACTAAGAGCTGTTATTATACCCCACATCATGTTAAATTTACAAGCTAAGAGCTGTTATTGTACCTCACATCATGTTAAATTTTCAGGCTAACAGCTTTTATTAAACCTCACTTCATGTTAAATTTACAAGCTAACAGCTATTATTAAACCTCACTTCATGTTAAATTTACAAGCTAACAGCTATTATTAAACCTCACTTCATGTTAAATTTACAAGCTAACAACTATTATTAAACCTCACCCATCTTCTCATAAGGATGCGACTCACAAGAGTCGACTAAGATGAGGATACCTATTTACTACTAGGTAAACAGAGACAGCTGGAGTGACTACCCATTCATCTCGCCTCACTTGGTAATCGCATCCAGGTCTCTGCGGTCGTGAGACCAGCTCTCTATCTATTAACTACTTGTCAGTCTATGAACTATAGCTAAATCGCAAATTATTTTAGCATTTTGACTGGCTAAATTATTATTATTATTATTACTACTATTATTGTTTTCATAGGGGGAGCACTAAACCCTTTGGGGTTATACAGAGCCTGAGGAAACGTACTGTCTTATGGAACGCCGATGTCGTAACACACAAGTTAGTCTCCTCTAACAGAATAACTGGAATTAAAAAAAAAAGAACAGTGAACTCTGTTCCCTGTCTATTTCCACTCCTCCAGGTTTAAAAATAAAACAGAAGCAGGTTAAACTCATTAATTCAGAAAGGTTAAAACACACAACAGGCCATAATGCCGGGCGCGATTCGGTCCTATTTTTCACGCAGGATATGAGAGATGCATCAGTTTTTTTTTTTGTGTGGTAACAGCGGAAAACAGACAAAAAGATGTTTGTTTATTGTTGTGCCTCAGATAATGGCCTCAGTGTGTTTCTTCTGACTTTATAAACTGCTACTGGTACCTAAAAACTATTGATTTCAAAGAGATAATTGGACAGATAGACTTCAGAGAGATAGATAGATAGATAGAGATAGATAGATAGATAGATAGATAGAGAGAGAGAGAGAGAAAGTGAGAGAGAGAAAGTGAGAAAGGAGGAGAGTGGAAGGGTAGAGAGGCTGTATTGATTGATGCAAGGTCGTGTTTTAAATGCATTTCTGTGCGTATGCGCGTGTGCGTGTGCGCACATTTTCTTAGGAGTGTCTTCGCATGTGTACCTATGTACTTGTACTTCTATTTACTTAAATATAAACAAAACAAAGTACTGCAAGGCTTGACAGAACGAAACGTTGCCACAATAAACTGCCATATTAGTTGTACCTGTGACCTTTTAACTAAAAAATAACTTTTCTCTGTACAGCCTTGCTCGACCAAATGTTTTCTGTCACACAGACTGCAACCTTTTGTTTACATGTCTGTCTGTCCTCTGTTCTTACTCCTGAATAACTGTGATTATCAATTTTTAGTCCTGTAACCGAAGTTGTTATTCACTTTGTATGCATTAGACTAGATTGAGTAGGTTATGTTTGGTTAGCTGAGGTTAAATTAAGTTAGGCTTGACATGCCTAGGTTAGGTTGGGGTAGGCTAGGTTTACCTAGCCTTGGCTTGCTTAGGGTGGGTTAGATTTAGTTAGGGTTTGCTAGGTTAAATTGCGTTTGGTTAGGTTAGTGTCTTAACCAAATTCAGGTAACTGTACATTGATCCTAAACTGCACTTCCGATAATAGTGAAGAAAATGGTCTAAGAAAAACTGGAAACGTGAAATATTTAAACGTTTAGCACTCGGTGATGGAAGGGAGGCCTCTCGGGGCCAGAAGAGGCACGCTTAATGTCATAAAGAGCATTCTAGGTGCCCCTACTGGAGGCTCCCTTGGTGTCAGAAGGGGCACTCTTGGTGCCATAAGGGGCTGTTTTATAGTCTTAAAGACTACAAAACCAGAGCTCATATTTTAGTTTCACAGTCGCTTTATTTACTTGAATCAGTGTGAGGAACCAAGGTTTGCTCAGAGAGGACTGTTGTTCGTGGTTAGAAGAGCAGAGCTTTGCTCGTGATGGCTCGTCTGATCACTAGCCGTTGTACGTTTAGAGAAGAGCTTTTGTTGTCTCGTTGGAGAACTGGGCTATTTGTATACAGAAGAGTTTTTTGTGCCTCGTTAGAGAATTGGGCTGCTGTTTGCTTAGAGAAGAGATTTTGGTCTCTTGTCCATTGACTGTGGTTAGCATTCTCCTACAGCTCATTCCATTTGCCAACTCATGTTATCTCACTATGTAAAGCCATACGCACCTCATGCAGGTTATCGGTCACGTAAGTTATCAGTGATATACTAACTCATACAAGAGACGCTAGTTCTCCTCTTGTACATCACACACGTATGCAGATTATCTTACATTTCTCTTATCTGTGTTTCTTACCTGTAAATGCTTACGAAGGTCATCGCTACCTCAGCCTGGTCCTTGACCAGCTCTCCTAGCTGATGCCCTGGCCAGTTGTCCACCTGATTATCTTCCATGCTAACAAATTAATAAACTAATCACTTTGTCATGATCAATTAGCAAATGCTGGTCGTGATCTGGAATCCTACTGGTGACATGTAGTCAATGCTCCACCAGCAATGTAGACGGAATCTAATATACTAGTGACATGTAATCATGTGCAACTAATCAAGCTAGACTTGCTAGCTATGCTAGTAGGTCTAGCGAACTAGTATCAAGTTATGTTAAACTAGACATGCAATCTGCGGCTAGGAGCTATCCCTGAGGATAGCTCCACTTACTACGGTCATCCTCTCGGATATAAGTTACTTTCAAATAATTATTGCTAACTAGCCAGACCGGCGGCAACTAGCGAAGTCGCCATGTTATGTTAAACTAGCGTACTAGTGTTAGGATATCAAAGGTTCAACTAACCACTAAAGCATCAGGAAACGAGCTAGCGTCAACTTCCAATCTACCGTCAGCTTATAAACTGTCGTCATCTAGTTAGGAATTGTCTGCTAGCTAACCAACGCCACAATGCTGAAGTAGCGTTGCCAGTTGCAGCAACTAGCACACTGGAGACGGAGCGACCCTAGGTAACGAGGGAGACTAGTTATACGTTGTGTTCCAGACTTACTTAGCCGGGGTATACAAGACCAGGTTGATTTGAATACATAATCAGAGGTTGCGTCCTGAGACCCATCTATTTCCTGTAACTCTTGTGTCAGGGTCACATGTCTTCTCTCTCTCTCTCTCTCTCTCTCTCTCTCTCTCTCTCTCCTTCCTCTTTTCTCTCCTCCTTACATAAAAAAAATCGATAAAATTCATCTTGACAGAAGTGTGAAGTGAATTGAAATCTTAGAAACAAATTACACCCCTATTAGTTAGACTTCTTAATCTTCTATAAACAAGTTAGAAACACGTTCTAGAAACAAGTTAGCCAGAATTCAGGATGACTTGATTAGAATTCTGCAACTGTAACAAAAAAAAATCTGTGCATCGAAGATTTAGTGTTCCTGAGAAGTGTTCGATTTATTACCTTATAAAACACTAATGAAATAAGCTGCATATTAAAGAGAAGAACAACAACCTTTAGATCAATATTGACTTACGGAATCGTATTAACAAGATAGCAAACAAATCACAGAACTAGTGGGACTCGAACCCCTGGCGGGGAGTCCAAAAACTCGCAGGCCAATGTGTTGATCACTGATCCATGCCGGCCTAGCAAGAGTCATCCGGCATGTAGTAATTGTTAACATTCATGCCTACGAGTTTTAGAACTCTACTGCCACGGGTTCGAGTCCCACCTGTTTTGTGATCTTTGATTGGCTCACTGATATGAAAAAGCGAATGGTAATTCGGGAAATATCTGAGTAACTGAACGTAACAAGCATCTGTAGTGACTGAACTTAACAGGTATCAGAGCGACTAAACGTAGCAAATTTCTGAAGTGACTGAACGTAACTTGTATCTGAGTGGCTGAACGTACTAGGTGGAGTTCCTAAGGGATAGTTCTTTTTTCCTCACATTTTTTTAGAATCTACAAAAATGACCCCAAAACAAGGCTAACACACAAATTCGCAAAATTTGCTGATAACAGGAAAATCACGAGACATAAATCTGTGGCTAACTACGTAAGCTGCTAAGAAAATATTGGGCAAGTTGTCGCAGTGGTCAGATACTTGAAAACTTCGTTTCTAAATACACATTTGTAAAGTACTTCATTCTAGATACCATAATGTTATATAGAATATAAAATGCTTGCAAAACCACAAGTCAAGGTAAAAATCTCTCAAGAGTGAGAAAGATCTTGAAGTAGTTATTAGAAATGACCTCAATCATACAAAATAATGTCTACCAAATTACCTATAGTTTGACTGTTTTTTTTATGATTCCCATGATCATTGTCCTTTTCCCCGGGACTGGACCAGGCCATCTGGTTGACGACCAGGTAAATCAGGCTGCTGGTCATAGCTGCATGTAGTCTTACGTAGGTACCACCGCCGGCTACTCAGGAACTGCCTAGAGGAAGTTGTTAAGCTGAATGAACGAAGCTTCAAGTACAAAAAAAACAAAAAAAAAAACAGAAACAATAGCGACAATGTGAGTACACAATGTATTAATCAGACCACGCTTTGGATATATATTCATAACTGTTGAACCCCAAAATACACGGAAAAACAAACGAGGGTTAAGTGTTAAGAGTGTACAGAAAAAAAAATACTTAGCTACCTTAAAAATTATTCAAAGATTTATAATATTTTGGTCAAGTTTTTGGCTTTCACCTTTAACTGGTGTCTGATGTGCCCACTCCTGGACCAGATGAATTTTCTCGTAGATACTTGCAATCGTGTCATTACGATTTCGTGAGTCATTTTAATCTTAAAAGTCAAGTCTGATTTGAAATCCAACTTCGCAATTGTGTCCACTGCTTCTATTTCCTTTTATTTCGAGTAGTGCAACATTATTCAGATATCAGCGGGAGATTTTTGTATATAACAAGTTTTCATATGCCTCTAATGTTATTCTGTTTTTTTTTTTTCGTGGCTCCTCGGAAAAATGGCTCCGTGTGATGTCCACCCGTAACTCCATTTCTTTTCGCGACTCAGTGAGTTGCTTTCCTCTCAGGAGGTCATAAGTGGTTATAATTATGACCATAATTTTTAAAAGGGGTGGATCGGTAAGCCAGAGGAAGGCCTCGGTCAGATGACCAAAAGCTCCAACGGCGGGTCATCATCTAAGACTCGCGTCAGGAAACCCTTGTCCTGTTTCCTGACAAACCTTACCTAACCTCTCGGGAGGTACTCTGCCTGGTGGCCTGCTTCCAATGGTTCCCATCCTTATCAACGTGCTTAGATTAAACTCTAATAGCCACTTAATGTTCATTTTCTGGAGCCTAGTCAAAGTCTTACTACCTATATTGAAGTTCTTATTCATCTGTATTCTCATCCTAAGTCATGTCTGTTTACTTGCTCTCTCTCTCTCTCTCTCTCTCTCTCTCTCTCTCTGAAGAATAAAGATACTTGTATACACTTCAAGACATGGCATTAAAGGAAACATTTCGCCACAAGTGGCATCATCAGTTCTGATGAGGCATCTCTTGGTGAAACGTTTCCTGTAATAAATATCCTGAGATATTCACAAGAGTCCTTCCCCAGAGTAGGTTGGTATCACCATACCATTGAAGGTGCTCTTGGTGTCCTCAGCTCACACACTGAGGGTCCGGGATCTACCCCCGGTAAGGGTGAAAACGTTGAGCATGTTATATCGGTTGGCCTGCCTCCCCCCCTCTCTGTCCGTCTGTCTCTGTCTGTGTCTGTCTGTCTGTGTCTATCTCTCTGTCTGTCTGTCTGTCTCTCTGTCTCTCTTTCATGTGTCTCCTCATCTGCATAAATTTGAACCTTGCTCCGTTTGTCGTTCCTCACCACCCTGTCATAGAGAGATTTATTATCATTGTTACTTGGGTAATTTTCCTTAGTAAAAGGTGGTCGAGGATTTGCACACAGGCGCGCGTGTACATGCACTAATGCAGAACACGCAATACACACACACACACACACTACTACTACTACTACTGCTTCTACTACAATATCACACACTCAAGTACATGCACAAAAACAAGATACATAATACACACACACACTAAACGTTCACACCAGGACTCGAAAAAACTTAGAAGGGAAACATGTCCATTAATCATTCAACAGCTGTCTTGTCAGAAATGCGAAGTCTTCACAGTTCAGAAGAGCCTCCCCGCTGCAACTTCCCACTATAACACCACCACCTTCAGAGGACTGGGAATGCATGCAATATTTGTCATAATTGTCCTTTGTAACTAAATGTTAATTTCTCAGATATACATAAATCAAAACTGGGCATTTCATCATCTAATCCGTGAACTTAATAGATAAGGCAGCATCAGGCGATAGTCACATGTCATACAGATATGTATTTTGGCAAGATTCTGTTTCTTGCGCAGTTACACGATCGTAGAGCCAATAGAGCCAGCTACTGGTCAGTCTTAGGTTTTCATCTTCCAACTAAGACCGGCAGCGCTGGGACCTTGTAAGTTCCTTCATAGGCCTCATCTCCGCCTTACAGCCTGACAGTGGAAGTTGGCGACTTTTCATTTCACACTTCACTGCACAAAGTAATCGGTACCACAATTCATTAACTTTTATTGTTGTAGCTATTGCAGAATAATATTGACAAGTGAAATACTCGTTTATCCATCAACGTGCCATCAAGCATCTATATTGTGTGTCGTGTTGTGAGATTTTATGGATTTGCTGGTTATCAGTGTGCTATTTGCTGGCTATCAGTGTGGTGTTTGCTGGTTATCAGTGTGCTATTTGCTGGCTATCAGTGTGCTGTTTGCTGGTTATCAGTGTGCTATTTGCTGGCTATCAGTGTTCTGTTTGCTGGCTATCAGTGTGCTATTTGCTGGTTATCAGTGTGCTATTTGCTGGCTATCAGTGTGCTATTTGCTGGCTATCAGTGTGCTATTTGCTGGCTATCAGTGTGCTATTTGCTGGCTATCAGTGTGCTATTTGCTGGCTATCAGTGTGCTATTTGCTGGCTATCAGTGTGCTATTTGCTGGCTATCAGTGTGCTATTTGCTGGCTATCAGTGTGCTATTTGCTGGCTATCAGTGTTCTGTTTTAAAGCAGAAACTTTCCGTTTTCCTGCAAATGCACTAACATTATGACATCCGGTATATGAATGCAATCCAGTCAATGCTTGACTAACATGTCTTTTGTATTTGCAATTTTTTCCCTGCCAACGATCTTTGGTCTTGTCTTTTTCACTGCACCTTTGAAAGAGAGATGCATCAGAGAAGTCAGTAAATACAGGGACGTACGAACAGTGTTATTACAGATCACGATGGATTTGAATTTTTTTTTATTTGGCTAGTAGCTTTATGTATACGCTGAAGACTTTTCGGTCATAAGTCTTTCTCTCTCTCCTACGTGCGGGTTATTGTGCCTATTTGTTCTTTGTGATTTCTATCAGATGTTTTCATATAGCACTTCCCTTCGCGGGTAACACAAATGCATTTTTCTTAAAGTCTATCTGTTTAATCGTCCAAGAAATCACCATTATCGCAAGATATGAGATCCTGTAATGTGTTGCAGCTGTAAGTCAGACTCTTCTCCTCTCGCCATTCTCTTGGAGTTCTTTACAGATAATCCATTGTAAACATCGAACAGAATTTCATTACGTCTGTTAGCACCTACTTCCCTCAAGACCTTAGACAGCACTGTCGAAACTCTTCTCGTCACCATTCGATCCACTGGAGGACCAGATTTTGCAATGTGGAGGATAAAATCGCCTTATTGAGTATAAATTATGAAGCTTTGGTTGTCGACATGGTAAAGACCCGACTGGATGAGACAAAGCTTCAGCAAAATGAAGACTTGTACTTTGTACCACTTCACGAGAACTCTGTTTGTTTTCATTTCTACTGATCTTCCAATACTTGTAACTTATTTTCTTGTGTTCAGAATATTGAAGATTTCCAATTTAATTAGTATTAGAGGTCCTTGAAATTTCTTTGATGGGCTGTACTTAAGTCTTTCATCTGTACGCATGGAATCCTGATTACGCATGTCGGGGCTTCCTGGGCTGTGATCTACTAAGTGGGTTGACTCAACTTTTAAGGAGATTGACTACTGACGATACAGCTTCTTCGTCCTGCTCTACCTTTGATTGCGGAAGGTTTTTTGTCCATTTGGTTTGGTGAATTTGCGTTTACTGTTTCTCGTTGTTGCACGAAGACAACACCTCGATGAGCTTTGTTTTTGTAACAACAAATAGGCAATTATATATAGGTAACTATACATGGGCCATCGTTTACAGGTAACAATATAAAGGTATTTACATATAGGTAATTATTATTACACGGTGCACACACATGCAGAGGGACGTCCAAGGGAGCAATGATTTAAAGAAGCAGTTATACCTTCTCTTTCCTAGCTACAGATGATAGACTTATCTCTCTCCGTCTCCTTCCCTCCCCATTTCACTCTCTCTCTCTCTCTCTCTCTCTCTCTCTCTCTCTCTCTCTCTCTCTCTCTCTCTCTCTCTCTCTCTCTCTCTCTCTCTCTCTCTCTCTCTCTCTCTCTCTCCCTCTCAAATGGTGTAGGTGATGTTCAGCGACTGGGGCTCGTAGAAGGGGGGATAGAAGCTGGGGATTTTTTTTTTTAATTGTCAGTGGGGATGCAGGACTGGGAGGATGTTACAGGAAAGAAATATTATATAATGGAAGTATTAGGAGAAGGATTGCTGGGGTAGTGTGAGAGGCCGTCTACAGAGAAGGATGTTGGGTAGGTTGCTGGGATGGGGATGAGAGTCGACTGTTAGGGAGGATGAGGTAGAAGCTATTGGGGAAAGATTTCTGATAATTAAGACATATATATAACAGGCATCTTTATTCCGAAACGTTTCGCCTACACAGTAGGCTTCTTCAGTAGAGTACAGAGGAGGCAGCAAAAGTAGTAGAGATGTAGAGACGATAAGAGAAGGCAGCTACGGAGAATAGTTGTTGGCAAAGGGGAGGGGGTGATAGAGGTGTGCTAGGGAGGGTGTGGGGTGAGAGAGGTGTGCTGGGGAAGGTGTGGGGTGAGAGAGGTGTGCTGGGGAGGGTGTGGGGTGAGAGAGGTGTGCTGGGGAAGGTGTGGGGTGAGAGAGGTGTGCTGGGGAGGGTGTGGGGTGAGGCTGCTGGGGAGATCGAGAGGGAAAAGTGAACATGGTGGGATAGAACACTAAAATTCATGAGATCTGGCCGCCACAGCGGGGCTTGTTTGGGGGAGCTGGGCACTGGCCTGCGACTCCACTCCCACCCCTACCACAACAAACACCACCCCTGTCATAACCAATACCACACCTATCACAACTAACACCACCCCTATCACAACCAACATCACTCCTACCACAACCAATACCATCCCTATCACAACCAACATCACTCCTACCACAACCAACACCACCCCTACCACAACCAACACCACCCCTATCATAACCAATACCACACATATCACAACTAACACCACCCCTATCACAACCAACACCACTCCTACCACAACCAATACCATCCCTATCACAACCAACATCACTCCTACCACAACCAACACCACCCCGACCACAACCAACATCACTCCTACCACAACCAATACCATCCCTATCACAACCAACATCACTCCTACCACAACCAACACCACCCCTACCACAACCAACACCACCCCTATCATAACCAATACCACACCTATCACAACTAACACCACCCCTATCACAACCAACATCACTCCTACCACAACCAATACCATCCCTATCACAACCAACATCACTCCTACCACAACCAACACCACCCCGACCACAACCTACATCACTCCTACCACAACTAGCACAACCGCTACCACAACTAGCACCACCCCTACCACAACTAGCACCACCCCTACCACAACTAGCACCACCCCTACCACAACCACTGTAAAACACATCTGATCATCACTTCTGAACGTTTACTTATCAGACTGTTGTTAACACAAGGATTACGTTTCACTGTTTAACAGTTCATATTTTTTTCTATACTATTTTTTTACTATTGTAAAATAAGTTGGACATAATATTTATATACTGAATATATTTCAGGTGTTTAGTGTCGCCCTGTAAAAACTACAGTACCTGTATAACGACTACAATAGCGATCTGCATAACGACTACAATTTGGAAAACTTTCTAAATCATGGAACAACCTGTCGAGGTGTATAATAACATTCTGCTACTTGTCAACATATCGAACACTGATGAATATTTACACTGAAGAAACGTTTCGCCTGCACATCAGGCTTTTTTTCCGTCTAATAAAGAGGTGAAATTTATGCTGGAGACAGAGGAAGGTATAGGGAGGTAATTTTAAGATGATCAGTCCCTCGGTCCCGATTGAAGTTTGTATCTAACAGTAACATCTCGTCTTCTAACTTTTTGTAATCTGTGTCATTAATTAGTCATCCAGCGATTTCCTAAAATTTCTCTGCGATCAGTCATCCTATAGATCGCGATCAACGATTTAGTTAATATGATCAACGACATCATAAACAAGACCACCACCACCACTAGCAACATAATAGCACCACCACCACCACCACCACCACTAGCAACATAATAGCACCACCACCACCACTATCAACAAAATAGCACCACCACCACCACTAGCATCATAATAGCACCACCACTAGCAACATAATAGCACCACCACCAGCAACACCACCAGCAGCACCACCACCAGCAACACCACCAGCAGCACCACCATCACCACCACCACCACCAACAACATAACACAACCACCACCACCATCAACACCATCACCTCCACCATCAACAACACCAATAACACAACCTGCAGTATTTACGGTCGTTGATGTTCATTATCTCCTCCATTTCACATCTGGCTGCCTATCTAACATTTATCTCATTCTACTTAGCGTTCTACCGCTGTTACTTCGCTGTTTGTCGCGTCTTTTTTTTCTGTCTGTGTTATTGTTTAGTTGTCTTTTTTCTTGTATTTACATCTGCTTCATTTTTATTGATCTGTGACTCATTGTTTATCTTCTTGCCTTTCTGTCTGTTTCATTATTGTTTTTCCTTGTCTATTTTTGCTTCATTGTTAGTTATTTTCTGTAATTTTTTGCTTCTCTTTCTGTCTGCTTCACTGTTTGTCTGTCTGTTTATAACTTAATACCCTGTTTGTGCTTCTTGCTCAGACGTCTTCCTTTTGTTTGTCTTTCTGTGTGTTGTCTTCGTCTTGACTTCCTTCCATTCTTCTCTCTCTCTCTCTCTCTCTCTCTCTCTCTCTCTCTCTCTCTCTCTCTCTCTCTCTCTCTCTCTCTCTCTCGCATTCTTACTGACTCTGCATAGCCTCTACTATCTCCTCCAAATGCTTGAGTATTTGCTTTTAAATTTCTGCTTGATTGCCTGCCTGTCTGCTTCCCTGCCTTGATGCCTGTCTCCTTGTCTGCCCTCATGCCCGTCTGCTCTTATGCGTTCGTGCCCGCGCTCTTGCCCGCTTGCCCGGCTGGTTTATTGTGCCCTCAACACGCACACACACTAGATACTTGCATAATTGCTCTCAGCATCACTTTGTGTGGTGAGGTTCTCTTGCTGGTCGTCCAGTGATTGTACCTCTGAAGTGTTACAATCAGTTAATTGTACCTCGAGAGTACTGTATTTTAGTGCATTGTACCTCAATACATTTTACCTCCGTATATTGTACCTCAGAATACTGTATCTAAGTATATTGTCCCACAGTATATAGTTCGTTACACTGTACCTCGTACCACAGTGCATTGTACCTAAGTATAGGGCAGTGACAATGATAATAGCAATAATAATAATTATTATTAATAAAATTCTGAATAACAAAATTCTTTACTATGATAATTATCATCATTAAGCAAACATTTGCTAATAAAATTACAGTCATAGCCAACTGTTCTCACCAAATTAACTTACTGGAATTAAAAAGAAATAATAACTGCCGCGAAACAGAGACCAGGTCAAATAAAAGTGAATAGAATCACGTCATAGAGTTCAACTCTTCATTTTAGACGTTTCGTGTGGGATTGAACTCTATCAAGATTTATTAAAAATTAGCCTTGAGCGACATGCAGCTGGTTGGTTAATGGAAGCTTATCGCGTGTCCATTACATAAAGGTTGTGATGGTTAGATGTAACGTGTTCATCACCAGTCAAGAATGTTAATACCTTAGCTAGTAATTAAGACCAACTCTTGCTGTGTTGATGAATTAGAGAAATGCGTAACATCTGGGTATCTTTGTACACGTTTCGCCATCCAGTGACTTTATGAATATA